>NC_079192.1:69030640-69333670 GCF_029499605.1 Hyla sarda
TGATGGTGTAAGTATAATTTAAATACTATATACAGTGGTCCCTCAACAAACGATGGTAATTCGTTCCAAACGACCCATCGTTTGTCGAATCCATCGTATGTTGAGGGATCCGTGCAATGTAAAGTATAGGAAGCTGTACTCACCTGTCCCCGTCGCTCCGGACCAGGTCCTCACCGCTCCCGATGCTGTCCCAGGGGCTCCCGATGCTGTCCCGCTGCTCCGGTGTCTTCTTCGCGATCCTCCGGCTTCTTCCGCATCTTCTGCAGGGTCCGGGCCTCGCTTTCAGGTGACGTTATTACGCTGCTGCGCCGGCGCGGCGTGCGTAGTGACGTAATAACAACGCCGGAAAGCGAGGGCCGGACCCTGGAGAAGAAGCGCAAGACACCGGAGGATCGTGAAGTGGACCCGGAGCAGCGGGGATAGGTAAGCGAACCTGCAAGGGATGGTTAAACTGCTATCCGACAGCAGCTTAAGCATTTTGCGCTGTCGGATAGCAGTTAATGCGATGGCCCCGACATATAAAAGCATCGTATGTTGATGCTGACATCGACATGCGATGGCCTCTGAGAGGCCATCGTATGTCGATTTTATCATATGTCGGGGCCATCGTAGGTCGGGGGGTTACTGTACTATATATATATATGTGGTAGAGGGTGTTGGAAGGGCAAATGTTATAACCCTTAGGGCAGATGGTATTAACCCTTTGTGTTCATGACGCCAGGGCGTGGTTATCCTCTACACCACCCGAGGTATGGCCGCTGGTTCCTCGACCAGGCGCGTGGTAAATAATCACTCCGATACAAGGTTATGAAACAACGGCAGCTTTACTGAGCCAGACAGATGTTAAAGTCTTTACAGCTCAGTTTAGGCACAAAGAGATGACCAGTGCACTTCAGGAGGCTTGTTGGCTCGCTGGGACTTGTAGTGGACTTGGACTCAATTATACAACCCACACTGACGTTAGACTTGACAGACTTGACTATGCTGACTAGACTTCTCCCATGTATTTAGGCTAACCAGGCTTTGACTTTCACCTGCAGGGGGTTACACGGATAGTGGCTGCGTAGTTAGGCCTTGCTCTCCCTCAGGAACACCAGACACTCTCAGATCTTCACTTGTCTGTAGCTCAGTATGCACTAAACTCTGAGCTAAGCTGACTCCTCCCTGCTATATAAGGGAGCAATTTGGAGGGGTCCCATAGGTCACCAACAATCACCTGGTCACTTACAACTTCCTTGGTTACATAGGGCTTAACATCAGGATTTAACCCCTTAACGACCATGGATGTATGTTTACATCTGTGGCCAGCTCCTGTAATGTGAAACGCGCTTCATATCTGCAGGGTCCCGGTTGCTATCGGCAACCGGGACCCACGGCTAATATCTGACATCGCAGATCGGGCTGATGTTCGGTATTAACCCTTTAGACTCCACGATCAAAGTTGATCGTGGCATCTAAACCGAGATAAATCACTGCCGGTTAGCTCAGCGGAGCTGTTCGGGACTACTGCGGTGAAATCGCGGCATCCTGAACAGCTGAGAGGACAGCAGGAGGTGCTTTACCTCGCTTCTCGCTTCAGGCTTGAGCAATCAAGCGCAGATTACAATGATCAATGCTACGCTTATGGCAGTGGGAGGGAACAGTGTATGCAATCAAAGTATTGCAAGTAATAGTCCTCTATGGGGGCAAAAAAAAATGTAAAAATAGTTTTAAAAAAAAATGTTAGTGATTTAACCCCTTCCTAAGTAAAAGTTTGAATCGCCCCTTTTCCCATTTAAAAAAAAAAAATATGAAAATAAAAATGTGGTATTGCCACATGTGTAAATGTCCGAACTATAAAAATATAATGTTAATTAAACCGCACGGTCAATGGCGCACATGTAAAAAAAATTCCAAAGTATAAAATTGCGTGTTTAAATGTTATAAAAAGTGATAAAGTCCGATCAAAACAATCATGGTCCGATAAACTTCAGATCGCGGTGCAAAAAATGAGCCCTCATACGACCCCGTATACAGAAAAATAAAAAAAGTTATAGGGGTCAGAAGAGGACAGTTTAAACATACTAATTTTGGTGCATATAGTTATAATTTTTTTTAAGTAGTAAAATAAAGAAAAACCTATATACATTGGGTATCATTGTAACCATATGGACCTACAGAATAAATATATGGTGTCATTTTTACTGAAAAGTTACAAAATGGCAGTTTTTTTTTTTTTTTCAATTTTTCCCCACAAATATTTTTTTCTGTGTTCGCTGTTAATGTTGCGGTGAAATGATTGATGTCATTACAATTGGTGGTGCAAAAAATAAGCCCTCATATGAGTCTGTAGGTGAAATTGAAAGTGTTAGGAGTTTTAGAAGGTGATAAGGAAAAATTGAAAGTGCAAAAACAGAAAAACCTGTGGTCCTTAAAGGGTAAAAGATACAAACACTTAACACATTAGTGCAATACATTAACTCTATTTAGGCAATGAGAGTTCTGAGGAGTGTGGGGGCCAGAGGACTGTGACTGAGTCCATCTGATGGGACCAATAGTGTACAGAAGGGCCACTTCTGTACGGGGCCACCACATATATATATATATATATATATATATATATATATATATATATATATTTTTTTTTTTTTTTTATTTATTATTATATACTATATTGTAAACTGTTGAATTGTGTGAGAAGATAATAATCATCATGCATTATCACTTTCCAGGCAGTTAATGAGCCAGTACTGAGAAGGATTGCAGTAGATAAGTGTGCCCGTCGTGTACGACAAGCTTTGGCCTCAGTTGGTTGGGATACCAAGTTGGTTCAGTGGCTACATACTACTCTTGTGGAGACACTTAGCTTGCCCTTGCTTGCTGCATATCTTGATGCATTGCAGACACTGAAAGGAAAGGTAAATGTTTGTTTGCTGTATAGAATTGTGTGTACATTTTCTGTGGTATGGTTATATTCACCCAGTTTTTTCATGCGGATTTGAAATATGTGGTGTAAATAAGTCACCCAATTTATTACATGGAAACTAAGTCAAGAAGGATGCACATTAGCCCCATTGAACAAGAATAGTTCACAATCTGATCTGCTGCATACAAGCTGCTGAAATCTGGGGGTATGCCTTAGATTTCTTCCAAGGATTCTACAATGTATTTAAAAAAAAGAAAAATCTATCTAGTAAATAAACCATAATCTCTTATTATGGTCAAATGTTTACAAAATATTATGGTTATACAAAACTACACGGTTTTTAGGGTATGTGCAGTTCACATAACATGGTTTATTGAATTTTCTCCTGTATGCCCCGCAGATCCCAGCTCTTATTGACCGCATGCTCCTGGCATCCACTGTCAGGGCAGGAGGTGCTAGCGCAGAGGCATTATCTTTGCTATTGAAGAGACCATGGGACCCAGCAATTGGAGTATTGTCTCACAACAAACCTGTAAGTAACCTTGATGTGTAAATGCTTTTTATAGTTTTTTTTTATTTTTTTTTTATGCCAATATGTTAATATCTTATGTTTCTTTTGTGTTTGTTCTGCATAGAGCAAGCTTCCAGGCCCCCCTCTAATCCTGATTGCTCCATCAGGACCCACAAATTCTATATTCCCTACTTCACGACGACACAGATTCTGGCAATCCCAGCTCTCTTGCTTGGCCAAGGTTGGTTTATATCCTGCTTTAGGGTATGTTGACACATAGCGTATATGCTGCAGATTTAATGCAAGGTAATGTAGGGAGAAACCTATCAATTAACTTAGCCTGGCAGGTCAAACCCAGTGAGACAGTCTCCTAAACACTTCACTGGGTGTTACGGTTTGGTCTTAAACTATGTCTTTCCTTGAAAGACCGTATTGAGTCAAAGTAAAATCTAGTTGCCAGTAACAAGGCTGGCTTGCTTTAATTTATCCCTCTAACTTTGCCTGTTATTCCTGAATAGTACATCCATAGGATGCATTTAACATAGGATCTCATCAGTATAATTGTTGGCTATATTACAATGGGGATTAAAAGTTTGGGCACCCCAGGTAAAAATTTGTATTAAGGTGAATAAAGAAGCCAAGGAAAGATGGAAAAATCTCCAAAAGGCATCAAATTACAGATTAGACATTCTTATAATATGTCAACAAAAATTAGATTTTATTTCCATCATTTATACTTTAAAAATAACAGAAAACAAAAAAATGGTGTCTGCAAAAGTTTGGGCACCCTGCAGAATTTATAGCATGCAGTGCCACCTTGGCAAAGCTGAGACCTGCCAGTGTCATGGATTGTTCTCAATCATCATCTGGGAAGACCAGGTGATGTCAATCTCAAAGGTTTTAAATGCCCAGACTCATCTGACCTTGCCCCAACAATCAGCACCATGGGTTCTTCTAAGCAGTTGTCTAGAAATCTGAAACTGAAAAGAGTTGACGCTCACAAAGCTGGAAAAGGCTATAAGAAGATAGCAAAATGTTTTCAGATGTCAATATCCTCTGTTCGGAATGTAATTAAGAAATGGCAGTCATCAGGAACAGTGGAAGTTAAAGGAGTACTCCGGAGCGCTGGTACTTAAAAAAAAAAAAAAAAGTTTACCTCGTCTGATAGCTCTTTCAAAGACCTTTCCAACGATACCTCATTTGTCAAATTTGTCCCAGCCATTCTCTTGTAATTGCCACCTGTAGCAGTAAGCAGCCTTGTCATAAAGACTACATTTCCCATGACTCCCTGCACCAGCTTCCTGTTAGCTGCTGCTCTCTCCCCCTCCTCCCCCCCCCCAGGAAATTATAATAAATCATAATAAATTGCCGAAGGCTGTCCGGGCATGCTGGGAGTTGTAGTTTTGCAACAGCTGGAGGCACCCTGGTTGGGAAACGCTGCACTAGCGGTGTCACAAGAATGCCTCCCATCCCTACCATCACCGCTTGCGGGGTTGCATGCGGCTAACGTAGTACTGCGCAGGCGCAGCACTACGCATATAGCGTAGGGCTAACGTAGGCAGCGATAGGAGCCTAGCGTTAGCCCTACGCTATTTGCGTAGTACTGCGCATGCGCAGAATAAATTAACTTTGGGGGAGTAGCCTACTCCGGGCTGGGAGGCCGGCACAGCCCGCAGTGACTCATGGGAGCGATGAGTCACCGGGCTAAGATGGCGGCGGTGCAAAAGAAACAGTGGTCGAGCGTCATAGATTGAAGAAAAAGGAGCCAGCTTCCGTTAGAAGGAGAAATGCGGGAGAAGACCAGGAAAAGAGCGATATGGATAAGTTAAGTAATTTACAATGTTATATAACTTTGCTTTAGGGTTAGTTTACCATAAAAAAAAACCTAGCATCGGAGTACTCCTTTAAAGCGAGATCTGGAAGACCAAGACAAATATCAGACAGAACGGCTCGCAGGATTGTGAGAAAAACCCACGTTTGACTGCTCAATCTCTCCAGAAAGATCTGGCAGACACTGGAGTTGTGGTTCACTATTCCACTATAAAGAGATACTTGTACAAATATGGTCTTCATGGAAGAGTCATCAGAAGAAAACCTCTTCTACGTCCTCATCACAAAAAACAGCGTTTGAACTTTGCAAATTAACATATAGACAAGCCTGATGCATTTTGGAAACAAGTTCTGTGGACCGATGAGGTTAAAATTGAACTTTTTGGCCGGAATGAGCAAAGGTACGTTTGGAGAAGAAGGGGAACAGAATTTAATGAAAAGAACCTCTGTCCAACTGTTAAGCATGGGGATGGATCAATCATGCTTTGGGGTTGTATTGCAGCCAGCGGCGCAGGGAACATCTCACGAGTAGAAGGTAAAATGGATTTAATAAAATTTCAGCAAATTATGAATGCTAACTTGATGCCATATGTGAAAAAGCTGAAGTTAAAGAGAGGATGGCTTCTACAAATGGATAATAATCCTAAACACACCTCGAAATCCACCAGGGATTACATCAAGAGGCGTAAACTGAAGGATTTGCCATGGCCTTCACAATCTCCTGACTTCAACATCATTGAAAATCTATGGATAGACCTTAAAAAAGCAGTGCATGACAGACAGCCCAGAAATCTCAAAGAACTGGAAGACTTTTGTAAGGAAGAATGGGCAAAGATACCTCAAACAAGAATTGAAAGACTCTTGGCTGGCTACAAAAAGCGTTTACAAGCTGTGATACTTGCCAAAGGAGGCAGTACAAGATATTAACTCTGCAGGGTGCCCAAACTTTTCCAGCCGCCATTTTTTTGTTTTCTGTTATTTTGAAAGTGTAAATTATGGAAATGAAATCTAACTTTTTGATATTTTATAAGAATGTCTAATCTGTAATTTGATGCCTTTTGGAGATTTTTCCATCTTTCCTTGGCTTCTTTATGCACATTAATACAAATTTTTACCTGGAGTGCCCAAACTATTGATCCCCACTGTATTCTATCATATTCCATCATATTCTAAAAGTTTCTCACACAATGTGATAACCATTGTAATTGCATGTTTTTTTCCGATACTTCATAGGTTATTCCTGTTGGCTCCCAACTGGTAAACAGTGGCGTTGGACTAACCTCTTTACAGTGCCTGGAAAACATGATTGCTGGATTACGGGGAAAAGTTATTGAGGTACATTATAAAACTTATAAGTGATGGGGACCTCTATTGATCCATTCATTTTTAAATTCCTTTTCTGGACAGTCTTGGAATTTGAACTAAACTGGTCTGTAAAAGGATTCTATTGTTGGAAGCAGATGATCACGCAAAGAATTTCCTTTGTAGATAAACATTTGTTGGATAGTTATCACTTTTTTTTGTTCTGCATATAGGTCCACAACCATTTTCCTCACAAGCCTGTCATTTTGATTGGGTGGAATACAGGAGCTTTAGTTGCCTGCCATGTAAGTAGTGACTCATGCATACTATGTACATTTAAAGGTTTTTACCACTTTGGACACTTATCCTTATCCACAGGTTAGGAATAAGTGTCTGCTCGTGACAGTCTGATCACTGATACTCCCCCTCTCCCCATGATCTCGACAATGGTGGGACTCGAAATGAAAACAAAGTGTGCAGACTCAACTGATCGTCCATTCATTGTCTATGGGAGTGACTTAGATAGCTGAGCTCTGTACTCTATCTTTGGCACTCCATTAGACAATGAGTGGAGAAGCGGTCAAGTCTGTGCACAGCAGCTCCATCTAGAGCCCTACTCTCGATTTACAGGGGCTCCCAGCGCTCAGACTGCCCCTGAGCAGGCCTTTATCCCCAATCCTGTGGACTGCTTTCAATGTTATTTAAAAAATGTTTTACAATTTAGCTCATGTAAAGTCTTTGTAACTCATTCTCGTAGGTGGTTGTCCTGCTTACTCTGACCCAGATAGAGAACAGAGAGAGCCAACACTGCTTGTAGCTGTCATTTTTGTTAGTGTTAGAAATAACACCATAGAGGTGTAGGAGCTTGTACAAAGTAAATCATAGTTGTAGGGAGGAAAGAGCATCCAGGTTTTCAGAGAGGGTAGATCACTTAGACAAGTGTTTTTCAAGCATGGTCTTCAAGACCCCCCAGCAGGTCATGTTTTCAGGATTTCCTTAGTCTTTCACAGGTGATATAACTGTGGTGATGCCTGATTCACTGACCATAATTATATCACCTGTGAAAGACTAAGGAAATCCAGAAAACATGACCTGTTGGGGGGTCTTGAGGACTGCACTTGAGAAACACTGACTTTGGCTATACTGCAGCAAAATATAAATGGAAAGATAGCGCATACAGCATTTTGCAGGAGATACCACAAAGCCAATGTATAAGTGGAGAGAGAGTAGACCATCTTTGGGAAACTACAAGGAAGGAGCAGGAAATCACACATTTCTCACCGTCAGGCTGGTGCCTTGCTAGTGTAATATGGATACATTTTTGCATCCGTATTACTGCTGAAATTCATGGCTGGCATTTGGAGTCATCAGAACCAGGGCTGTGGAGTCGGTAGATAAATGTTCCGACTCCAGAGTTTTCTGTACTTCCAACTCCGACTCTCCGACTCCTCTGTATTAATATGCGAATGTATTTTATACATTCCTTGAAGGAAAGAAAGGTAACATACCTGTCATTACCACAGGACTACTGGCTGGGAAGCCAACAGTCTACTGTATTGAACAGTTTGTGTGCTGATCTGCTGCTGAAGATAGGGCAGTGGGAGGATCAAGGAAGGGGCATTTATTATAAAACATGATTTCCCTAGTAGAATCCCATAGTCATGTTTAAAGGGGTACTCCACCCCTAGACATCTTCTCCCCGGGGTCCTGCTGCTGGTGACCCCCGGGATCGCCGCTGCGGCACCGCGCTTTCATTACTACACAGAGCGAGTTCGGGGGACGGATACAGAGCGATACAGTGGACAGAGCAGTGTAATGTCATAGCTCCTCCCCTCGTGACATCACGGCCCACCCCCTTAATGCAAGTCTATGGCAGGGGGCGTGAAGACCGCCACGCCCCCTCTCATAGACTTGTATTGAGGGGGCTGGCCGTGACCTCACGAGGGGCAGAGCCATGACGTAACGGTGCTCCAACCCCTGTATCGCCAGTCATTACGCACAGCGAACTCGCTCTGTGCAGTAATGATAGCGCGGTGCCGCAGCAGCAATCCCGGGGGTCCCCAGCAGTGGGACCACGGCGATCTGACATCTTATCCCCTATCCTTTGGATAGGGGATAAGATGTCTAGGTGTGGAGTACCCCTTTAAGCTAACAATCGAGTTTACACGTTTTTATAGCCTTAGCTGAATGGCAGCAGTTTTTCCAATGGTTTACAGCTTCAGTCCTGAACTATTGACCCTCCATTCCCTTCACTTATACAAGTGTCTCTTTCCTTAACCCCTTATCAGTGAGAGGCTAGGTTACCCATGGGTTCCCTGTAACAGCAGAACACAACACTATGGAAAGTATAAGTATTGCCGCTCCTAATCTTCACGGTCACTTAACGTGTTTGTTTTGCGGTTACGTGAGGCACTGCATGCATTGGTCTTTATTCTTAAAATAGAGAAGTCATTAATTATAACTTTTTGTGAATTGAGACATTTAAACTTGCTTTTTTTTTTTATTCCAATCTAAATTTAGTCGGAGTCGGTGCATTGTTTGCCGACTCCAGGTACCCAAAATTTTGTCCGACTCCCGACTCCACAGCCCTGATCAGAACTGCCGGGTCTCTCAGCCATCATATGCATGCAGAAATGCATCTGTATTACACTGGTGTGAACCCAGTCTGTCAGCACAATACATGAAGCAGTGCTAGTAAAATAGAGCAAATGAGGGCAGCAGCGTCTTGGAATCATTGACCACACATGCAGTGTGTGTAATTGGGAGGGAAACGCCTCAATAAGAACAGTCTGAAATTAGAAGTGGGTTCCTGCGAACTGCAAATGAATTAAATAATTAAGGTTGCAGCTTGAAATTAGTTAGGTGCGACCCTAAAATCAATGTAAATAGGTGTCTATAGCTTTCAATATTTATAAATTCCTATTTTTATTGATATTTACATTTTTATAACACCTCAAATGCATCATTTATCCCACAGTGCTTTTTGTACAAACATTACAAATACTATTTCAGAGCTAGCAGTACTGCAGCAGGACTCTGACTGCCAGGGGGGTATCTGCTCCAGTAAAGAGGGAAGGTGGAGTGCAGGGCAGGCCAGACAGGTGCTGGTAGTGGGGGACTCAATAATTAGGGGGACAGACAGGGCAATCTGTCACAAAGACCGGGATCGCCGAACAGTGTGTTGTCTTCCTGGCGCTCGAGTTTGGCACATCGCGGATCGGGTTGCCAGGTTGCTGGGTGGGTCTGGAGAAGACCCAGCAGTCATGGTACATATTGGCACCAATTACAAAGTAAGAGGTAGGTGTAGTGTCCTTTAAAAATGATTTCAGGGACTTAGGCCGCAAGCTTAAGGCAAGGACCTCCAAGGTAATATTTTCTGAAATATTACCTGTACCATGAGCCACACCAGAGAGGCAGTGGGAGATCAGGGAGGTAAACAAGTGGCTCAGAAGCTGATGTAGGAAGGAGGGGTTTGGGTTTATGGAGAACTGGGCTGACTTCGCTTTGAGATACCGGCTCTACCATAGGTACGGGCTGCACCTCAATGGGGAGGGTGCAGCTGTGCTTGGGGAGAAGATGGCTAGAAGGGTGGAGGAGTGTTTAAACTAGGGACTGGGGGGGAGGGAACCTACAACATAGAGGGGGAAGATAGTGTAGATAGAGAGGGGGGACTTATTAATGTACCTGGGGGTGGAGCGGAGAGAGGGGTTAGAATTGTTAATAGGGATAGGCTTCATAGGAAGAAAAAAATGTACACCATTGAATTGCTTGTTGACTAATGCCAGAAGTCTGATCAATAAAACTGACAAACTGGAGCTGATAAAGTCTGAGGAGGATTATGACCTAGTGGGTATAACAGAGACTTGGTTGGACGATAGCTGTGACTGGGCGGTCAACATACAGGGTTATAATCTATTCAGGAAAGATCGGCCAAAACGGAAAGGGGGAGGAGTTTGTCTTTATGTAAAGCCCAGTCTGAAGGCCGCACTGCGGGAGGATATACGGGAGGGAAACTATAATGTGGAGTCATTATGCTACCCATAATGACTCCACATTATAGTTTCCCTAATATATGGAGATAAAAAAAAATTCTGATAGGGGTTTAGTATAAGCCACCAAACATAATGGAAGAGGCAGAAGATCAATTACTGAGGCAAATAAACAAGGCAGAAAATCAGAATGAGGTGATAATAATGGGGGTCTTTAACTATCTTGATGTAAACTAGGAGACTGAGACCTGTTAATCTCATAAAGGAAACAGGTTTCTGACTATAGCTAAAGACAATTATCTGTCCCAAATGGTGCAGGGCCCAACCAGAGGGGGCACCCTACTAGACTTAATATTAACCAACAGACCGAGTAACTAATGTGCAAGTAGAAGGATACCTAGGAATCTAAAAAACCTAAATAGACAAATCACCAGGTCCAGATGGCATTCACCCCCGTGTTCTAAAGGAATAAAAGGGGTACTCCGGCCCCAAGACATCTTATCCCCTATCCATGCCCCTCCCATAGACTTGCATTGAGGGGATGGGGCGTGACGTCACGGACTTCCGTTCCGGTGGTCGGGACCCAGACCCTCCAGTGCTTTCGGAGCAGAAACAGGTGGGTGCCGCATGCTATATTGCAGGGGGTCCCCAGCGGCGGGACCCCTGCGATCAGACATCTTATCCCCTATCCTTTGGATTGGGGATAAGATGTCTAGGGGGGGGGAGTTCCCCTTTAATACAAATTTTTACCTGGGGTGCCCAAACTTTTGATCCCCACTGTAAGAGCTCTGAGACTGTGGAATTCTCTCCCGGAGGAGGTGGTCACGGTGAACTCTGTAAAAGAGTTCAAAAGGGGTCTGGATGCATTCTTGGAGAACAATAACATCGCTGGTTATGTATACTAGATTTATAGTGACAGAACAGTGATCCAGGGATTTATTCTGACTGCTGTATTTGGAGTCGGGAAGGAATTTTTACCTCTAGTATGAGTTTTTTTTGCCTTCCTCTGGATCAACTCAGTAGGGACTCATTAGGGTTATAGGTTGAACTTGATTGACTCTGGTCTTTTTTCAACCTTATGAACTATGTAACTATTCCGTCTTGTTCAGGTTTCTCTTATGGAATATGTGACCGCAGTGGTGTGTTTGGGTTTCCCTCTGCTCACTATTGATGGACCAAGGGGGGTAAGTATTGTTAAAAATCATATTGCCTAGTAAAAAAAATACTCAGTGAAAGACTAAAAGTTCAGTTTACCTGAGCTACAGAAAAACAAGAAAGAAAATTATATTGTTTATTACTAATTGAAAGAACTTTTCTTAAATGGGCACTGTCAAATAAAAAAACTTTTTATATGTTGTACATCTTGGCAAAACATAAAATGTTCTTATGAAGTTGATTAGAAAGGTTAATTTCCTTTATATAGAAATCATGGCTTATAAAATTATGGCTTTGTCCAAGCTGAAGCACAGGCATGGACAGAGTTCAGTAAATGAGGATGGGCTAGCACACCTCTGTGCTCTGTCCTGTCTGATAGCACTTGTCTGATCTCTCTCCTGTCTGATAGTACTCCTCTGTGCTCTCCCCTGTCTGATAGGACTCCTCTGTGCTCCCTCCTGTCTGATAGTACTCCTCTGTGCTCTCTCCTGTCTAATAGTACTCCTCTGTGCTCTCTCCTGTCTGATAGTACTCCTGTGCTCCCTCCTGTCTGATAGCACTCCTCTGTGCTCTCCCCTGTCTGATAGGACTCCTCTGTGCTCCTTCCTGTCTGATAGTACTCCTCTGTGCTCTCTCCTGCCTGATAGCATTCCTCTGTGCTCTCTCCTGTCTGATAGCACTTTTCTGTGCTCTCTCCTGTCTGATAGCACTCCTCTGTGCTCTCTCCTGTCTAATAGTACTCCTCTGTGCTCTCTCCTTTCTGATAGTACTCCTGTGCTCCCTCCTGTCGGATAGCACTCCTCTGTGCTCCCTCCTGTCGGATAGCACTCCTCTGTGCTCTCCCCTGTCTGATAGGACTCCTCTGTGCTCCTTCCTGTCTGATAGTACTCCTCTGTGCTCTCTCCTTCCTGATAGCATTCCTCTGTGCTCTCTCCTGTCTGATAGCACTCCACTGTGCTCTCTCCTGTCTGATAGCACTCCTCTGTGCTCTCTCCTGTCTGATAGCACTCCTCTGTGCTCTCTCCTGTCTGATAGCACTCCTCTGTGCTCTCTCCTGACTGCTAGCACTCCTCTGTGCTCTCTCCTGTCTGATAGCACTCCTCTGTGCTCTCTCCTGTCTGTTAGTACTCCTCTGTGCTCTCTCCTGTCTGTTAGTACTCCTCTGTGCTGTCTCCTGTCTGTTAGTACTCCTCTGTGCTGTCTCCTGTCTGATAGCACTCTTCTGTGCTCTCTCCTGTCTGATAGTACTCCTCTGTGCTCTCTCCCGACTGATAGCACTCCTCTGTGCTCTCTCCTGTCTGATAGCACTCCTCTGTGCTCTCTCCTGTCTGTTAGTACTCCTCTGTGCTCTCTCCTTTCTGATAGCACTCCTCTGTGCTCTCTCCTGTCTGATAGCACTCCTCTGTTCTCTCTCCCGTCTGATAGTACTCCTCTGGACTCTCTCCCGACTGTTAGCACTCCTCTGCGCTCTCTCCTGTCTGATAGCACTTTTCTGTGCTCTCTCCTGTCTGATAGCACTCCTCTGTGCTCTCTCCCGTCTGATAGTACTCCTCTGTGCTCTCTCCCGACTGCTAGCACTCCTCTGCGCTCTCTCCTGTCTGATAGCACTCCTCTAGATATTAGAAAGGTTAATGTTTGCCAAGATATACAACATATAAAAAGTTTTGAAATCTGACAGAGCCTGTTTAATATATTCTGTGTTGAAATTTGATCGCTTAAAGATATAGGTCCAAAGAAAGCCTGAGGCTGCACTATTGTTAGATCGTAGTGACAACATTGTCTCTGATTTATCACTTGCGGTATTATTATGTAGACCATGTGTGGATCAAAGTAATAACTACATATTTCCTGGCTTAAATGGGTTCTCCCTTGTTTATACTGTTTTTTGTTATTATGTTTGTGTGTTATGTGTGTTTAAGTATGTGTTTTTATATGTGTGTTGTGATTATGTATGTATGTATTTTCTTACCTTTTGTGAAGATCCGGAAGCTGGCCCCTTTTTCTTCCAGCGGCTTGCTGTGTAACCTCGGCCTCCGCCATGTTGTGTTCGGTAAGTGGGATGTCGGGGGGTGTGTTTTTGCTTCTGTCCTTCCTATCTTCTGACGTCCGAGGTGAATCTTTTCTTCCTGTTTCTTCCGTGGCTCAGCGATGAATCTGCGGCCTCTTCCGGCGCATGCGCAGGTATTTTATTTTTTTTTAACCAATAAAGTTTTTTTTGTCTAATTGACAAACTGTCTGCTATTAGCGTAGACCTAACGTACGCCACGCTGTTAGCGTAGCACTTGCGTACTCGCGCATGCGCAGACAGTTTGTCAATTAGACCAAAAAAACTTTATTGGTAAAAAAAAAAAATGCCTGCCCATGCACCGGAAGAGGCCGCAGATTAGTCGCTGAGCCACGGAAGAAACAGGAAGAAAAGATTTGCCTCGGACGTCAGAAGATAGGAAGGACAGAAGCAAGAACACACCCCCCGACATCCCACTTACCGAACACAACATGGCGGAGGCCGAGGATACACAGCAAGCCGCTGGAAGAAAAAGGGGCCAGCTTCCGGATCTTCACAAAAGGTAAGAAAATACATATATACATAATCACAACACACATAAAAAAACACATACTTATACAGACATAACACACAAACATAATAACAAAAAACAGTATAAACAAGGGAGAACCCCTTTAAAAGAGTACTCTGGGATACAATTTTTTCTTTCAAACTTCCCCAGGCTACAGGATTTAAAATAACAAACTATATACATACCTGCTGCCACTCAGCCGGTCACTTGGGCTCAAGGCACATAGAAAATGTACTTTTTCATCATATATCACTGTTTTTGGCTGCAATCCAAACAACAGATAAGAATGGACCGTTCACACATGCTTATTAAAAGCTCAGACACATAGCCCCCACCCCCTCCCTGGCATGCTATGCTTCATTAGAGGTCTGGGCTAATGGCTCAACCACCGGCAACCAGAAAGAAGATTACTGTGGAGGTCAGAGCTGGTTATCAGAGGCACCTTGGGAGCGGTGGTAGGTATGTATAGTTTGTTTGTTTTTTAAATGCTGGGAGCCTGGGGAAGTTTAAAAAATAAATTTTGTATCCTGGAGTACTCCTTTTAAAAGCTTTGTCCAGAATTAGATAAATTAATAAAGATAAACTTTCAGAAACAGCAGCATTCTTGTCCGTTGACAGTGTCTGTCTGGGTTGCAGGTCAGCCTTATTTACCTGAATGAGTCTGACCTTCTCTACCCTTAGATTAAAATGGCATGGCTTCTAAAAGAAAGCAGCTATTTCTCGTTCGGCTCCATTGGAGAACACAGGAACCGTGGGTATATCTTGCTGACACTAGGCATTAAAAAAAAAAGAAGTCGGACCCTCCTGGCAGGATATACCCCGCCCACTGACTCTGAGCTAATCAGTTTTAGCTTAGTGTCAGTAGCAGGCAGACGCATGTCTGGAGTTCTCAAGACCTGGTCTTGTTTTTTTGTTTTTTTCTAGTTCTAGAATTTTAGAGTTTTCTCTCCTTTTTTATTTTATTTAGGTTGGGGCGACCGGAGCATGGCACTGCTTGATCCCCCACTTGCAAGGAAGGGGCACGGTACATAAAGTATGCACCGTTAACCCCTTCTCGCCACCGACCAGCCCTAGGGATGCCCCCTGAGTCCTGGTCTCCTCTTGTCCCTGCTCGCCTCGCTATGGCATCATGATGCAGTGTGGCACTAGGCTGCTTGAAGACTTCAGTGGGTGAGTATGTGGATCATCTCCCTTGAGGTAAGTATGCCCCATCCACCTCTGTTTCCCCCTTCCCACCATGTCCTATTCTCCCTCTCCTTGGAGGTTCTCTTTACCTTGCAGGTCATTGTGGGCTGGATGTATTTTTTTTTCTGGGCGTTAGGGGTTCTTATTGGGTGTCCAGTCCCTCTCCGGAATCATGCCCGTGGTGTCTCTCACCTGTACCTTTAAAAACAGCATAGCAGTGATCAGCATGCGGACATGCCTCACACAAGGTGCTTTCTTATTCTTGCGACAGTATTCTGTTGCACGGCACCCCGTGCCTCCTTCTGCCTGCACTATGTCTGTGGCAGCCTGTGTGCCTGTCGCCCTGCTCCTCCTATGCAGCAGCTGTCTCGGCGGCCGTGCTTCCCGCAGCACATGTTACAGGAATCAGGGGCTACGGGCGGCTATTAATTTAGCCCGCGGCTTCGCCCCTGTCCTCCTGGTGGTAGCTCCGCCCACTTGTTCTTGTTGTCCGGTGCTCCTCCTCTCTTCATGGGTCCCTGCCAATGCCCTGTCAGTGTCGGCCTCTCCTGGTCTAGCTTGCGCTGCAGGGGTCATGAGTCTCTTCCCCCCTTGGTCTCTCTTCCTATCGGAGGCTATGAACTCCCCAGGGGGCTGCTCTCTGGCCGGTGGCGTCACTAGTCCCTCACACCGGCGCGCTGCTGTTGCTAGGGACCTCCATCTCTCCAGCTGCTCTCTGCTGTGGTCTTCCCTTTGTGCATGCTGCTGTTCCTGCATGCTGCATGGGACCTCCACCTCTGCTGGTGACCTCCATCTCTATAGGGGTCCTCCACCTCTGCAAGGACCCTCCACCTCTGCAAGGACCCTCCACCTCTGCAAGGACCCTCCACCTCTGCAAGGGACCTCCACTTCTGCAAGGGACCTCCACCTTCTGTTCCAGCCGTTACAGGACACAGGAACCTGGGTGAGCTTGTTCCTTTTTTCTCTGGGTTTGGCTGACTTGTCTATTGGGTTCTTTTCCTTTCCATGTCCGACCCCAGAACCGAACCCCCTCCCAGACAGGCGGTCTCCACGTTAGTCACATACTATTTCTGCATGGGCTGTAAGTCTAAAATGCCAAGTGGTTCGGCTGAATCCACCTGTTCTGTGCCTTCCGCCCAGGATGGCTCCCTGGAGCGTGCGGTCCCTGACCCTCCCCTGGTTTGGGTGTCCCCTCTCTCTGACGATCTCTGATCTGGCGCAAGTTTGCAGGGAGGTGGCAACTGCCTTAAAGCAGTCCTGTTTGCTTCCATCATTCCCGGGAGGCTCATTCAGTGTCTTCTGGCTCTCACAAGCGCCATAGGGTCATTTACTCTGACTCCTCACCCGATAGGACATCTCCACGCTGCTCTCGCTCCCTTTCCCCATCTACCAGGCGGTGTCCTCGCTCTCGCAGTCGCTCTCCTGGAGGCCGCTCCCGACCGCCATTCCAGATCTACTACGCCTGGCTCTAGAGTTTCCACTACCCATTCCCCGTCTCCTGGGGAACTGGTCGATGCAGACTCGGACCCACATTCGGAGACTGAGGACCTGTCATCCATGTCGGACATGGTGGACAGTCTGGTGTCGGCTGTCAGGGACACCTTTCACCTACAGGACCCTAGAACTTAGGACCCAGCTCCAGAAGTTTCCTTCCGCTGCCCACCCCAGACTCTCAAGGTCTTCAGCACTCATATGGAGTTTGATGACCTGCTGGAAACTGCCTGGAAGCACCCTGAAAAATGCTTCCAAGGGTCTAAGCGGCTGCGGGCTATGTTTCCATTTGCCCAGGACCTGGTCTCCAAATTTGAAACTGTAGGTTCGACCTTGCTTCAGGCATTCGCTGCAACTTGGGTATTTAAGGCCTTGTCAGCCTGGGCCTCCCAACTTCGCCAAGGCATTTTATCTGAGGCTCCTAGATGATCTGGCTGACCTAGCCCTCCAGATCTTCAACGCTCGTGATTATATATGCTCGGCGTCTCTGGAGTCCGCACGCTTTGCGGCCTTTGCTTCTGGCAACTTGGTGGCTATCCGCCGCTCTATGTGGTCGAAGGCCTGGAATGCGGACACGGCCTCCAAGAAATCGCTCACTGAGATGCCCTTCACTGGCGGCCTTTTTGGCAAACGCTTGGATAAAATCATCTCCGGGGCTACAGGCAGTAAGAGCTCTCTGCTCTCTCAGAATAAGGTGCGTCGCTTCGATTCTCGCTGTAAGTCCTCTTCGTTTCGGTCCTTTGCCTCAGGCTGCCAAAACAAACCAGTGGCTTTACAGTCTCGGAAGGCTCCTACCTTCAAAGCGCGCCCCTCCTGGAAGCAGGATGACCATTCTGGATGCTTCTCCGCAAATCCAGGTACCCGCAAACCGACCTCTGCCTGAAGGGACGTGCGCCCCCACCAGAGCCTTCCTCTCTTCCTTGTCTTTTGGGACGTTTGGTTGGCGCAGGTCCAGGATTCCTGGGTTCGGGGCATCGTTTCCGACGGCTACCAAAGAGAGTTTGGTTCTTTTCCCATAGATCGTTTTTTCCTGTCCCGTCCTTCGCCGCTCTCCAGCCCTGCCTGTGGCTTTTCAGTCTGCGCTCCACACCCTACTAACGCAGGGGTCATTGTGCCAGTTCCACCACAGGAATGTTTTTTTGGGCTTCTATTCAAATCTGTTTGTCGTTCCCCAAAAAAGGGGGAACGGTCCATCTGATTCTCGATCTGAAGCTCCTAAATCGGCACTTGCGCCTGAGGCACTTCCTAATGGAATCTCTCCGTTCTGTTGTTGCGTCCATGGATCAGGGCGAATTCCTGTCTTTGGTGAACATCCGGGATGCCTACCTCCACATCCCCATTTTTGCAGTTTGCTGTTCCTTCGGGTCATTTTCAATTTGTGGCCCTGCCCTTTGGGCTGGCCATGGCCCCCAGGGTCTTCACCAAAGTCCTGGCAGTGGTGATCGCTATCCTCCACTCTCGGGGGTGTCGGTGCTCCCTTATCTGGACGACATGTTGATCAAAGCTCCGTCCTTTGCACAAAATCAGGAGAGTCTCCACATCACTCTTCAGACCCTGACCCGTTTCGGGTGGGTGATCAACTGGGAGAAATCCAACCTCTCTCCCTCCATGTCTCTAGTCTTCCTGGGTCTTCGCTTCGACACCGAAAAGGCTCGGGTTCTGCTTCCACCGGACAAGCGGTGTGCTCTGCTGTCCGGGATCCGCCTATTGCACCGCCCGGGATCCGGTGGCCATCCGTTCGTGTATGGAAGTGTTGGCAGGATGGTTGCAGCCATGGAAGCCATTCCTTTTGCTCAGTTCCGGTGCCACCGTCTTCAGTGTGCCATCCTGTCCCTGTGGGACAAGTCCCCCCCCCCCCTTCTCTTTCAAGATCCTCTCTGCCACCTCAATTCACTGCAGCTGCATTTGACGTAATGGTGGTTGAAACTGCTGTGCTGAGGGCTCGCGGTTTCTCTCTCTGGGTCATTCGCACCATGCTTCAGGCGCGTAAACCGTCCTCTGGCAGGATATATCACAGGACCTGGCGTGCCTACTTTCGGTGGTGCGAGGCCCGATCCCTGTCTCCCTTTATTTTTTCCTTGCCAAACCTGCTTTCCTTTCTCCAGTCGGGTCTGGAAACGCGTTTGGCACTTAGTTCCCTCAAGGGGCAGGTGTCAGTGCTTTCCATTCTTTTTCAGTGCCCCCTGGCTTCTGAACCTCATGTTCGCACCTTCCTTCAGGGTGTGGCTCACGAGGCTCCTCCTTACTTGTCTCCCACTCCGCCCTGGGACCTGAATTTGGTTCTCGGCGCTTTGCAAGTTGCCCCGTTTGAACCCCTTCGGGAAATCTCTCTCAGCTTCCTTTCTTGGAAGAAGGTGTCTTTTCTCATTGCTGTGACCTCCACCCAGTGGGTGTCGAAATTGGCGGCTCTCTCCTGCCAACCCCCCCTTTCGTGTCCTTCACCAGGACAAGGCTGTGTTTCGGCCGCTACAGTCCTTTCTGCAGAAGGTGGTCTCCTCTTTTCATCTGAACGAGGATATCGTCCTTCCCTCCTTCTGCCCGCCTCAGTCTCACCCTAAGGAGCGTTCTCTCCACAACTTGGATGTGGTCAGAGCTCTGCTTGTCTATCTCTCGGCCACCTCTTCTTTTTGGCACTCTGATTCGCTGTTTGTCATTCCGGAAGGCCGGTGCAAGGGGCTTCCAGCTTTTGAGGCGACCATATCGCGGTGGATCCGGTCTGCCATATCAGAGGCCTATCGTTCTAAGGGGAAGGCTCCTCTAAGGGGTTACGGCACACTCCACCCGCTCTGTTGGGGCCTCCTGGGCGGTCCTCAACAGGGTTCCGCCCTGCAGGTGTGTAAGGCAGCCACTTGGTCGTCCCTGCACACGTTCACAGAGTTCTTCCAGGTGCACACTTCCACGTCTGCTGACGCCGGTTTTGGTCGTAAAGTTTTGCAGGCGGCGGTGGCGTTGCTATCCGTCTGAGTCTCTCTAGCTGGGTTCTGATTTCCCAGCAATATGCGTGTTTCTACTGTATTATTCCATAACTTTAAAGAAATCATAAATATCAGGATAGAAGTTTGAGGAACCATTTCAGAAAGAAGGAAGAAATATTACTGATTTTGTGCCTTTTTAATATGGGAATCTACAATCAGATTTATATTTTTATTATATAAACTTTAACTTGCATCTTTTCTTTTGTAGGATGTTGATGACCCTCTGCTTGACATGAAAACACCAGTACTTTTTGTGATTGGCCAGAACTCTCTTCAATGTCACCCAGAAGCAATGGAGGACTTTCGAGAGAAGCTCCGAGCTGATAACAGTTTAGTCATTGTTGGAGGAGCTGATGATAATCTTCGGTAAGAGTTTAAGGAATGTAAAATCTGTACATTTGCAAGGAGCTGAAAAGTATGACCGCAAACTTTTTAAAAAAAAAGGAGTAAGTTTAAAAAAAAAATGGGCAGTTTTTTCAAAAAATTTTCAAAAACTAGAAAACTACCTATATGTAATTGAACACTTGCCAGGTGATCAGAGGTAGCTGTTTATGTCTTTTGATGCTGCCAGGGCTTGCTGTGGACGTTTGTAAAAAAATAAAATAGACCGTTCTATTGATTTGTCAACTCTCTTATGTCCGTGCCTACATTTACTGTCTCCTGCAGTACTTATTGTCCCTCTGATAATATTTCTAATTTTATACTGACAGAATAAGCAAAATTAAGAAGAAAAGTGAAAGCCTGACGCAGAGCATGGTGGACCGATGTATTCAGGTAAAATACATTCCAGTGCAAATGTTTTGCACACGGCTGAAGTATATACTTCTCTGTCCTTGTTGATCTTAGTGTAAGTAACTGGAAGAAAGTCACTTTCACATAGTTTAGATTTGGGATGTGAGACAAATTTTTACTGAGACGCCTCTGAGCACAAGTCCAGCGTCTCTCAGACCCTCTGCCCGGCTGATATGAGAAGTTGAAGCTACAGATTTATTGCTGTGAGCCGCCATGTCACACACCGTTTTCACATTCACCACTTATTTTGATGCTCTAGCGATTTCTTTAACCCCTTAAGGACTCAGCCCATTTTGGCCTTAAGGACTCAGACAATTTAATTTTTACGTTTTCATTTTTTCCTCCTCGCCTTCTAAAAATCATAACTCTTTTATATTTTCATCCACAGACTAGTATGAGGGCTTGTTTTTTGCGCGACCAGTTGTCCTTTGTAATGACATCACTCATTATATCATAAAATGTATGGCGCAACCAAAAAACACTATTTTTGTGGGGAAATTAAAACGAAAAACACAATTTTGCTAATTTTGGAAGGTTTTGTTTTCACGCCGTACAATTTATGGTAAAAATGACATGTGTTCTTTATTCTGAGGGTCAATACGATTAAAATGATACCCATTATTATATACTTTTATTTTATTGTTGCGCTTAAAAAAAATCACAAACTTTTTAACCAAATTAGTACGTTTATAATCCCTTTATTTTGATGGCCTCTAACTTTTTTATTTTTCTGTATAAGTGGCGGTATGGGGGCTCATTTTTTGCGCCATGATCTGTACTTTTGATACCACATTTGCATATAAAAAACTTTTAATATATTTTTTATAATTTTTTTTTTTATAAAATGTATTAAAAAATAGGAATTTTGGACTTTTTTTTATTTTTTTTCGTTCACGCCGTTCACCGTACGGGATCATTAACATTTTATTTTAATAGTTCGGACATTTACGCACGCGGCGATACCAAATATGTCTATAAAAAATGTTTTTTACGCTTTTTGGGGGTAAAATTGGAAAAAACGGACGTTTTACTTTTTTATTAGGGCAGGGAATTTTTCACTTTTTTTTTACTTTTAAATTTTTTTACATTTTTTTTTTAAACTTGAATAGTCCCCATAGGGGACTATTCATAGCAATACCATGATTGCTAATACTGATCTGTTCTATGTATAGGACATAGAACAGATCAGTATTATCGGTCATCTCCTGCTCTGGTCTGCTCGATCACAGACCAGAGCAGGAGACGCCGGGAGCCGCATGGAGGAAGGAGAGGGGACCTCCGTGCGGCGTTATGAATGATCGGATCCCCGCAGCAGCGCAGCGATCCGATCGTTCATTTAAATCGCGAACTGCCGCAGATGCCGGGATCTGTATTGATACCGGCACCTGAGGGGTTAATGCCGGCGGGTCCCTGGCTGCGATCAGCAGCCGGGATCAGCCGCGCATGACACGGGCATCGGTCCGATGCCCGCGGTTATGCTTAGGACGTAAATGTACGTCCTGGTGCGTTAAGTACCACCTCACCAGGACGTACATTTACGTCCTGCGTCCTTAAGGGGTTAAAGAGTAGCTCCCACCATCATGGGTTTTTTTTTCTGTCCCTGCCTATTGCCCTTCTATCCCTAACACCCTCCCTGCCTTTATTTAATTTTTTTTACTATTTTAAAAATGGCATTTAGTCTTCCTGGTAGTGTGCTCACTACCAGGCAGACTTCCCCAGAAGGCACCACGTCACTGATGCCTGCTGGGGGCCAACTTCCGCCCTTAGTTCACCTATTCAGCATCCCTCCAGCTGTTTCCCCACTACAACTCCCAGCTTGCCATGACATCTATTGGCTGTCAGGGCATGCTGGGAGTTGTAGTGGGGAAACAACTGGAGGCACACCGTGATGGCCCATCCCGCTCCCGCCGCGTAGCCCGCAACCCCCCTGGCCCCGCTGCGCCGCACAACCCACTACCCCCCCCAAAAAAACATTCAGTAACAGACACAACATAGATAATCTTACCTGTCGCCGGGGCCTGCCAGGGAGCCTGCGCGTGTCCTCTTCATTCAAAGCACTCGCTCCCGCCTGTCTGATTGACAGGCAGGAGCGAGCACCACAGTGAATGAATTCCGACTCATTGCCAGGCTCCAAAGAGTCGAAATTCATTAGTGACGTCACTGCCCAATGCATTCGGCCACTGGGAGGGCGACCCCTAGTGGCCAAATTTAAAAGTGATTTTAAACTGTTTTAAAATCACTTTTTTTTTATTAAAGTATATTAGAGATATGTTGTAGTACTTAAGTACTACAACATATCAATTTTTTGATTTCATGATAGTGCCCATTTAACCAAACTAAAGCCAGCTTTCACTGCTGTACCATTTTTGGGGATAAAACCTTATTGGAACTTTAAAAAAAGAATGAGGTGTGTTTTTCTGTGCTGCCTTGTGCTGAAAAATGCCGCAGGCAGAGGAGCAGACAAATTGATTACAGCAGTTGCTGGCTGTGTAAGGGTGCGTTCACATGTGTCAAATTTCTGCAACTCCAAACAGTGCCATTAATCTGAAAATAAATATTTCTAATGATTATTACAACTGCAGTAATTTCTACAACTAATCTGCAACACATGAATTCACCCTTAGGTTATGTTTATATGTAATCGGCTACAGGTTTTATGCTGTCCCCTCCTCCAACTTTTTATTTTGTTTACATAGCATAAAATATGCAGCATGAAATCCACATCGAATACAGTATGTCTCCCATATACATATAATTAGAGCTGGAAGCAGACAGCTCCCTACATTGTGTAGTGGCCTTGTTTGTACAAAGGCTCTTTAGCCAAAATAGGTCCTGTGGTGGTATCACTCCTGTTCTCCTTATCTCTGCACCTTGTGTCATCTTATCTTTTTGTATATGTTATTGTTTAATCTATGTATTTGTGTGTTATAATTATTATGCTGCATGGAATTTATGACTTTTCTGGGGGGCTTATCGATGCTTTTATTTGACGGATAGCACCTTTCGCCACATCTTTTAAGATAAGGATAGAGTGGGGGTGCCACCATATTCATTTTCTCTGTGATATCCTTCCTTTGAGATTGTCTTGATATTATTATACTATAGTGTTATTGCATCTTGGTTCATATCAGTTTTTTATCATGTAATAAAAAAATCTTTGGTTATTGCAGCTTAGAAAAAAGATAACATTCATTGAAATGAATAGGTAAACAGCTGATCAGCAAAGGGGCCCTGTGGCGGACCCTTACCAATCAGATACCGATGCCTTATCCTGAGTATGGGACTTCAGACCCAGAAAGCTCCTTTATGTTTTGTTCTTTCATAAATCTATTCACGACAATTTATTTACTTACTTTTGAACTAGGATGAGATTGCGGACTTCCTTACGGGGGTCTTAACACGAGCAGATGGCCATTCTGGCTCTGATCCACGTGATCTTGATGCAGAGAAGAAGAAAAAGCCAAGAGAGTTCCTGAGGAGAGATTTATCACTTGATTTATCAGAAAGGAACAGCAGGCCAGCCTCCCCTGCAGCACGTTTCCCTGCTTCCCCTTCTGGTTCTGAGGTGAGAATTGTATAACTAATGGGATAATTATAAAATGAACAGTAAAAAAAATTTAACTAAATTTTAAATCATTTGTACCGGATTTTATTTAAGGTTTTTAGGATAATTGCTGATAAAGAAATAAAAATGCAAGAAGGAAATGGCATATCACTGATTTATTTTTTTTAATTTTTTTTTTTTATAAATTATTGCAATTTCTTTGTTTTATTTACTGTTTAAATGAAGATTTCGATGCCGCTTCCTTGACAATACCTGTTCAACATAACACATATTATACATGCATGATAGGAGAGTTTAATAAAGTCCCAAAAAAGTAATTTATCTTTCCCTATTCCTGTATGTAAGGGTGGAAATGGCATATAGGAAAGCAACTGGCACCTTTAAGACCTTTCACACATGGCAAAGAAAGAGTATGATGAAATATTTGTATCTTCTGTATTATGGACCCATTTCTAGTTTTTGGCTTATAAGTACTGATGCGACATGCTGACTGAAATATTGCCATGTAAAAGTGATTTTAAACAGTTTATATATTGTATCTACAGGTGTGCTTTTCAGGGCCTTTGTAGCTATTGTAAGGTAGTCATGTGACTTATTGTTAATTACAGAACCCCGGAAACTTATGGTTTCCTTTTAGGTTGTTTAAACACATCTGTGTGCATCTAAGTAAGTGGGCTCTGAAGGGTAGCTACATTTTAAAGGCTATATCTACCTTCAACAGCATTTTTATGTACTGATCAAATGCATCTTAAATGAAAAAATTAAAGGAGTAATCCAGATGGATTTTTAGAATTAGTGTCTGGGAGGTGATAAATAATTATAATAAAAACTTGTATCCCTTGCTTCCATACCACCACTGGTATCACAGTGTTCTGATTCTAGCTTTGTGGCATTTCAAGGTTTAGTGACTGGTGTCAGTCATTCTGAGTCAATCAACAGCTGCAGTGGTGTCCTGCCTCAATCACTGATTGGCTGAGCGGGCCTATGTCTTCACATCCCTGAATCCAGAATTGACTCACAGCAATGAACGTACCTCCATGGTACTGGCGGTGACACTTGTAAAGTGTATGATTTGATTTACCACCTCCCTGAACCTAATTATTTCACTGGGGACCTTAAATGTTCTATTTTAGGACATGGGTGAATATATGATTGGCAATGAATGCCTTTGATAAACATTGTTTATTCTTTGTACGCGGTGCACAAAAAACAGTTCCAAAAATGGTCTTCATTTCATACTTCTACTACTTTTTTAGCCCTTTATTCTATTCATCTCTGTCTTGTTCTTTACATTTCTGTGTGTAAATTCGAAACAAAAAATCTCTTTAATTTTTGTAAAAAATAAATTCCTTTTTCTTTTGTGAAGGACTTGTCTAGCAGTCCAGCCTCCAGCCCTAAAACCAAGTTAACTGCAATCCCCTCCTCTCATAAACCGGGACAGACAACTGTGCCTTTAAAGACCCAAATACAAAGACCAGGAGCCACTGTAAATCCTAAGCAAGCTCAAGGTGAGCATTTGTAGATGTGTTCACTTTGGTTATTCTCTATCTTGTTCCTAATAAAATAATTATATAGGGACATTCTTGTAGATTTTGTCTGGTTTGACGTTGTTGAAGTTTTCTAGATCTTAACATTCTATAATCGTGCACTTAAGAGGACTATGAATAAATTAGCTTAATATTTTGGTTAACACATTTTCTAAGTTTTCTTGTTGTATTTCAGCACAGTTTGCTGCTTTCCTAAAACAGAACATGTTAGTGAGAAAGTCTCTCCCAACGGGCTCTCCTTCCTGTGTATTTGGTGAGTAAAACTCACTGTATTCTTCCTACTTTGAAGTGTAGGTTTTACATACCGCTTCTGTAAAAATGCCATTCTCTTTTAATAAAAAATAAATAAGTATATATGCATATAACTGCCTTTAAAACAGTTACAGATGTCATCAAGGAGATCTTAAAGTAACCCCTCTTAATGAGCCTTAGCATACATTGGATGTTCCACACATAACATAAGGTTTTCCCCTGCAGGGGAAAGAAGTACTTTAAAACAACTTCCTATAGTATAGTCACTTGTTTGCCAGGGTCATAGCACACTATTATATTAAAAGCGTTGCCTGTATCCTTTCTCATTTTAATGCCAACTATTGTTTTTATAAAAGCTTTCTATAAAGTTATAATTAAAGGCATTGTCTAGGATAGTGCTTTCCTATTTAGCCTATTCTTATTTAATCATTAAATGTTAAAAGACTTTCAATTACACATGATGAAAATTAGATCCACAACGTAGAGTCCCACAACAGCCCAAAAACTAAATATCTGTTAACTGAAAGCAGTTTTGCCGCCATGGATACTTATCCAAGTGGGGGTACCCAGCCGAGTACAAAGATCGGCTACGTTTGGTATTCCCATAGACAATGATTGGCTCCTCCCAGCAGGATATACCCGCCTTCAGGCCCTAAGCTAATCAGTTTAAGCTTAGTGTCTGAAGGAGGTGGACATGGTCTGGAATTCTCCAGTCCAGGTCTTCTGATTTTTTGTTTTCCTAGTATAGGGACGTGTTAGTTTTTTATTCCTTTTTATTTCCTGTTTTCAGGTGGGGACTCATGGACTCCGGTTCCCTGTTTCCCCATTGCGAGTAAGGGGGCACAGACATTGCGTATATGCGCTGTTCACCCCCCTCGCCAACGGTCAGCGCATGGGTTGGTACCTCATGGGTCCGGGTCCCCCTATTTCCCTGCTCGCCTCGCTCGCGCATAGCAGCCAGGCGTGATGCAGGTAACTAAAGCTGACTGAAGACTTCACTGAAGACTCCATTAGGTAAGTTCTTCTGACTGAGGTAAGTACTTTCCCCCCTTTCTCCTTAGGTGCGGACTTGCAACCTCTGGAGAACCCCTTTTTTTGGCCCACCTTTTCAGGTTATGGGGCTGGCTTATACAGGGGCTGGAATTTTATTCTGTGGGAGCAGTGGCATCTTAGGGGGCATGTACTCTATTTTTTTACATTGTGTACTTCACTGTGTGTGTGGTTACTTGTGACTACGACCGCAGCGCCTTATATGCGGCTGACAGCCGCGGCGCTGGTACGGGCCGGGCGCTCTCTGGGCCAGCTTACTTTCACTTTCTCCGGCAGTCTCTGCCGGCGTATTGGCCGCCCGCTCTTTTCCCCCGAGCGCATATGCGGCTGACATGTGCGCTCGGGACAAGGAGCGGGCGCCATTACAGCTTCTTCTCGGCCTGTCTATAGCTCTGCCCACAGGGCTGTCGGAGATCTTCAGAGGCTTGAAGTAGCCTCCAATCAGCGCCGTGGGCGCGATGTTCAGTTAGAAGGGCCAATTAGTTAGTGCCTCTACTTCAGGCACGCCCCCCTCTACTATTGGCTGGCCTGTTTCTTACACTCTAGCTGCACGGAGCCGAGTTGTCCTCACTGCAGCTGCCAGGGGACACAGACTAGGGTGAGAAAGTTCCCGTCTCTGTTCTCATAATGTCCGTACCCAGAGCTGTTCCTCCCTCTTAACAGAAACCTGGAACGTTAGTGACTTATTTTGTCTGTAAGCACTGTAGTACCAAGATGCCTGGCTCTACCGAGCCCACTTGCCCTGCCTTCTCCACTGCTCCCCTGGTACCCCTTGATGCCCTTTCGGTTCCGGTGGATTCATCCGCTCCCCCAGCCTGGGTTTCTTCCCTGACCCAGTATATGGCTGATTCAAGTCTCCTGTTCTGTGGCTGAGGCCTCCCAGGAAGTGGTGTCCGCCTTGAAGGGGTCTTCCCTGCGCAGGGCCTCTGAGAGGGCC
This sequence comes from Hyla sarda, assembly GCF_029499605.1. Taxonomy (NCBI): domain Eukaryota; kingdom Metazoa; phylum Chordata; class Amphibia; order Anura; family Hylidae; genus Hyla; species Hyla sarda. The sequence goes on from NC_079192.1 coordinate 69,058,703, forward strand.
CGCTCCTCGTCTCCACATACTTCACGCTCTCACAAGCGTACTAGGGGTGCCTCGTCTGACTCTTCCATTGAGTCTTCAGATAGACGTGAGTGTTCCCCTCATGGGTCCCGCCCCCCCGTCATCTGGGCACAAATGTCGCTCCTTCAGAGGACGTTCTCGGAGTCGCCGTTCTGCCACGCCAGAGCCGCGTACCCGGTCAGGGTCGCCCCCCTCCAGGACTGCCTCTACTTGTTCACATTCTCCTGGTGGACGAGGCTCCCATGCCGGTATCTGACTCAGAGGACCGCTCGGACCCAGGATCTTCGGATGTCACTCCAGTAGTATCCTTTCATCGTGCTAAGCCAGCACCTCAAAGGTTCAGCTCTCACACTGACTTTGACGACATTCTGGAATCTGCATGGAAACATACAGACAAGAGGTTCCCGGGAATCAAGACGATTCAAGAACGTTATCCATTTGACAAGGACTTTGTCACTAAGGTGGTTTCCCCTCCCTCAGTGGATCCACCAATCTCCAGGATCTCTAAGGCGACTACACTGCCTCTGGCAGATGCCGCTGCCTTCAAGGATCCCACGGACAAGAAGGTAGAATCCTTAGCGAAGTTTGCCTCTGAAGCAGCTGGCTCTTCTCTTCTTCCCATCTTCGCCTCGACATGGGTGTCCAAGGCCCTGTCGGAGTGGTGCCAAAAGCTCCATAAGGGTATCTTAGCGGGATCCCCCCCAGAGGACCTATCTGCTCTGGCTCTCCAATGCTCTAAAGCTGGGGACTTCCTGTGCGCAGCTTCCATTCAGTCAGCCCGTTGTTCTGCCTTTGCTGTGGGTCACCTAGCGGCTCTCCGCCACTCTATGTGGCTTAAAGCTTGGAATGCGGATGCCGCTTTCAAAAGGTCTCTCCCTGAGCTTCCTTTTATGGGTGGCTGTCTTTTTAGTAAGCGCCTTGATGAGATTATCTCTGAGGCAACGGGAGGTAAGAGTTCCTTGTTGCCTCAAAATAAGGCTTGCCCTACTTCCCAAAGGAAGTCCTTTTCCTTTCGGACCTCTGGCTCCAGCAAAGGGTCCGGGCAAGCGCCTTCGCGGGACAAGAAGGCTCCCTCGTTTCGGGCACGCCCGTCTTGGAAGTCGGACTCCAACCGGTCCGGCCATTTTGCGCCCAAATCAGGCAACCGCAAACCCACTTCTGCATGAAATGAGGCCCCCACCTGCGTTTTTTTCTCGGGTGGGAGGTCATCTCTTACTTTTTCGAGACATCTGGACCTCACACATTCAGGACTCTTGGGTCAGGGACCTGGTGTCCAACAGTTACCGAATCAAATTCGCCTCCCTTCCAAGTGATCGCTTTTTTCGATCCCGGGCCCCCCGGTCTCCTTTTCGAGAGGCTCTCCAGTCTCTGCTTCTCCAGGGGGTTATCATTCCCATTCCTCCAGGGGAACTGTTTCGGGGTTTCTATTCCAATCTTTTTGTGGTTCCTAAGAAGGACGGTTCTGTGCGACCAATCCTAGACCTCAAGCGTCTCAACCGTCATCTTCTTATCCGCCACTTCTGAATGGAATCTCTCCGTTCGATGGTGGCGTCCCTGGAACAAGGGGAGTTCCTTTCATCGGTGGACATCAAGGATGCCTACCGCCATGTGCCAATATTTCCAGGCCATCATCGGTACCTCCGCTTTGCGGTTCCGGAGGGGCATTTTCAATTCGTAGCCCTCCCCTTTGGTCTGGCCACGGCTCCTCGGGTCTTTACCAAGATCCTTGCGCCAGTGATGGGCCTGTTACGGTCAAGGGGAATCTCAATGATACCCTACCTGGACGACCTTCACATCAAGGCTCCAATCAGAGCCCAGACTGGAGAATGTGGACGTCACTCTCCACACTCTGGATCGCTTTGGGTGGATGGTCAACTGGGACAAGTCAGTCCTCTGTCCTACCCAGTCTCTAAGCTTCTTGGGACTTTGCTTCGACACGGCCTCTGCCCGAATTTGCCTCCCGCCGGACAAACGTCTGGCGCTTCTGTCGGGGGTCCGCTCCCTTCGGACCCAGGTCTCAGTCCCCATCCGCACTTGTATGGAAATCCTGGGTCGGATGGTGGCAACTATGGAGGCCGTACAGTTTCATTACCGCCCCCTTCAACTGGCGATTCTCTCTCGATGGGACAGGTCTTCTCTGTCCCTCGATTGTCAGATTGTTCTCCCTCGCAGTGTCCGTCCATCAGTCTCTGCTATGGTGGCTCCGCTCCCCCCTTCTTCTCCAAGGGCGGTCATTTCTTCCCCTTCACTGGCAGGTAGTTACAACAGATGCCAGCCTGTCGGGCTGGGGCGGTGTGTTCAGGGCATCCTGGGCTCTCCAGAATAGGGCCTCGGCCTCGCAGATTTGCAAGGTGGCTACCTGGTCGTCTTTGCACACTTTCTCGAGGTTCTACAGAGTTCATAACTTCGCATCAGCTGATGCTAGTCTGGGTTGTAAAGTGTTGCAGGCGGCAGTGGATCGGCCGTCTGCCTGACTGCTTATCTGCCCACCCAAGGGACGGCTTTGGTACGTCTCACGGTCTGTGTCCCCCAATGGAGCCAATAGAGAAAAGGAGATTTTTGTTTACTTACCGTAAAATCTCATTCTCAGAGGATCCATTGGGGGACACAGCTCCCGCCCTTTTTGGGGTTTCCTTTGGTTCTCTGTCCGAGGGTGTGTTCGGTTATTTTTTTTTCTTCTGGTTCTCGGACAGTTTGGGTTTTTTCTTGACCTGTTGGTCTCCTCCTATTGCTCTGGAACTAAAACTGATTAGCTCAGGGTCTGAAGGAGGGTATATCCTGCTGGGAGGAGCCGACTTTTTTTATTACCATAGTGTCACACCTCCTAGAGACAGCAGCATACACCCCACGGTCTGTGTCCCCCAATGGATCCTCCGAAAAAGAGATTTTACGGTAAGTAAACAAAAATCTCCTTTTTTTTTAACTCTTTTACAATACATTATTTAAAATACATGATTTAAATTGATCACTTTGTGTTAATGCACTCCTTTTTGTAGGCCGCAATATATAAAGCAGAAGTTGAGCAGATTGATGTATATTTAAAATGTTTTATGATGACTTGTCATTTATTTTTGTAAATCTTTGCTCATTTTGGGCTAAAGGGCAAAGTAGGCAGTCCCTACTATAAATGACAATTCTTTGTATATGCACACTTACACACAGATAACTGAATACTGCAAAACGAATCATAAAAGGGGTACTCCTCCCCTGGACATCTTATCCCCTATCCAAAGGATAGTGGATAAGATGTCAGATCGCCGCGGTCCCGCTGCTGGGGACCCCCGGGATCCCCACTGCGGTACCCCGCTGTCATTACTGCACAGAGCGAGTTCGCTCTGTGCGTAATGACGGGCGATACAGGGGACGGAGCTCCGCTCCTCATGACATCACGGCAAGCCCCCTTAATAAAAGTCTATGGCAGGGGCCTGACGACCGCCACGCCCCCTCCCATAGACTCGTATTGAGGGGGGCGGGCCGTGACATCACGAGGGGCGGGGCTGTGACGTAACGATGCTCCGGCCCCTCTACTGCCCGTCATTACGTGCAGAGCGAACTCGCTCTGTGCAGTAATGACAGCGGGGTGCCGCAGCGGCAATCCCGGGGTCCCCAGCAGCGGGACCGCGACGATCTGACATCTTATCCCCTATCCTTTGGATAGGGGATAAAATGTCTAGGGGAGGAGTACCCCTTTAAGAGTAATCCGCAGCCCTCTAATTCAAGGTACAATTAAGGCCAAACTCAAACTACAAACCATAATTTTTAATAGTCTTGGTTAAAATGCAATAAATCTACACTATCTCCAAAAACTAGACACATAGGTAAAGTGGGAGCTGGGTCACTACCACTACACAAATATGTGTTACTACTAGAGTTTGAGCGAACTTACAGTACATTGGCTCGTATCGAACCTCACGACTTGGCCGTTGATTACTTTAGTCTGCATAAATTAGTTCAACTTTCCAAGTTCTCCGGTGGCAAGGAAGAGTCCGGGATGACAATCTCATGTCTCCTAGGACTGTATACATCTTTTCCAGGCCACCGGAGCACTTGGAATGCTGAACAAATTTATGCAGACTAAAGTAATCAACAACCAAGTCATGAGGTTTGTTACGAGCCAATGTACTGTAAGTTCGCTCAACTCTAGTTACTACCTAATCAATGGTCCAAGTTGTGGGATCAATTCAACTATAGGGCTAGGGGTTAATTAAAAATACAATGCTCCCAGACAACCCAATGTGTTTCTGTTGCGGCCTAACGCGACATCATCAGGGGGAGAAACGCTGAGAGGTGTAAGTAACAGGTAGGTATGTAAACACACAGTCAACCATCCCTAATTGTAAAGCCCCACAGTGAGCGTGACCTGCTGGTATAAGAAAAAAGGGAGAGACTGGAGGGGGCGCCTTGTGTGATACCATATGGTAATGGGAAAGATCAGAACTGGGGTGTATAACCCCTAGGTAGTAGCTACTAACCTTGGAACCTTGGTAAAAACTTGCGTATCAACCCACAGATGGGGTTACAATATAGTCGGAACCGCTGCGAAGCCTGAGGTCACAGGAGAGAGAGAACCAATCCTGGATGAAGACTTGTAGTGAATGGAAAAAAAGACCTTGGAGAGGCCCTGCTGGTTCCAAAATGGATGGAATAACCCAAAGCCAGAGATGCAGGTGTACAAAACACTGGAGGGTTTATTATAAACAAATAAAACAATAAAAAGGAGATTACGCGTTTTGGGGGAGCCACCCGTTTCTTCAGATCAGTTTACATACGGTGGGTACAATCAGGCTTTAAATATGCACAGAAAAGGCGCCAAGCACTAAAGTGGGAGGGGCCAAACGAACACACATCACATGTTACAATATTAATATAATAAAAAAATAGAAATCGGTTATAAAAAATATAATTAATCATGAATGGAAATAAAAAGAAACAGGCATGACATCTTAATAATCAAATGGGTTACAGTAAAAACGGGATATAAACAATAAGCCAGTGGTGGCAACATATGGACTGCTGTTGAAAACAGATGTAAATAGGGATGACTTCAGAGGTGGCAGTGGGTTATGTGCCGCTGCGCTTGTGATAATGTTCCCCTGCGCAGCGAGCTGTAGTTACAGACCCGTTGCTAAGGGGTGGCCGTCATGTGACTACAGGGGTCCAATCAGCGAGAGTGAGAACCGGGCAGGATCGGTGTGAGCTGTCAGCGAGTTCAGCTCCGTCTAGCAGCACCAAAACAGGTAGCTGTGATCCTCGGGCTATGCTTATACTCACTGATAACGATGTCTGTATTGCCTTACAGGGGTGTAAACAGGCAGCTGTATAGGATACATGTACACTATGAGGGGGAGTATGAGTGGATCAGATGTATGAATGTGCCTGAGGCAATATAGAGCAAGTAATACGGTGAAAGGATATGATTACCGGTAGGCTGTATGAATATAAGATATGTAAAATGGAGAATCAGTATGTACAAGTGATGTACGTATCATGAAAGAAGTAGCATGATTGTATATAGTAATATAATTAATGCGGTAGTGTTGTTTACTATGAAAAGGAGGGATACAAGTAAAGTGCAAGAGTTATTCCTCATAAGCTAGTATATATAGTATAGAGCTGAGGAAAGAAATATATATAAGGGATGTATATAGAGATATGTATATAAGTGTATACAATGAGAAGGTATAATACTGTCCTCTGTATAATAGATACAATAAATACAATAAAATAGAATAAATCCCTATATAAAGAAAAATGCATAATTATACACTTACATATATGTAGGACTGTAGGTACCAGAAGATTGAAATGTGGTACACCCGTTATACAGAACACAGAAAGTAGGGTGTAACATATGTGGATGCTGATAGTAAGGTAAATGCACAAATTTACACGTTACACACTATCATTTCATTTAAACACCTAGGGGACAAAGTGCGGAGGGTGTGAATCCAGAAGTTTCCCCTTCTTCTTAGTATATTATACCTCTGGTCCACATCTTTAGTGACCTGCTCAATGGGAGTGGCCTGGATAGAATTGAAATCTCAATTTTGTCACTCCGTCATGTGCCGTGAGATATTATGTAGTAGAAGCCATACGCTGTGTTGCTGCAATGTTTATTCAGGCATTCCCTGAAACAACGTATGGTCCTAATTACATACTGTAGGTTACATGGACAATGGAGCGATTGGAAAGGTCTCCCCAGTAACAGTGGAAGAAAATGACTTACATTTCTGAGTGATGACCGGACAGCACTTACATCGTGGTATACCACATCGAAAGCTCCCTGTAGTGCTCAAGAAATTGGAGGGATCGGTCAAGTTTGATTTTGGGGGAATATATGAGTAGCGCAAAACTACCTAGCTACCTGTCCAAAAAATTGAACTATGAAGTGCCTAAGCTTATGGACAAAGCTTCTTGACATACTGTAAACGTACAGCCATACAGAGCAACATACTTAGAAACACAAACAGACTAGAGGAGCACTATCTCCAATAGCGCAAGTGCTGTGGTAAGCAGTATTACATAAAGAACAGCAACCTGCTAACATGCAATGGCAAATAACAACTTACTCCAGGAATGCTGCCTGTTAAAATTGCATTTTTGTTTTTGCCAACAGGTTGCCACATTTATTTGAATCTTAGCTGGTTGCTGTTCTTTATGTACCACTGTTTACCACAGCACTTGCGCTATTGGAGATAGCGCTCTTCTAGTCTGGGTGTGTCTCTAAATATGCTTTTCTTTATGTTTACAATATGTCAATAAGCTTTGTCTATCAACATAAGCTACTACCCCCCTCTCTTCCTCCCACACTCACTGTGGGGTTTTTCAGTTGGGGAATGGTTGACTATTTGTGTGCATACCTACCTTATACTCACACCTCCCAATGTTTCTGCCCCTGATGATGATATGGATAGGGTCGCACGTAGCATAAACGCTGCATATTTGATGCACCTGTGTATTTCTGTACAGGCAAGTCTATGGGAGAAATAATAAACACCCATAAACTTTGCTAGCGTAATTGCACTGCAGGTGCAATTACGTATATTTGTGACCCTACCCTCAAGCTTTACTGTTATTTTAGAAAACTTTTGACATGTCAAGAGTTTTGATCGGTCAAGGTCTCGTGCTGAGAATCCCACCAATCTCTAGATCTAGCCGTGAGAAGCCATGGCAGCAACTTCACACCCCGCCTCAGCGCTCAGTCTGTCTCATTGTAGGATGGAGCCTGACTCCTGCAGTGAGATGGACTTAGTGCTGAGCCGAGAAGTGAAGCGATCAGATCAGTGGGCACTGACAGGTCAACTGATTAAAATGCTGTAAAAGAATTTTATTGGCATGTTCACTTATCTTTCCCATGTTTGTTCAGTCCCTGTGTCTTCAGAAGCTTCAGAGGATAAAGATGATCTAAGAGGACAGCTAAAAAGGCCTCCTAGCCCTGGAAGTAACGCTGGAGTAAAGCCCTCAAAGCGTGCCAAAATCAAAGTGACCATTGTCTCCCATGGAGACTCTTCAGGAGGAGGGAACACCAGTTCACAGGAAGGTCTGTCATTTTCACAAATGCAATGTCTAGTGTTAATGTTCTTTTAAAAGTGCAACTGTCGAGTGCTGCCCTGGTAATCTCCAGATCTGCGATCAGATAATTATCCTGAGGATAGGAGAAACCTAGTATTTGTGGGCAAACCTCTTTAAAGATTAACTCTAGCCAAATGAAATTACCTTCATATAGCTGCACATTATAGGGGTACTCCGGTGCTTAGACATCTTATCCCCTATCCAAAGGATAGGGGATAAGATGCCTGATCCCGGGAGTCCCGTCACTGGGGACCCCCGTGATCTTGCACGCGGCACCCCGTTTGTAATCACTCCCCGGAGCATTTTCGCTCCGGGTTTGATTACTGGCGACCACATGGCCAACGGCGCGTGACGTCACGCTCCGCCCCTCAATGCAAGCCTACGGGAGGGGGCGTGATAGCTGTCACGCCCCCTCCCGTAGGCTTGCATTGAGGGGCGGAGCGTGACGTCACGCGGAGTTGTGACGTCACACGCCGTCGGCCCTGTGGTCGCCGGTAATCAGACTCAGAGCGAACATGCTCCGGGGACTGATTACAAACGGGGTGCCGCGTGCAAGATCACGGGGGTCCCCAGCGGCGGGACTCCAGCAATCAGGCATATTACCCCTATCCTTTGGATAGGGGATAAGATGTCTAAGCACCGGAGTACCCCTTTAACAAGTGTATTCTTTGCTGTGCACATCAAGTTTCTCTCAGCTTTTCCTCTAGACAAGAAGTCCAGTAGTTCTTATCACATATGATGACCATCGTCTACAGTAGACCACATGTCACACTTCCTTATCCTTTGCTTTCAGAGAGTTCTTCAGTGTGTGATAGGCTGTGATTGGTTGAGGCTGTACACACCTCCCTCATCTATATTCTCTGCTTCTCTAACCATGTGACCTGCTCGGCTCAGCAGCTAACACAGAAAACAAGCACAGGGGCTTATGGTCTGTGTAGTGGTCATCTGCAGTTCTCAGGTCCCTGTACAAACCAAGCAATACCTGGATTTTCAAAGACTGTTTATGGGGGTCCAATTCTGAAACAACTCAGCTGGGGTGCCTTGTGCCTTGGCTGTAAATGTTGGCACCCCTGAAATTTTTCTAAAAAAGAAGTATTTCTCACAGAAAAGGATTGCAGTTACACATGATTTGCTATACACACGTTTATTCCCTTTGTGTGTATTGGAACTAAAAAAAAAAAAGGGAGGAAAAAAAGCAAATTGGACATAATGTCACACCAAACTCCAAAAATGGGCTGGACAAAATTATTGGCACCCTTAACTTAATAATTGGTTGCACATCCTTGGGAAAAATTACTGAAATCAGCCGTTTCCTGTAACCATCAGTAAGCTTCTTACACCTCTCAGCCGGAATGTTGGACCACTCTTCCTTTGCTAACTGCTCTAGGTCTCTCTTATTGGAAAGGCGCCTTTTCCCAACAGCAATTTTAAGATCTCTCCACAGGTGTTCAATGGGATTTAGATCTGGACGCATTGCTGGCCACTTCAGAACTCTCCTGTGCTTTGTTGCCATCCATTTTTTTCTGCTTTTTGACGTATGTTTGGGGTCATTGCCCTGCTGGAAGACCCAAGATCTCGGATGCAAACCCAGCTTTCTGACACTGGGCTGTACAGTGTGAGCCAAAACCCAATTACCCGTTGGTAATCCTCGGATTCCATAATGCCTTGCACACATTCAAGGCACTCAGTGCCAGAGGCAGCAAAACAACCCCCAAACATCATTGAACCTCCACCATATTTCACTGTAGGTACTGTGTTCTCTTCTTTGTATGCCTCCTTGTGGACAGATGAGACCAAGATAGTGCTTTTTGGTAAAGCACATCATTCTACTGTTTACTGTTTCGGTAAACAGTAGAATGATGTGCTTTACCAAAAAGCACTATCTTGGTCTCATCTGTCCACAAGACGTTTTCCCAGAAGGATTTTGGCTTACTCAAGTTCATTTTGGCAAAATGTAGTCTTGCTGTTTTATTTCTCTGTGTCAGGCTGGGTCCACACTACGTTTTGTCCCATACGGGAGCGCATACGGCAGGAGGGAGCTAAAACCTCGCGCTCCCGTATGTGACCGTATGCGCTCCCGTATGCCATTCACTTCAATGAGCCGACCGGAGTGAAACGTTCGGTCCGGTCGGCTCATTTTTGCGCCGTATGCGCTTTTACAACCGGACCTAAAACCGTGGTCAACCACGGTTTTAGGTCCGGTTGTAAAAGCGCATACGGCGCAAAAATGAGCCGACCGGACCGAACGTTTCACTCCGGTCGGCTCATTGAAGTGAATGGCATACGGGAGCGCATACGGTCACATACGGGAGCGCGAGGTTTTAGCTCCCTCCTGCCGTATGCGCTCCCGTATGGGACAAAACGTAGTGTGGACCCAGCCTCAGTAGTGAGCTCCTCCTGGGTCTCCTGCCATGGCGTTTTGTTTAATTTAAATGTCGATGGATAGTTTGCACTGACACTGATGCTCCCTGAGCCTGCATGACAGCTTGAATATCTTTGGAACTTGTTTGGGGCTGCTTATCCACCACCTGGACTATCCTGTGTTGACACCTTTTATAAATTTTTCTTTTCAGTCCACGCCCAGGGAGATAAGCTACAGTGCCATGGGTTGCAAACTTCTTGATAAGGTTGCGCACTATGGACAAAGGCAAATCTAAATCTCTGGAGATGGACTTGTAACCTTCAGTTTGTTGATATTTTTCCACAATTTTGGTTCTCTTCTCCGCTTTCTGTTGTCCATGCTCAGTGTGGCACACACAGATACACAATGCAAAGACTAAGTGAACTTCTCTCCTTTTTATCTGCTTTCAGGTGTGATTTTTATATTGCCCACACTTGTTACTTTCCCCAGGTGAGTTTAAAGGAGCATCACATGCTTGAAACAATCTTATTTTCCCACAACTTTGAAAGGGTGCCAATAATTTTGTCCAGCCCATTTTAGGAGTTTGGTGTGACGTTATGTCCAATTTGAGTTTTTTCCTCCCTTTTATGGTTTAGTTCCAATACACACAAAGGAAATAAATATGTATATAGCAAAACGTGTTACTGCAATCCTTCATTTTCTTGAAAAATTTCAGGGGTGCTAACATTTACGGCCATGACTGTAAGTCTGCTAACTATTGGTGTCCTACGATAAATATCTGATCACAGGAACACTAATTGGTGATCTCCAGAGCGGCATTCGGATATATTCGGCAGTCCCAATAGAAAATGGACGGAGCAGTGTTGCGCACAGGAGAGACTTGGTTCCCTATTTTCAGGAGAGACAGTCTGAGGATAGTAGAAAATCGGTGTTCATATAACTACCTCGTGTTTGGCTGCAGCCACCTGTTTCCTAGTTGAATGATTTCAAGGAAATTACTTTTCTTATCTAAGTTACTAAACTGGTTTTCCATCCAAAGCAAACACCACAAAGAGAAAGCAGGCATTGTTCCAGAAATTCCACACTTCTCTTTTACTAGCTCTTCTGCTTGGATATAATTTTACTTTTAAGATAACCCTGCAGCAAGTTTCAAAAGCCTAGTGAGTAAATCAATAGGATTGGTGAATTTGATATAATACAGCATTAAACCTAATTCAGGCGGCCTTGTTGTACTGAGGTTTAGCTATCCATTTTACAAATTTAACACTTCAACCCCTTGCTGCTGTACTGACTAAATCTAATTATGTTTATTTGCCATCCAAAGATCCAGAAATTGTAATAATCCAGAACAGAACATATGGCTTCCAAATATCTGTGCCATACCAGTTCACAAGTTGTGCAACACACACACAATTACCTAATTGAAAATGTATTATATATTAGACACTACCATGTTGAAGAGTGGCTCTGTTTCTGCAAGATAACAATCATCTTTTTTTCAATCATGGACAACTTTTTCAACATGGAAATCTATAACTTGAGACGAAGAAGGGATGTATCCAGCTCACCGAAGGAATAATTAAAACATAACTTTTACTATTCCGGACTAAAACATGTTAACCAAAAAGTGCAAAGGGGGTGACAGTCTTAGAGGTATGTGTATATATATATATATATATATATATATATATATATATTTCTCATTTTAAGTTTTCTCTTATGCCATGACTAAGGACTCATGTAGAGTCCGAAATGCGTCGGCGAGTTGCTTTTAACGCACTGTCGCCCCCTTTGCACTTTTTGTTTAACATGTTTTAGTCCGGAACAGTAAAAGTTATGTTTTAATTATTCCTTCGGTGAGCTGGATACATCACTTCTTCGTCTCAAGTTGTCCATACGGAATACGGCCCGCTGCCTCCGTGCTCCCGATATCCACTGACCTGCTGATCATCTATACTTCCATATGAATGCTGTCCTAGGGGTGGTGAGCTGAGAATATATTTTTTCACATTTTTCATGGAAATCTATAGCAGTGTAATAGTGGAGCAGAATGCACATTCTTTGGAACTAAATAAAGTTCACTGCCCCCCCTGTGGGCCATTCCTGAGAACTTAAAAATTACTATTCAGTGACCATAACTATGTGCTCCACAAAACAAGGCCTGCATTATAGATGCTTGGGAGGGATAAGATAAACACAGAATCCTAACACAGATGTTCTCATGGGCCTAAGAGAAGAGGCCTTTAGTAGTAAAGAAGGCCACTGCATGTTGACTACATAGTTATGCATGTTAAATAGTGTTTTCATATTATTATGGATGGCAAGATGATCGCTTAAGTACTTGGGTAACAGTAAAGGTTAGATTGCATGATTTTTAGGATTTTAGGCTCTTTTCACAGTACTTTTATGGCTTCTGTTATGAAGGTAACTATACCCTTGGATCTGTTAAGTTCTGCCATAGTGTCTTGTTTTGACAGGGACAAAACATACTGTGCTATATATGTCAGAATCTCTGATAAATGCTCCTGATAAAGTCTCTGATGAGTGTTAACAGAGTCTTAGACATGTAAACATGTTTTTCTCTATCGGCTCCATTGGGGGACACAGACCATGGGGTGTATGCTGCTGTCTCTAGGAGGTGTGACACTATGGTAATAAAAAAAAGTCTGCTCCTCCCAGCAGGATATACCCGCCCTCAGGCCCTGAGCTAATCAGTTTAAGCTTAGTGTCTGAAGGAGGTGGACATGGTCTGGAATTCTCCAGACCAGGTCTTCAGATTTTTTGTTTTCCTAGTATAGGGACGTGTTAGTTTTTTAAAATTCCTTTTTCTTTTCCATTTTCAGGTGGGGACTCAGGGACTGCGGTTCCCTGTTTCCCCATTGCGAGTAAGGAGGCACAGACATTGTGTATATGCGCTGTTCACCCCCCCTAGCTGCACAGAGCCGTTCTCCTCACTGCAGCTGCCAGGGGACACAGACTAGGGTGAGAAAGTTCCTGTCTTTTTTTCTCATAATGTCCGTACCCAGAGCTGTTCCTCCCTCTAAACAGAAACCTGGAACGTCAGTGACTTATTTTGTCTGTAAGCACGGTAGTACCAAGATGCCTGGCTCTACCGAGCCCACTTGCCTTGCCTGCTCCACTGCTCCCCCTGGTACCCCGATGCCCTTTTGGTTCCGGTGGGTTCTGCCGCTCCACCAGCCTGGGTTTCTTCCCTGACCCAGTATATGGCTGACTTGACCCAAGTCTCCCGTTCGGTGGCTGAGGCCTCCCGGCAAGTGATGTCCGCCTTGAAGGGGTCTTCCCTGCGCAGGGCCTCTTAGAGGGCCCGCTCCTCGTCTCCACATACTTCACGCTCTCACAAGCGTACTAGGGGGTGCCTCGTCTGACTCTTCCATTGAGTCTTCAGATAGACGTGAGCGTTCCCCTCGTGGGTCCCGCCCCCCCCCCCCCCGTCATCTGGGCACAAACGTCGCTCCTCCAGAGGACGTTCTCGGAGGCGCCGCTCTGCCACGCCAGAGCCGCGTACCCGGTCAGGGTCGCCCCCCTCCAGGACTGCCTCTACCCCTCAATCCTTCAGTGGATCCACCAATCTCCCGGATCTCTAAGGCGACTACACTGCCTCTGGCAGATTCCGCTGCCTTCAAGGATCCCACGGACAAGAAGGTAGAATCCTTAGCGAAGTTTGCCTCTGAAGCAGCTAGCTCTTCTCTTCTTCCCATCTTCGCCTCGACATGGGTGTCCAAGGCCCTGTCGGAGTGGTGCCGAAAGCTCCATCAGGATATCTTAGCGTGATCCCCCCCAGAGGACCTATCTGCTCTGGCTCTCCAATGCTCTAAAGCTGGAGACTTCCTGTGTGCAGCTTCCATGCAGTTAGCCTGTTGTTCTGCCTTTGCTGTGGGTCACCTAGCGGCTCTCCGCTGCTCTGTGTGGCTTAAAGCTTGGAATGCGGATGCCGCTTCCAAAAGGTCTCTCACTGAGCTTCCTTTTACGGGTGGCCGTCTTTTTGGCAAACGCCTTGATGAGATTATCTCTGAGGCAACGGGAGGTAAGAGTTCCTTGTTACCTCAAAATAAGGCTCGCCCTACTTCCCAAAGGAAATCCTTTTCCTTTCGGACCTCTGGCTCCAGCAAAGGGCCCTCGCGGGACAAGAAGGCTCCCTCGTTCCGGGCACGCCCGTCTTGGAAGTCACACTCCAACCGGTCTGGCCGTTTTGCGCCCAAATCAAGCAACCGCAAACCCACTTCTGTATGAAGTGAGGCCCCCACCCGCGGTTTCTTCTCGGGTGGGAGGTCGTCTCTTACTTTTTCGAGACATCTGGACCTCACACATTCAGGACTTTTGGTTCAGGGACGTGGTGTCCAACGGTTACCGAATCGAATTTGCCTCCCTTCCGAGGGATCGCTTTTTTCGATCCCGGGCCCCCCGGTCTCCTTCTCTGGCGAAGCAATTTCGAGCGGCTCTCCAGTCTCTGCTTCTATAGGGGGTTATCGTTCCCGTTCCTCTAGGGGAACGGTTTCGGGGTTTCTATTCCAATCTTTTTGTGGTTCCCAAGAAGGACGGTTCTGTGCGACCAATCCTTGACCTCAAGCGTCTCAACCGTCATCTTCTTATCCGCCACTTCCGAATGGAATATATCCGTTCGGTGGTGGCGTCCCTGGAACAAGGGGAGTTCCTTTTATCGGTGGACATCAAGGATGCCTACCTCCATGTGCCAATATTTCCAGGCTATCATCGGTACCTCCGCTTTGCGGATCCGGAGGGGCATTTTCAATTCGTAGCCCTCCCCTTTGGTCTAGCCACGGCTCCTCAGGTCTTTACAAAGATCCTTGCGCCAGTGATGGGCCTGTTACGGTCGAGGGGAATCTCGGTGATACCCTACCTGGATGACCTTCTCATCAAGGCTCCAACCAGAGCCCAGACTCTGGAGAATCTGGACGTCACTCTCCACACTCTGGATCGCTTCGGGTGGATGGTCAACCGGGACAAGTCAGTCCTCCGTCCTACCCAGTCTCTAACCTTCCTGGGACTTCGATTCGACACGGCCTCTGCCCGAATTTGCCTCCTGCCGGACAAACGTCTGGCGCTTCTGGCGGGGGTCCGTTCCCTTCGGACCCAGGTCTCAGTCCCCATCCGCACTTGTATGGAAGTCCTGGGTCGGATGGTAGCAACTATGGAGGCCGTCCCCTTTGCTCAGTTTCATTATCGCCCCCTTCAACTGGCGATTCTCTCTCGATGGAACAGGTCTCCTCTGTCCCTCGATCGTCAGATTGTTCTCCGTCACAGGGTCCGTCAGTCTCTGCTCTGGTGGCTCCTCTCCCCCCTCCTTCTCCAAGGGCGGTCATTTCTTCCCCTTCACTGGCAGGTAGTTACAAAGGATGCCAGCCTGTCGGGCTGGGGCGGCGTGTTCAAGGATTGGACGGTTCAGGGACTCTGGTCTCCCCGAGAGACTCTTCTTCCGATAAACATATTGGTATTACGGGCAATTCTTCTTTGTCTTCTTCATTGGGAGTCCCGTCCTGTCCACGTCCAGTCGAACAACGCCACGGCCGTGGCGTACATAAATCGACAGGGCGGCACTCGCAGCTCGGCAGCCATGGCCGAGGTGACCAAGATTCTCACCTGGGCGGAAAGCAAGGTTCCGGACATTTTGGCGATTCACATTCCGGGAGTGCTCAACTGGGAAGCGGACTTCCTCAGTCGGTCCTCACCCGACCCCGGCGAGTGGTCTCTACATCCAGAGGTCTTCACGCAACTCTGCGACCTCTGGGGCATTCCGGACGTGGACCTCTTCACGTCCCGGCACAATCGGAAGATCCTTCCTTTTGTGTCCAAGTCCCTGGACCCTCAGGCTCTGGCCGTGGACACCCTAGGGATTCCTTGGGCGGGGTTTGCCCTACCCTATCTGTTCCCTCCTCTTCCGCTCCTTCCCAGGGTGCTGAGGAAGCTCAAAACAGAGGACGTCCCCGCCATTCTGGTAGCTCCAGATTGGCCCAGAAGGTCGTGGTACGCCGACGTAGTCAGGCTCCTGGACGACGCTCCACTGCGCCTTCTGCTCTGTCCGGACCTGCTCTCTCAGGGTCCTCTTTGCCACCCCAATTTACAGTCACTGCATTTGACGGCGTGGCGGTTGAGACTGCGGTTTTGAGGGCCCCCGGGTTCTCTTCCCAAGTCATTCACACCATACTCAGGGCTCGTAAGCCCTCCTTCGCAAGAATTTACCACCGTACTTGGCGGTCTCATTTTCGTTGGTGTGAAGCTCAGGACTTATCCCCTGTAACCTTCTCGGTTCCCCGTCTTCTCTCCTTTTTGCAGTCGGGGTTGGAACTGGGGTTGTCTCTCAGTTCACTTAAAGGTCAGGTTTCGGCCCTTGCTATTCTCTTCCAGCAGCCCCTGGCTTCTAATTCTCATGTCCGGACCTTCCTTCAAGGAGTGGCGCACGCTGTTCCTCCTTATCGGTAACCCTCTCCCCCATGGGACTTGAATTTGGTTCTGAGTGCCTTCCAGGGTGAGCCCTTTGAGCCCCTAAAAGAGGTGTCTCTCCGCCTTCTTTCTTGGAAAGTGGCGTTTCTTGTTGCTATCGCCTCCATCCGGAGGGTGTCTGAATTGGCAGCTCTCTCCTGCCGTTCTCCATTTCTGGTGATCCACCAGGACAAGGTTGTTTTCCGGCCAGACCCTTCCTTTTTGCCTAAGGTGGTTTTGGCCTTTCATCTCAATGAGGACATTGTCCTCCCGTTTTTTTGTCCGGCTCCTTCTCATCCTAAGGAGCGCTTACTACACAAGCTGGATGTAGTTCAGGCTGTTCGTTCTTATCTCTCCATCACTTCTTCGTTTCGTCAGTGTGATTCCTTTTTCGTCCTTACGGAAGGTCTTCGTAAGGGACAACCTGCTTCCAAGGCCACCATTTCTCGGTGGATTTGGTCCGCCATTTCGGAAGCCTATCGCTGTAAGGGGAAGATTCCTCCTTTCAGGGTTGTGGCTCATTCTACCCGTTCTGTTGGGGCATCCTGGGCTCTCCAAAATAGGGCCTCGGCCTCGCAGATTTGCAAGGCGGCTACCTGGTCGTCTTTGCACACTTTCTTGAGGTTCTACCGAGTTCATACCTTCGCATCGGCTGATGCTAGTCTGGGTCGTAAAGTGTTGCAGGTGGCAGTGGATCAGCCGTCTGCCTGACTGCTTATCTGCCCACCCAAAGGATGGCTTTGGTCCACGGTCTGTGTCCCCCAATGGAGCCGATAGAGAAAAGGAGATTTTTGTTTACTTACCGTAAAATCTCTTTCTCGGAGGATCCATTGGGGGACACAGCTCCCGCCCTTTTTGGGGTTTCCTTTGGTTCTCTGTCCGAGGGTGTGTTCGGTTCTGTTTTTTTTTTTTTTCTGGTTCTCGGACAGTTGGGTTTTTTTCTTGACCTGTTGGTCTCCTCCTATTGCTCTGGAACTTAAACTGATTAGCTCAGGGCCTGAAGGCGGGTATATCCTGCTGGGAGGAGCCGACTTTTTTTATTACCATAGTGTCACACCTCCTAGAGACAGCAGCATACACCCCAAGGTCTGTGTCCCCCAATGGGTCCTCAAAGAAAGAGATTTTACGGTAAGTAAACAAAAATCTCCTTGTTTTACCTTGTCATGATGATTGTACACTTGTCTAAATTTCAATCACTCTGCTTTTCATACAGCTTCAAAGTCTTCACCTGCAGCTATAATTGGGCAGTCTCCAGTGAATTCCAAAGAGATGACCAGCCTTCTAACATCCCCCAAGTACGTTCTGTGTTATAAATTTTATATACTGTGAATTCTGTATTTCCTTGTGTCAAGGTATGTCAAGTGGAAAACATGCAGATATTTTCATCATAAAAGGAAACCTGTTATCATTTTCATACTGCCTGAACAGCTAATATGAACCCATAGCTTCTGCTTGTCCCATGGGACTTGCGTGATAGCTATACCCAAACAGAGAGAGATATATCAATCAAGACTGGTAGGTTTAGCAGAAGCTACTGGAGACTTCCCAGGCAGCAGAAAAGAGATTACAGCTTCTCAAGTCATAGAGACCTATTAAGGTTTAGCTATAAAATCATATCATATGTGGCATCTGGGGCTTTCAAATAGAAGTTTATGGCTGCGCAAATAAAACTGCGCAAGTAAAACTGCTGCTTACCTGCAAAATGTTGCAAATGTTAACTGTCTATTTAAAAGCCCCAGCCTCTGAATGTAAGCATTGTTTGTTGATGCACGTGCTACTGTACCCATTCAGTTAATAAGCAATTTTTTTATGTAACTATAGAAAACAAAAAATACCGAGTGGGAAGTGTACACATCTACAGATTGTCATTGTTTTCTGTAGAATTAAAATATACATTCTAGGAATTTGAGGAGCCCTGTCAAAACCAGTGGAGCTCCAGACTTGATTTCTCCACCATAAAACTGTACAGTTGCCACTACTTAGATGCCCCCAGACCCTGCTATATCTATACAGCATATAGTTGTGTTATACACAGTTTCATCTACAGTCCCATGCAAGCCTATGGGACTTCCGTTACCTTACTGCACAAGCTCTGCTCTGTGTCGGTTCCGCTTTCATGCCATGTCCCTTCAATTTTGGGTAATTTTTTTCTTGTTTCCACTGAAGCTCGAAAATAGCATTTTAGCCTGATACAGCCACATCACAGGTCCTTCAACAACAATCTCTTCATCACAGCTCAACCCCACTTTGCTCCACATCTCCGGGTGAATGTGTCAGTCCGACTTGCAAGCCACACCCCTTCATACAAGTGATGCCCGTCTTTTTTCGGCCCTTTATTGTGAGTTGGTCTGGCTTGCAAATCACACTGCAAATCTCTCTCTTCATAACATTAACTCTTCATTCATGTGAGGACAAGAGCATCCTCATATGTTGCTTTTCCTCTCCCGCAAGGTTTAAGTTGGAAGACCGGGCAACACCGGGTATTCTTCTAGTAGTAATTAATGGGAAAACACAAATATTTCACCAAAGGAAATCTGTCCCATTGTTTTTGTGATTTTAATTCACACAATATTTATGATCATACCCTGGACAGAAACCACTAGGGGGTGCACTGTTATCACTGTTACCAGAATATTGCTAGTAGTAGGCTTGTAAATTTAAAGGAGAAGTTGTATGCAAAAATACTTGTCCTCTATCCAAAGGTTAGGGGATTAGTTTTAGATCGCCAGGGAGATCTTGCCACATGTAAAGTGTGTAGGGCAACCTTATCCTGGTGGAAATGTCTGGTGACTTCTATTATACCATTTGAACAGATTGTGTTTAAGCATATGGGGTGCCCTGAGAAATTTGAGAAGGTCTGGGAGGGGTTTTGCTCCTCTACACTCACACACTACACGGTGTCTGCCTTCAGAGCTTCTCTGGTAGCTCGTTTTCTCCCCTAAGATTTGTGGGCCAGAATGTGGGTGCCTCCCGGGGTCTCCATATGATTGTCTCCTATGCCCGCCATATATTATTTTGCTCTACTTGTATGTCCTTGCCTACAGTGTTAAGACCTTATGTTCCCCATTAGAAACTGCCTTATAAATGTTGATATTATTATGATAACTACTGGTGTAGTGTGCTACTACATGTGCTTGTTATTGGCATATATGCTGTCATTGCAGTCTTATGATCTGACATTACTCAGTTTCTGTAGTTTTTTTCTATGTATTCTGGACATTATTCTGCTCCCCTGCGAGGGATGCAGGGGCATTGTTTATTTTACCTGTGCACACAGTTTATGATGTTATTTTTTACTGTTGAATAAAAAAAAGAGTGTAGGGCAGACGCAAGTTATGAAATAGGTACTTTTCTTCCTGGCCTTTGCAGAATTACTTGTTTATTATAAACTGACATTTACATTTAGAGTTATCATATATACATAACTTCAATGTATTGGGTATTCTTTCTTTCTTATATTTCATTATCTCACAGATTGATATCTGAAAATGCCCCATCCAGTGGTGTCTCTTCAGCTCTGATCCCCAATACATCTGCCCCTAGTGCATTTCACTCCATTCAGAGTCGACTAGCTTCCAGTATTTCTCCTGGTGTGCAACACCAACAGTCAGGATCATTGACAGGTAAATTCCTTCATCCTATCGGATAACTAAAGGCAATGGACATCTTTTTATTTTTGCTTTGTACTTTGGCTCAAATGTCTTTTACTAAAAATGTTGTGTGAGCTCTATTTTTTCTATATGATTCTCTACTGCAAACTACCTTTTGTGTGCTCACTTTTCTCTCTCCAACCTGTGTAACTGTCCTCTAAGGTCCCTTCCCCCTGCTGCTGTTTATAACGCTGAGAGAGCAGAAAGTCCATGTGACGTTTTCTACATGGCTTATTTTTATGCATGTGGAAAACAAATCGACAATAAATTAAAAAAACAACATTTAAAAGGTCTCTAAGATGCAGTTAATAGCATTTATTGTGTTTGTCTGTGGCCATCTGAAAAGTCAAAGAGGGGTGACTGGGGCACTGAAGTGCCCTGTTTTACATTTGTTTTTTTGAAAAAAGAAACCCTGATTTTCTAGCCCTGAACAACCTATTTCATTCTGCCATACTAAGCACTATACAAAAATGTGTTCACTCTGTTTCAGGCACAAATTCTGGAACCTCTGCTAGCAGCCTTCTCCAAGGGTTGAGTTTCAGCCTTCAAGATATAGGTGGTAAATCACCTTCCCTCCCCAACACTACAGCCAACACTGGATCTACCACACAGGTAATTATTCCCTGATATTTTAACTAACACAAAGGGGCTTCATGTGTTTACGTTTTTAAACCATATAAAAATCTGCTGATAATAATGTTCTTTAGTATTTCTTTTGAAATACATGGTTACTAGAGTTGAGCAAACTTCTATAAAGTTCAGCTCGCAGAACTTTCCAAAAAAAAAGTTTGTTTTGAGACTAATAAATTCTGATTGAAACTGCAATTCAATAAACCTTACAACTTGTGTATAATACTGCCTAAGAACTCTTAACCTTTGTATAACACTATTCAAGAAGTTTTAAAGTGGTTTTAAAGCTGTATGAATATTTATGAGGTGGGAGGGCAAATGGGAATTGCCCAAAGCTGGCTATTTACATATTAGCAATAAAGGCTAATGTAAAACAAAAATAGAGAAACAGAAACATAGCCGCACATCCACAATTTTGTATTTTGATCTACTTGCTTCTCTGTATAATTTCAAAAACTAACAGGTTGTTAGTATACATTTTGATCAAAAAGTACAAGCCCACTCACCACATCCATCAAGGCCACCTAGTCATAGTGGGTCCCTAACCTAACACAGTCATAGTGCCGGGCTGTGACCCCTGCCTCTGTGACACCAAGCCCACAGGGGGAACTGCCCAGTGGCCTGGCAGCCCCATTGCTGCCTGACCAAGCCCCTGGCTCAGAGCCACCCCACAGATAAAGCATCACAGCAACAATGGCCGCCACAGAGCAGTTTGAACACTTACCATGTGGTCCCCGCCAAAGGGCTTGGAGAATGCTAGGAGGAAACCCATATGCAGTATTAAAGGCTAATACCAGGTCCATGTCTCGAACGGTAGCACCAATCCGAGTGAGGAATAGATCATTTAAATCTGGTTGACCCGTACAATAACCCTGTGTATTGGGTTTAGTGTGAATAAACCAGCTCTCAGTTTCCCTTTTAAAGTGTACCTGCCACCAAGTAAAGTGGGATTATGTTCTTCCTTGTCTGTTCCCCTCTTCATCCTGAGTCGTCTGCACTTTTTCTTTTTAATTTTGCCCATTATTTCTTGAGTTATGCCTTTTATAAAGTCTGCTCACTTCCCGCGAGCTTTTTCTGCTGCAGGGGGGCGTTACCCGGCAGGCGTGACATCACCTGAAGCCTGCCAAGTAACTCTTCCGCCCTTTCCTGTTCTATACTGCGCTCGTTCTTGGGAGAGCGCATAGAACAGGGAGCCAATCACGGCAGGCAGGCTGTGAGTCCCCTTCTCTATGTTATGCACAGTGCGAGGCATACAGAGAAGAGATATCGGAGCCCGTCCTGCCCGCCGTGCACCGTGCTTAGCTAAATAAACACAGCATCAATAATATGGCAGGGCGTTCACTATGTCTCGTGTCTGAGAGCCCTGTGCATGGCATGCATAGCGCTCGCTCCTGCCTACATGGTTGACAGGCAGGGAGTGAGAGATATGCAGAGCCACGCTCATGTCCCGCCCCACCAACACTTCCGGAGTTCGGACTTGTGCCTGTCTGGCACAAGTCCGAGGGCTATGCAGGGCCTGCTGAACGCTACAGAACAGAGACCCCTAGTGGCCACTTTTTTAAAGGTAAAAAAATGATGGAAAGATTGATATATATATTTTTTTTAATGAAGATATATGGAAAATAGGCATAACATTAGATAAGGAATAACATAGCAAACGTTTTACTTGATGACAGGTACTTTTTAAAGGCATAAGAATGGTTAAACCGAAAGCAAACTTTCCTGCACATAACTAGCACATCACAACACAATTTTTCAAGAAACGTTTGACAACAAGGTTTAGCACATGTACCATACAAGGAGACTGTGTCATGCTAACCAAGACACAGCGCAGCCATGATGTTGGTTCTGTTATTAGCAACAACATTGCCCAATCTCAGATTACGAGCAGAGGTCCAGTGGGAAACTTCCTACTGCAGACAGGAAAGCAACTCCTCCGCTGTGTAGCTTTTCTCGCCCAGGCTTAGCAGATGTAATAAAGTGTGGCAGTGCCTTACTTTGCACCGATGGTAGGAGGAAGAGGGTAAGCTATGCTGTACCCCATGGGAGGATGCAAGATGTCTGTGGAGGAGGACATGGATGAGGAGGAGGAGGATAAATGACAGGTATCAGAAGTTAACCCTGATCGGCATAACTGTGGAGGTGTCACTACTATTTCCTGGCCTCGTTGCTGTGGAGCCTCGTTCTGCAAGATGTTGACCTAGTGGGCCTTAAAAGACAGTGATGAGGACAAGACAGAGAGACTGCACTGCCTGTGGAATCTGCCAGTTAAAAGGGTACTCTGGTGGAAAACTATTGAAATTTTTTTTTTTTTTTAAATCAACTGGTGCCAAAAAGTTAAACAGATTTGTAAATTATGTATAGGAGAAACAGGTGATGTCCAGCACAACCGCAGGATACTTCCTTAGAGCTCTCCCACTGTCAATCCATACAAGTCCGCTGTATACAGTGGCCACGATACTGGGAGTGATCTTAGGTGTGCTGGCGGTGGTGCTACCGGATAATGCACAAATCGCATAGACAATGTGGTAAGGTAGAAAAACGATGCACTCACCGCAATAGCAGGTAAGAAAACTTTCTTATTTATTCAGGACCGGTGAAGAGACATAAAACCAGCGTGTGGAGGGCAGGGGGTGCAGGACCTGCGGTGTCCTGCACCCCCTGCCCCCCACACACTGGTTATATGTCTCTTCATCGGTCCTGAATAAATATGAAAGTTTTGTACCTGCTATTGCGGTGAGTGCATCGTTTTTCTACCTTACCACAGTTTTGTAAATTACTTCTATTTCAAAATCATAATCCTTCCAGTACTTATCAGCTGCTGTATTATCCAGAGGAAGTTGTACAGTTTTTTCCAGTCTGACCACAGTGCTCTCTGCTGACACCTCTGTCCATGTCAGGAACTGTCCAGAGCAGGAACAAATCCCCATAACAAACCTCTCCTGGGCAGTTCCTAACATGGGCAGAGGCATCAGCAGAGAGCACTGTGGTCAGACTGAAAAGAACTATACAACTTCTTATGGGAGTGTACAGCAGCTGATAAGTACTGGAAGGATTAAGATTTTTAGATATAAGTAATTTACAAATCTGTTTAACTTTCTGGCACCAGTTGATCTATTTATGTCTGTGCTCATTAGTGCAGTGACACTGCTGGGATCTGTAATGCATTAGAATCACTGGATACAGTAATGCAGGTCAGGCAGCTGCACATTGCTTTGCTTTTTGCTGTACAATGCATTGCTCAAATTGCTGTGTGATGTAGTGTAAAAGCTTTCTATGGCTGGGCTCTATAGTTGTTCTGTGCTCACTGCTCATCTTGTCTGTCCAAAATGGTGGCTGCAATGGAGTGCATACGGTTTTATCACTCCTGTCTCCTGATTGGCTTGGAAGCTGTACGATAGCAATGCTTGGATAACTTGCAGTTATGTGATCTTGCTGCTAGCTGCAAAGTATTCTGGGCTACCTTTATGTTATCTATGTTCCTACTTCCTCGCCCTATGCTAAAATGGCACAAAATTGCCATGTGTTCCTCATCCCTTCTATAATAGCGCTGTCGCCGGGCTTGCGCTAAGCGAACCTGGCAAAGTTCTAATGTTCTCCATACATCATTTTAGGCAAAGTTCTGAACATTAATGCACATGGAGATCATAGAGAAGATTTTCCTGCTCTCCTGCTGCAAAGATATGCTTCCATTTTGAGCATTTAGTCTAACCATAGACTCCTTCTGCACATTTTTATTTGTACCCCTGGACCAGGAGCTGACAGGAGATTATTCTGGTGTCATAATAAAAGCCCCAATCCCACTTATCTGACTGCAGTAAATATGTACTATCTCTTGAGTTTAGCAGTGCTGGTGTTAATATGCTAATTTCTGAATACTAAAGTTTTGTTTTAGTTTTTTGTCACCTTCACTGCTTTTTTAATTCACCTTTCGACTAATAAATAATTATATTAATCATTTTGTTTGTGACAGACAATGACTGTTAAAGCTCCTGCCCCCCTCCAAGGATTGGCAACTATCACTACAGGAACTGGCACAATCCTGCGCACTATACCTGTAGTCACTGCTTCTTCCTCACTTGTGGCATCAGCTGGTGGGAAACCTACTGCAATTCATCAGTTGCTTACAAATGGAGGCCTAGCAAAACTGGCTAGTAGTATCCCTGGCCTGGCACAGTTATCCAGTCAGTCAACAGGTAGCAGTGTAGACAGTTTTGTCTTTTGAAACTTAGATTCTAAAAAAAAGATGATCAAAATATGTATATATTTTTAATTAATAAATTTTTTTCTTTCATTTTGCACTAGGTTTAAAAGCACCAACCACCATCACAGTCACCCTCCGTGGTCAGCCAGGTCGTGCAGGCACGCTCAGCCAGGCTAATATGGGAGCCAAACAAGATGATGTCTCCCAACAGGTAAAAGACTTTGCAGCATATTAGGATTTCTTATAAAGGTGTATTCTTATGGCAAAAGTACTTTTGTTTACTGTCTCAACTGTGTTTAATATATTTTGTTCACATAACTTGAACAGGTGAAACACTTGCCAATTGTTGCAAAGGAGGGGAATTTCTCAAACCATTGAGACTGCTTTTTTTTTCGTCTAAATTTGTCGCATGAAAAGACGCAGGTTGGCCACGTGCGACATTTTCTGCAACATTTCATTTAACGTTTAAATTTCATTACCATCAAGTGTTCTTAGTTAGAGCTTTTTGTGCAGTGGTCACTGATTTATCATGTGCGACTTTTTGTGAAATGTCACACGGGCCAGATTTATAAGTGATCACAGGGCAGGTCAACCCTGCCATATATAAGTCTATGCGACAATTGTATTAAGGTCCATGTGACATTTGATACGATTGTCGCACGGCCGACACTACTTCTGCGACATTTAATCAGAATGAAGTAGAACAGTTCTATGGGGATTCATCAAAGTCTGTGCACCATTCGATAAATTTTTCCATACGTCTGCCACTTTCTCCACAACATTTGTGCTCTAAACAAGTTCAAAGCTCACACCAGTCTTCATAAATGTCTTTCTTAGTGTATTTACATCCTCATACGATTATCTCGACAGAAAGAGAAAAAGTTATAGCTCAAGCTGTAGAAACAAGCTGTATTGACACATCCTTAAAGGGGTACTCCGCCCCTAGACATCTTATCCCCTATCCAAAGGATATCTTTGAATGCAAATTTTGGGTTGCACAACTTGTACAGGTGAAACATGTTTATTTAGTTTCAAAATAAATAGATAAAATAAATTCCTGGAATACCCCTTTAAGAATGCACCTTTTTATCCCCTATCCAAAAGGATAAGATGTCTGATCGCCGGGGTATGGCTGCTGGAGACCCCCGGGATCTCGGCTGCAGCACCCCTCTGTCATTACTGCAAAGAGCTAACTTGCTCTGTGCGTAATGACGGGTGATACAGGGGCCGGAGCATTGTGACGTCACGGCTCCGACCCCTCGTTACATCACAGCCCGCCCCCTTAATGCAATTTTATGGGAGGGGCGTGCCACCACACCCCCTCCCATAGACTTGTATTAAGGGGGCGGGCTGTGATGTCATGATGCTCTGGCCCCTGTATCGCCCGTCATTATGCACGGAGCGAGTTAGCTCTTTGCAGTAATGAGGGGTGCTGCAGCCGAGATCCCGGGGGTATCCAGCAGCCATACCCCCGCGATCAGACATCTTATCCTTTTGGATAGGGGATAAAAAGGTGCATTCTTAAAGGGATATTCCAGGAATTTATTTTATCTCTTTATTTTATTTTGAAACTAAATAAACATGTTTCACCTGTAGAAGTTGTGCAACCCAAAATTTGCATTCAAAGATAATTTGCCGCTCTGCATACTACTGATGCAATTTGGCATGTGATAATATGCCCTAAGACTCTTACATTAAAATTTACATTCACACCACATTTTGAGACTCTGGCAGCCAGATCCAGTGCCGTACCCCATTCATCTAGCCAGACAATGGGTTAGTGACTTTGTTCGGTCAATTTCCGATCATATCCTACTTTTGGCTCGGACTGAAAACCGAAACAAACCATGGTTTTCAGTCTGGCCCAAAAGCCAGGTACATTTGGAAAATGACCTGAATGGAGTCACTAGCTGACACCCTCCAGCTCATTGAATTAAATGATTTACGGCACTGAACCAGCAGAGATACAGCAGCTGCTTTTCAAATTCTTACACCGGACATCGGAGGCTCAAAACGTCAAGTGAATGCACCCTAACTGGTATTTAGCTTGCAGAGGATTTTATTGTGTATGTGTAGAAAAAGGTTACATTGACTTTTGGGAAATGTAATACTATTACAGTTATATATATAATACCACAAGCAGATCCTCCCCCAGCATTGGCTTTATCATTCTTTATATGTTTGATTATAGATAAAAATGAACAGTAGGTGCTCACGCAGATAAATGTAATATATTGCTGTAAATCCTGTAAGGATTACAGAGCCAAAATGCTGTATGCATTATAACAAAGGTATTCCTTCCTTGTGGCATTACATCATGACGCTTTGCAATACAGAGTGGTTTTCCTTAATCTCCCCTAGTGTCTATGGGGGAGATTTATAAAAACCTTTGCAAAGGAAAAGTTGAGCAGCAGCCCATAGCAACCAATCAGATCACTTCTTTCATTTTGCAGAGGCCTTGTTAAAAATGAAAGAAGCAAGCTTGTTGGTTGCTATGGGCAACTGGGCAACTTTTTGTCTGGACAGGTTTTGATAAATCTCCCCCATAATCTCTGTAGTAAAGAGCTGTTGGAAATCTATGTGCCACTATACAGCCTCCAGACATGAGTTCAGGTGCATCTGTTTTCTGGGCTGTTACTTCCAAGACATAACAATAGAGGTTTTCAGAGTTAAATAAAATCTTTCTTGACCCCTTCTGAGCCTGGTCTTCTTCCTTAAAGGGTACCTCTCATCAAATAAACTTTTGATATATTTTAGATTAATGAATGTTGAATAACTTTCCGATAGCATGTTAATGAAAAATATGCTTCTTTCTATTGTATTTTTCCCGATCAGTCCTGTCAGCAAGCATTTCTGACTCATGCTGGAGTCCTAAACACTCAGAGCTGCCAGCCTGCTTTGTTCACAGCCAAACAGGCTGTGAACAAAGCAGGCTGGCAGCTCTGAGTGTTCTCCTTTGTGAACAAAGCAGACTGGCAGCTCATAGTGTTTAGGACTCCAGCATGAGTCTGAAATGCTTGCTGCCAGGACTGGTAGGGAGACACCTAGTGGTCATTTCTTCAAAGTGGAAAATTAAATAGAAAGAAGCATATTTTTTAATAACATGCAATTGTGAAGTTATTCTGCATACATTAATCTATAATATATCAAAAGTTTTTTTGATGAGAGGTACCCTTTAACAGTAGACCTGGGTAAGATGTTTACTACCTTTCAGCTGTTCTCTGATGTTTGTTAATCCAGTTCTTTAGTTGGCATGTTGTATAACTAGGTGGTCCTTCTTCATATTATATCTCCTATTTAGGTAATGATTAAATTGTATGCATTTTGATGCCTTAGGTGAGAAAGTGCAAAGCATATAACCACTTATACACTTCTTATAAGGCAATCTATAATAGTTCCAAAGTTGTTTGGCTGTTCTTTACTGTTTTCTTATGATATTTGTACAAGGGATCCCTTGTTGGAAATAGAGGGAATTATCTTTTTAACCAATACATATATCACTTACAGTTTGTAAAGGCCATAGTATAGATGCTTTTAGACAGGTAAACCTACCTAACCTCAGTTTGAAACACATTTATGGCAAGGGAAGAAAAGTCACTAATTGTTAGCGAGAAATATACTTTGCATGAACTGGACTCTAAAACAATGTCTCTGCTGTGATCTCCAGGCAATAGAGTCTTCCACCACCACGGTGTCTGCTAGTAAACTTCTCCCCCCTCTTGTGACAGAGCAGTGCAAGGTAGCAACATCCAGCGACAGGACACCTGGGGAAAAAACATTGTCAATAGTGCGTGCTGTGACGCCTCCAGCAGGTGAGATGTTCAGTGTTTGCACCTGCGGCAATGTAATAAAAGTTTTAGACTTGCATAATAAACACAAGTATGCAAGCACTTACTGGGGATTTTTTTTTTTTTTTTAAACTTTGAGACAATGACTGTTAACAACAACGAAAGTTAAATAAATTTTACCATGCCGAAATGTATTTCTGTATATAAACCTCGTGTTATTGATGGTGTTTTTTTTTTCCTTTTTTTGCTGCTGCATAGTGTTTTTTCACTAGTATAGAAGTCCAACTTCATCCTATTACAGGGATTATAAAAATCCCTTAGAGAATTGTCAGGTTTCCCACTTGGTAGGTCTGAAAAACTGTGGCTTATTCTTGATCCATACAGTGCTTTTCCATTCAGAATACACAGCTCTAAAACAGAGTTTTACAAAGATTGTACCGCTTAATGGGAGTTGTAGTATAGGAACAACTGAAGGCTGTAGCGGTGCAGTGGTGATCTCCTATACTGGATACCAACACACTTTACGGCCGGTATTCGGTATGCTGCAAAATTCAGAGTAGTCTGTCTGCATAAAGATAGATGACCCCTAGTGGTGGCTATTTTAATTTTACATTTTTTTGTAAAATTTACTTTTTTTTTTTTTAAATAAGATGACTTTTTTAAATATACATTTATCAGTAGTACTACAAAATATAAAAAGATTTTCATAATGACAGTGCCTCTTTAAGGTACGTTCAACTAATGGGATCTGTAGAGTGGTCAGTTTACATCAGTTCATCATCGATTTAAAATGGGATATGTTCAACTATATAAACAAGTGTCAAACACTATGATCCTAGCCTAAACAAGGTTTTTAGGCAAAGTTATGTATATGCCTCCCCGTGCAGTAAAATAATATAGGCCAGCATTCTTCTCTCCCCTGCAGCTCCCACTGACAGATCTTCCAGTCCCTGCTCCTGTGCAGTTTTGCCACCTTCTGATGATGTGCCACTCCTCACTCAGCCAGTCATTGGAAGGGGAAAGAACAGCACAGGCAAGGACCGAAACATGTGACAGCAGGAGTTGTGGGGGAGGGAAGCATTATTTCACTGCACAGAGAGGCACATACCTAACTTTTAGATTTGCCTGGAAAACCAATTAAAGGGGTATTCCAGGCAAAACCTTTTTTAATATATATATATCAACTGGCTCGGGAAAGTTAAACAGATTTGTAAATTACTTCTATTAAAAAATCTTAATCCTTCCAATAGTTATTAGCTTCTGAAGTTTTCTGTCTAACTGCTCAATGATGATGTCACGTCCCGGGAGCTGTGCATGATGGGAGAATATCCCCATAGGAACTGCACAGCTCCCGGGACATGAGTCATCAGAGAGCAGTTAGACAGAAATAACAACTCAACTTCAGAAGCTAATAACTATTTCTACATCTGTTTAACTTTCCGGAGCCAGTTGATATATAAAAAATAAAGTTTTGGCCTGAAATACCCCTATAATTGCCATAAAGCATACACCCTTTACGTGTAAGGTCTATAGAGAAAATACAGGAAGGAAATGTGTTTTTCCAATTTGGCCACTCTCTGAGATAGTTTTTTGGGGCATAATATGTGAAAAAACAACAACTTTACAGCAAAATATGTCGGGCACCTAATTGTTTTCTTGATCTGTTGCTACATGCAGCAGTCCTCAATGTGTGATGTAAGCTAAACCATCAGATGTACCAGTAGTATATTTTTCCTTACTCAGTTCTGCTATTAATAGTGTTACTTATTTTTTTTTTTCACTCTTCTTTTCTATAGTAACTACAAGTCCACCGAAGACACTGTACGTCATGTCGGATGCCAAACTTTCTGCACTTACCAAATCGGTGGGCAGCGACATGAATTCTCTGCCCCTAAAACCTATGACTTTACAAAGTTCCTCAGCGGTCACCCCTGGAGCGGTGACCTTTTCTACTCCATCTCTTGCCAGCACATCAAATCCAGCCTGCACAGTGGTGCTGTCGAAGATTGGCTCGGTTTTGCAAGCTTCTCCTAAAACTGTTATTTTGACAAGGACAGAAGCAAATGATAAAACAGGAAACCACCTAAGTGCTGTGGAGAGCTTGGGCAGGGTACCATCTGTCGTCGATGAGGGCAGCACCATAATTCACAGCCGAGAATCACTGGTCAACAGGCAGCTTCTGCAACCTGCTTTAATAGCATTGTCTGGCTCTAGTAATATGGTTCAAAGTCCTGGGACCTCAGCCAATCAGAAAACACAATGACTACCCGCTTAGTAATGGGAAACCTAAACAAGTAGAAAAAAGAAAAAGGTTTTACAGCAGTGGTCACACAGGGGTGTAAGAAATATTAAATAAACGTTTAACAAGGTTATGTTTATAAACGTTTATAAAAGTTATGCTCGATGCGGACACTTTGAGAAATAAAGTTTACATGCGTGATGTAAAAACAAAGGATAATTCGCGCCTGCTAAGCAGAAATCCAAAGACTTTTTTTTTTGTGGTGTCAGAGGTAAATTTTGAGGTACTTGCACGGGCAAGTAATTAACTTCACTGTAATGTAGATATTGTAGAGTTTAACCAGAAATTAGCGCAACGTTTTACACTCGCGTATTGAGTCTTCATGGCATTTGACATCTGAGCAGACCACCAGACAAAATAAGCTGCTTGGATGTTACCATGAAAATTAATGATGTAAGTGTAATTTCCTTATAGCTGTAAGAGAACCAGCAACTGCTTATTTGTGTATATCAGCAAATAGAACATAGGATTTATTGCTACAGGAACTTAATGGAGTTACTGGAAGCAATTGATCAAAGTCTATTTTAATAGTTTTCTTCCACATCATAATGAAAACCATAATCTGATTGGTGTCCTGTTTAAGTCCAGTTTAATTTCTACACTAGGTTTCATGTAGGAGGAGAGGTGTGTCTGCATTTTTGTTTAGATCTTTGGCACCACTTTATTAGGACATGTTAGCATACAGCTTATTGGAAACCTGTAACCTGGTTAATGAATAATAAGTTTACTGTATAGTTAGCGGAAATGTATCAATTGTACATGTTTGTAAAATATGTTTAAGGTATGGAATTTTAGCTTTGTATTAATTACAGGTCCATATTACACTGTCAATGTGTCATGTAAATCTAATTCCACTTCTAACAATGATTCACAGTTTAAACACACATTAGTTGTCACTGTTGTAATATAGTTTTATACTGAACTTGAAGAGTTTTGTTTTCTCTGTTTGGATCCATAGCTGCTTTCAGAATTCTCTTGGTTGATCCTGTTTAGGCCATAGTCACATCATGTTTTACTGGCTGCTTTTGACTTATATGGTATATATATATATATATATATATATATATATATATATATCATCCATACGGGCCCATATGTCAGCTTACTGCAATAGACAACACCTTCTGTGGGTTTTCTGCAGTGGGTTCACATTAGGGATCGACCGATATTGATTTTTTAGAGCCGATACCGATAACCTGTGAACTTTCAGGCCGATAGCCAATAACTTATACCAACATTCCATGCATTATATGGGCACATAACAGGGGGGGACTGTCATGTGCCCCTACATATAATGCCCCCCTGTCATGTGTCCCTCATATATAATACCCCCTGTCCTGTGACCCCCACATGTAATGCCCCATGTCCTGTGTTCCTCACATATAATGCCCCCCTGACATGTGCCCCTCACTTATAATTTGCCCCCCTCACTTACAGTGTGGATCAAAAGTTTGGGCACACCAGGTAAAAATTTGTATTAATGTGCATAAAGAAGCCAAGGTAAGATGGAAAAATCTCCAAAAGGCATCAAATTACAGATAAGACGTTCTTATAATATGTCAACAAAACTTAGATTTTATTTCCATCATTTCACTTGCAAAATAACAGAAAACAAAAAAATTTTGTCTGCAAAAGTTTGGGCACCCTGCAGAATTTATAGCATGCAAAGGTGAGACCTGCCAGTGTCATGGATTGTTCTCAATCATCAAATGGGAAGACCAGGTGATGTCAATCTCAAAGGTTTTAAATGCCCAGACTCATCTGATCTTGCCCCAACAATCAGCACCATGGGTTCTTCTAAGCAGTTATCTAGAAATCTGAAACTGAAAATAGTTGACGCTCACAAAGCTGGAGAAGGCTATAAGAAGATAGCAAAACGTTTTCAGATGTCAATATCCTCTGTTCGCAATGTAATTAAGAAATGGCAGTCATCAGGAACGGTAGAAGTTAAAGCAAGATCTGTAAGACCAAGAAAAATATCAGACAGAACAGCTCGCAGGATTGTGAGAAAAACTCTTGTTTGACTGCACAATCCCTCCAGAAAGATCTGGCAGACACTGGAGTTGTGGTACACCTATTCCACTATAAAGAGATACTTGTACAAATATGGTCTTCATGGAAGAGTCATCAGAAGAAAACCTCTTCTATGTCCTTACCACAAAAATCAGCCTTTGAACTTTTTGCAAATGAACATATAGACAAGCCTGATGCATGATGGAAACAAGTTCTGTGGACCAATGAAGTTCAAATTGAACTTTTTGGCCGGAATGAGCAAAGGTATGTTTGGAGAAGAAGGGGAACAGAATTTAATGAAAAGAACCTCCAACTGTTAAGCATGGGGTGGATCAATCATGGTTTGGGGTATTGCAGCCAGTGACACAGGGAACATCTCGTGAGTAGAAGGAAAAATGGATTCAATAAAATGTCAGCAAATTTTGGATGCTAACTTGATGCCATCTGTGAAAAAGCTGAAGTTAAAGAGAGGATGGCTTCTACAAATGGATAATAATCCTAAACACACCTCGAAATCCACGGGGGATCACTTCAAGAGGCGTAAACTGAAGGTTTTGCCATGGCCTTCACAATCTCTTGACCTCAACATAATTGAAAATCTATGGATAGACCTTAAAGGGGTACTCCGCCCCTAGACATCTTATCCCCTATCCAAAGGATAGGGGATAAGATGTCAGTACGCCGCGGTCCCGCTGCTGGGGACCCCCGGGATCCCCGCTGCCGCACCGCGCTTTCATTACAGCACAGAGCCAGTTCGCTCTGTGCGTAATGACGGGCGATACAGGGGACGGAGTAGCGTGACGTCATGGCGCCGCCCCTCGTGACATCACGGCCCGTCCCCTTAATGCAAGTCTATGGGAGGGGGCGTGATGACCGCCGCGCCCCCTTCCATAGACTTGTATTGAAAGGGGCGGGCCGTGACATCACGAGGGGCGGAGCCGTGACGTAACGATGCTCCGGCCTCTGTACTGCCCATCATTACGTGCAGAGCGATCTCGCTCTGTGCTGTAATGATAGCGCGGTGCCGCAGCGGGGATCCCAGGGCTCCCCAGCAGCGGGACCGCGGCGTACTGACATCTTATCCCGCTATTCTCCCTTAGTTGTCCTATACAAGGAACAGCATACAGCTGGCACTGCTGCTTCCTCTCCAAGCACACCTAGGATCCTCAAGCAGTGTACACAATCAGTCCAATTGTTGCCTTGGATGGTGCCCTATCTTGAAAGGTAAAGTATGCGAAGTTCCAATATCCAAAGAATGAGATTGCACTCTTCCAATAGGTAAACTGCAGTTTATTTGGATAACATCGGTTACAGACAGCACATGGCCGAGGGGCTGTTTCTCGCCACACAGATCACTTAATCGTGACCTTTGATATTAGTCCAAACCTCCCTTATATACAAAAACTTTATTAGTATAACACCTTTAAAAACTTGACATACACATAGTGCAACTTAAAAACACTAATTGGGGCTACATTCACATATAGATAGTTCAGGAGTACCAGCAGATAACTGAATAGTTACTAAGAGCGAAAACTCAGTAAAAAACCAGAATGACTCAAAGTCAGTTCGAAGCATTTAAGAAAAAGTTGGAGAAAAAGATTTTACCTATTCAAGCTGATACAAAGGAACGTAAAAGAAACGAGTTTTTACATGATAAACAGGACTATGACGGGGGACATGTCTTTGGAGCCATCAAAATCGTAGATACCAACGCTCTCAGGATCTCTGGACTACGGACTCAGGGTCTGACTCGAGTGGAACTGTGGACATTACACCCTCAACATCAAAAAATCCTGTTAGCCAAGTGGCTGAGAGGGATAGACAACAACCCCCTTTAGGAGGCACACAAGAAGGGGGCAACACAAGACGGTATCCCAAGAGGGGCGGTATGAAGAGGAAGCAGGTTACTTGGAGGCAGTAAGTAACTCTCTTCCTCCTAATTCCACAGATACACTGAATGTCATTAATCTTACCACACATGATCTTTCAGATAATTGCATTTCTGTTTTGGGTAAAGGACTTAATTTTTGCATAGCTTCAGATTTAGATTTTTCTCTATTTGCCATTGATTTGCATAAAGCAGGAATAAAGATCAATCTCAATAGATTTTTCACCACCAACCAAACCCACACGTTTGGGGAGGTTATGGAAGGCGAGAAACCTCTGGAAATTGGCCTGCTGGGCTTTTCTATGAACCCTGATTTTGCAAAACTAGATATTCATACCATACAGACACTCATGGATTTAGCTGGGGATAGCAGTAGTAATGATACACTGTCAGAAATTACCCCTTTTACGGGAGGAGTACAGTAAAATTTTAATCCTCCTTTGTCGGACGGTTCCATTATTCACAGGTTTATGGAGAGTGTATTACGAGATGTGAAATCTCTGATTTATCCAAGAGCACCCCAAAATCTTACGAGAGAGGAAAATTAAGCATTAAAATGGCTGTCCCAAAAGGACGATATTATTGTGAAACTGGCCGACAAAGGCAGAAACTTTATTCTTTTATCCAGAGAATACTATTTAAAAGAAGCACCCTGTCAGCTACAGGACACTAGCACTTATGTAAAATTAAGCAAAGATCCCACCATGGAATATCAGAATAAAGTTCGTTCTTTCCTATGTAGAGTGGTGGGACAAAAGGCAAAAAAAACTATTAATAGACCATCCGATGCGACCATATTGGTACTGGATCACTAAGATCCATAAGGATAGCAAGTTCCCTACAGGCTGGCCCATTGTTGCAACCCCTGTCACAATATTGGATTGGGTACTAAAACCACTACTTACCAATATTCCATCATATTTACTTGATACCAAACATCTATTGAACGTACTGGAGGAATTCTGCTGGCAGGAGGGTTTTACTCCTGGCCAGTATCGATGTTGAGAGCTTATACACCTGCTGTACAACATTGTATGAGCACTTTGCCCCAATACACACAGGAACATGCTGATTGCATATGTGAACTGTTATCTTTTGTTATTAGCCACAACGCATTTCAGTTCAATAGTCAGTTGTATACCCAGTCAGGTGGAACTGCTATGGCGACCCTGGTGGCCCCAGTTTTCGCAAACATATATTTGGGGGTCCTTGAGGAAAATTTAATTTACTCTGAAAAACAACCCATTTGTTCGCTACATAGGTCTATATATCAGTTACGCAAACAATATCCCAGTGATATGGTCAGGGAACAAGGATCAATTTTCTGAATTTATAGGATATATGAACAACAATACCAAGAACATGGTGTTTACAAGTAAATATGGTGGTGATGAAATTGAGTTTTTAGACATCAAGCTAGCTAGTGGTCCATAATAACAAGTTGGAAATAGGTTATTGTAACCCCACGGCGACGAATAGTTTATTACAGTATGATAGCTATCAACCTTTACATGTAAAAAGCTCATTGCCCTTTGGACAGTTTGTCCAGTTACGAAGGATTAATTCTAGCAACTAAACATTTGAGTTACAAGCACATGAGTTATGGTGTAGATTGAGACACAGAGTTTACCAAGAAAATGAATTAAATAAAGCGTTGGAAAAAGTAAGAGCAATCCCCCGTAATCAGTTACTTTTGGATAAAAAGAAAGAGTTGGAAAATCGCATCATCTGAATTAGAACTAAATGAAACTGACAGTGGAAGCAGTAAAAGATTAGTTTTTTCGTTTGCTTTTAGCCTTACGGAACATACTATAAAAACAGCCATACATAAAAACTGGCATCTGTTACAAAACGATGATGTTCTTGGCATGGGAAATATAGGTAAACCATTGTGTTCTGTAGGCCCAAAAGCATACGGGATAGCCTGGTCAAGGGGCGTTAACCCCTTCCCGGCCCATGACATACATGTACGTCATGACCGGGAAGGTTTTACCAACCTATGACGTACATGTACTTCATAAAGATACTGGCCGCTACTCGCGGCATCCCGCCGCGCCCGGTAAGATGGTAGCTATACTGATAGCCAGCCATCTTGCCTTGGGACCTGTGAGGGTTTTGTACCCCCCATCAGCTAGTCAAATCTGACTAGCTGATGGCAGCGTTTCACACAGAAAAATCCTGAGCAGCGCAGTGTGTGTCCTGATCACAGGGACCGGGACACACACACACACTGGTCTGCTAGGTGACCCCAGTGCCCCTTACCTGGCCCCCCTTCCCCCAATGTCCCTTACCCATCCTGAGCTGTTGACGCTGTGGCCGCCGACATGCTTTAGTTTCACTTTCACTTTTTTTTTTTTTTGTAAAGGAGCTGTTTTGTTGTACAACAGCTCCACCTTGTGTCCTAAACCTTTTACTGCATGTTTTGTGCACAAGACACTAGGGAGGAGCTGTTGTACAGAAGTAAAATATATATATATATATATATATATACATACACACACATACATATATATATATATATATATATATATATATATGTATATTTATATACACACATATATATTCAACATTGTATTGTTCCCCAAAAAAATGTTTCAACTTTTGTAGAAAATTTGAAAAAATGATAAGACCTCTTCATATGCGCATCCACGAACACTTCAGATCCTTACAAACAGGACGGGGATGTCCACGGGTGATCGATCATATGAAGACCGTTCATAACAACAAAAAAGAAGATTTATGCTTTCTAGGACTTGCAGTTGAGAAGATACGAGCAGCTGGAGGGGACAGGCACAAACGATTATTGCAGAAAGAGACAGACTCATTGGGACCGCTCGGTCTGAACGAGGGTGGAGACCTGAGCGTCTTTTCTCAATGACAGCAGGTGCATGATTAAAGGGGTACTCCACCCCTAGCATCTTATCCCCTATCCAAAGGATAGGGGATAAGATGTCAGATCGCCGGGGTCACGCTGCTGGGGACCCCCGGGATCTCCGCTTCAGCATCCCACTATCATTACTGCACAGAGCGAGCTTGCTCTGTGCGTAATGATGGGCAATACAGGGGCCGGAGCATTGTTATGTCACGGCTCCACCCCTCGTGATGTCATGGCCCGCCCCTTCAATACAAGTCTATGGGAGGGGGCGTGGCGGCCATCACGCCCCCTCCCATAGACTTGTATTAAGGGGGCGGGCCGTGACATCACAATGCTCCCGCCCCTGTATCGCGTGCTCTGTGCAGTAATGATAGTGGGGCGCTGCAGCGGAGATCCTGGGGTCTGACATCTTATCCACTATCCTTTGGATAGGGGATAAGATGTCTAGGGGCAGAGTACCCCTTTAACATCTTTCCTTAATGAGCGATGGATGGCAGTGCTTGGGGAAAGTTGGTGGTTTCCTGTCTTTAACATTATTAAGGCAATTTATTAGATAATATTAACTCCCCACCTGAACTATCTATATGTGCATGTAACCCCAAATTTTTTTTTAAGTTGCACTACATGTATGTCGACTTTTTAAAGATGTTATACTAATGAAGTTTTTTTTATATAAGGGAAGGGTTTGGACTAATGTTAAAGGTCACTATTAAGCGCCCTGTGTGGCGAGAAATGGCATATCGGCCATGTGCTGTCTGTAACCGGACGATGTTATCCAAATAAACTACAGTTTACCTATTGGAAGAGTGCCATCTCATTCTTTGGATATTGGAACTATTTTCCCTCTGACAAATTCTAAGTTGTGACTAAAGTTCGGCAATTTAAATAGGGACTGTATTTGCAATTACACAGTTTCTGCTGTAGGTCTACCCATACAATGTTACTGACCATTTCAAGTAAAATAGTTTAAATGTGGAATTTTCTTTTTAAGAGCAGGGTCACATAGGGTGTATTGGCAGCATATTTGATGCTTCAGACCCGCCAATGGCAGTCACAGAGGGACTGGAGAGCGAACTCTGGAGAGCTGCGGCCAGGAGCTCGCTCTGCAGTCCCCTCTGTGACTGCTGTAGACTGCTGAGTACACTCATCTGCAGTGTAGGTGATCAGTGGCTTTCTGACTGATGGGATCATGAAAACAGGGGTCCTGTGTCTTCCTGGTTGGATAAAGTGTCGGTCAGGCATGAATACAACATGACAAAGGTAGTTGAGGGCAGAACTTTTCTATCTTTTTTAGTCCCATAATGTTGAAGGAAATGGCTGAACACGTCCATCTTCTGCTCTATTCAACCAAAGAGACATGAGACTCCTGTTTGTGTGATCAGTGGAGAGTCACTGTGGACAAACACTCATACACTGCAGATACAGTAGGTGATAAATGCCTATTTTTATAGAACCCCTTTAATTCTACTACAAACCAGACTGTAGATGTTAAAGGGGTACTCCGCTCTAAACATCTTATCCCCTATCCAAAGGATAGGGGATAAGATGTTATATTGCGGGGGTCCTGCCGCTGGGGACCCTTGCGATCTCCAGCTTGCAGTTTCTGCGTTCATGACGTCATGCCACACCCCCTCCATTCATGTCTATGGGAGAGGGTGTGACGGCAAGTACATAGCAGTCAGACCTCCTCCCATAGAGGTGAAAGGAGGGGGTGAGGCGGCTGGCATCTTCAGTCATCGGGAACGGAGAGGAATTCACTCCGTGCACCGATTGTGGTGCCACAACGGAGATCGCAGGGGTCCCCTGCGGCAGGACCGCCGTGATCAAACTTTCTTTTCTCTATCAGCTCCATTGGGGGACACAGACCATGGGTGTATGCTGCTGTCACTAGGAGGTTTGACACTATGGCAACTAAAATAGTCAGCTCCTCCCATCAGGATATACCCGCCTCCAGGCCCTGAGCTAATCAGTTTTAGTTTAGTGTCTAAAGGAGGTGGACATGGTCTGGAATTCTCCAGACCAGGTCTTATGCTTTATTATTTTCCTAGTTAGGGATGTGTTTGTTTTTTATTCCTTTTTCTTTGATGTTTTCAGGTAGGGACTCAGGAACTGCGTCTCACTGTTTCCCCATTGTGATTGAGGAGGCACAGACATTGCGTATATGCGCTGTTAACCCCCTCTCGCCAATGGTCAGTGCCTGGGGTTGTACCTCATGGGTCCGGGTCCCCCTATTCCCTGCTCGCCTCGCTCGCACATGGTAGCTCGGCGTGATGCAGGTGACAGAAAGCTGACTGAAGACCTCACAGAAGACTCCATTAGGTAAGTTCTTCTGACTGAGGTGAATATATATTCCCTTTCTCCCTTAGGTGCAGACTTGCAACCTCTGGAGACCCTCAGTTTTTGTCCCACCTTTCAGGGTCTAATGGGGCTGGCCTGGACAAGGGGCTTTATCTTTATTTTTGGGGCGAGCAGTGGCATTTTTGGATGAAGGGGCTCAGTTATTCACATGTACTTAAATTATGTATGTATGTGTGCGCTTTTACTTATGCAGCGTTTATACTGTGCGGGCGCACGAAGCGCCGACTTACTTTCACTTTTGGCAGCAGACTGCTGCCGGCGAATATAAGTCTCGCCCGCTCACTTCTCCCCGAGCGCATATGCGGATGACATGTGCGCTCGGGGCAAGGAGCGGGCACCATTACTGTGTTTCTTCTTCGGCACTTCTGCGGCCGGGGCGCTTTGGCTCCGCTCACAGGGCTGCCGGAGCTTAATGGAGGCGCGAATTGTCCTCCAATCAGCCCTGTGCGCGTGATTGTCGGTGGCAGGGGCCAATCAGCAGTGACCCTGCTCCTGGCATGCCCCTCTCTGGCTATTGGCTGTTTTTTTCTCCCTCTCTATCTACACTAGAGCAGAGTTCT
Source organism: Hyla sarda (assembly GCF_029499605.1). Taxonomy (NCBI): domain Eukaryota; kingdom Metazoa; phylum Chordata; class Amphibia; order Anura; family Hylidae; genus Hyla; species Hyla sarda. The sequence continues at coordinate 69,099,382 of NC_079192.1, forward strand.
CCTCACAGCAGCTGCCCTGGGGACACAGACTCGGGTGAGAGAGTTCTTTTTTCATTATGTCCGTACCCAGAACTGTTCCTCCCTCTAAACAGACAACTGGAGCATTAGTTTACCATTTTGTCTGTAAGAGCTGTAATTCCAAAATGCCTGGTTCTGCTGAACCCACTTGCTCTGCCTGCTCCACTGCTCCCCCAGACCCCTGGCACCCCCGGATGCTCTTTCAGTCCTGGTGGATTCGGCCGCCCCTCCAGCCTGGGTTTCTTCCCTATCCCAGTATATGGCTGACTTGACTCAAGTCTCCCGTTCGGTGGCTGAGGCCTCCCATGACGTGGTGTCTGCCTTGAAGAGGTCTGCCCTACACCGGCCCTCTAAAGGGTCCCACTCCTCTTCTCCACATGCTTCACGCTCTCCCAAGCGTACTAGGGGTGCTTCTTCTGACTTCCATTGAGTCTTCAAGTAGACGTGGATGCTCCCCTCGTGGGTCCCGCCCCCCGTGTCATCTGGTCACAAACATCGCTCCTCCAGAAGACGTTCCCGGAGTCGCCGCTCTGCCTTGACAGAGCCGCATACCCGATCAGGGTCGCCCCCATTCTGGGCTGCCTCCACTCGTTCACATTCTCCTGGTGAACTGGCGGATGAGGCTTCCGACTCGGCATCTGACTCAAAGGACCGCTCGGATACAGTTGAAACGGTGAACTCATTGGTTGCGGCCATAAGAGACACCTTTCACTTAGAGGACCCAGGATCTTCGGACGTGACTCCTGAAGTATCCATTCATCGTGCTAAACCAGCACCTCAAATGTTTAGCTCCCACGCTGAATTTGACACCCTTCTGGAATCTGCATGGAGACATCCGGACAAGAGGTTCCCGGGAATGAAGAAGGTTCAAGCGTGTTATCCATTCGCCAAGGACCTTGTCTCAAAGGTGGTTTCCCCTCCCTCGTTGGATCCACCAGTTTCCCACCTTTCTAAGGCTACTACACTGCCGCTAGCAGACGCGGCTGCCTTCAAGGATCCAATGGACAAGAAGGTGGAGTCCTTAGCGAAGTTTGCCTCTGAAGCAGCAGGCTCTTCTCTGCTTCCCACTTTCGCCTTTGCATGGGTGTCCAAGGCCCTATCGGTGTGGTGCTCATGACTCCGTCAGGGTATTCTGGCAGGATCCTCCCCAGAGGATCTGTCTTCTTTGGTTCTTCTTTGGGGACTTTCTGTGTACAGCTTCTATGCAGTCAGCCCGTTGTGCTGCCTTTGCTGTTGGTCACCTAGCGGCCCTCCACTGTTCCATGTGGCTTAAGGCGTGGGATGCGGATGCACCGAGCTTCCTTTTACTGGTACCCGTCTTTTTGGCAAACGCCTTGACGAGATTATCTCTGAGGCGACGGGGGGTAAGAGTTCCTTGTTGCCTCAAGATAAGGCTCGCTCTACTTCCCAGAGGAAGTCCTCTTCCTTCCGGTCCTTTCGGACTTTTGGCCCCAATAAAGGGTCTGGGCAGGCGCCTTCGCGGGACAAGAAGGCTCCCTCGTTCCAGCGCGCCCGTCTTGGAAGTCGGACAACAACCGTTCCGGCCGTTTTGCGGCCAAATCGGGCAACCGCAAACCCACTTCTGCATGAAGTGAAGTCCCCACCCGCAGATTTTTCTCGGGTGGGAGGCCATCTCTTACTTTTTCAAAACATCTGGACCACACACATTCAGGACTCCTGGGTCAGGGACGTGGTGTCCAACGGATACCGCATCAAATTTTCCTCCCTTCCGAGGGATCGATTTTTTCAGTCCCGGGCCCCCCGATCTCCTTTTCTTGCGAAGCAGTTTCGGGAGGCCCTCCAGTCCCTACTTCTCCAAGGAGTCATTGTCCCAGTTCCTCCAGGGGAACGTTTTCGGGGTTTCTATTCCAATCTTTTTGTGGTCCCCAAGAAGGGCGGTTCTGTGCCGCCAATCTTGGACCTCAAGCGTCTCAACCGTCATCTTCTCATCCGCCACTTCCGAATGGAATCTCTCCGTTCAGTAGTGGCATCCATGGAACAAGGGGAGTTTCTTTCTTCAGTGGACATCAAGGATGCCTACCTCCATGTTCCAATATTTCCCGGCCATCAGCGGTACCTCCGCTTTGCGGTTCCTGAGGGGCATTTTCAATTCGTAGCCCTCCCCTTTGGTCTGGCCACTGCTCCTCGGGTCTTTACCAAGATCCTTGCACCAGTGATAGCCCTGTTGCGGTCGAGAGGAGTCTCAGTGATCCCTTACCTGGATGACCTTCTCATCAAACACTCCCACCAGTGTCCAGATTCTGGAGAATGTGGATCTCACTCTCCAGACCTTGGATCGCTTTGGGTGGATGGTCAACCGGGACAAGTCTGTCCTCTCTCCCACCCAGTCTCTGATCTTCTTGGGACTTCAATTCAACACGGCCTCTGCCCGGATTTGCCTTCCACTGGACAAACGTCTGACTCTCCTGTCAGGAGTCCGCTCCCTTCTGGCCCAGGTCCCAGTTTCCATCCGCATTTGCATGGAAGTCTTGGGTCGGATGGTAGCGGCCATGGAGGCCGTACCTTTTGCCCACTTTCATTAATGCCCCCTTCTACTGGCGATTCTCTCTATTGATGGGACGGATCTCCTCTGTCTCTCGATCGCAAGATTGCTCTCCCTCGTCGGATCCGCCAGTCTCTGCTCTGGTGGCTCCGCTCCCCCCTTCTTCTTCAGGGGCGATCATTTGTTCCCCTCCACTGGCAGGTGGTTACAACAGATGCCAGTCTGTCGGGCTGGGGCGGTGTGTTCAGGGACTGCACGGTTCAAGGCCTCTGGTCTCCCCGGGAAGCCCTTCTTCCGATAAACATCTTGGAACTGGGCGATTCTTCTTTGTCTTCTTCATTGGGAGTCTCTGCTTCAGAACCGCCCTGTCCGCGTCCAGTTGGGCAACGCCACGGCCTTACATCAATCGGCAAGGCGGCACTCGCAGCTTGGCAGCCATGGCCGAGGTGACAAAGATTCTCCTCTGGGCGGAAAACAAGGTTCCAGCCATTTCAGCAATTCACATTCCGGGTGTGCTCAACTGGGAAGCAGATTTCCTCAGCCGGTCCTCAGCCGACCTCGGCGAGTGGTCTCTACATCCGGAGGTCTTCGCGCAGATCTGCGACCTCTGGGGCATTCCAGATGTGGACCTCTTCACGTGGCATTTCTTATTGCTATCACCTCCATTCGGAGAGTGTCTGAATTGGCAGCTCTCTCCTGCTGTTCTCGGTTTCTGGTGATTCACCAGGACAAGGTTGTCTTCTGGCCAGATCCTTCCTTTTTGCCAAAGGTCGTTTCGGCCTTTCATCTCAATGAGGACATTGTCCTTCTGTCCTTTTGTCCCGCGCCCTCTCATCCTAAGGAGCGTTGGCTCCACAAACTGGATGTGGTTCGGGCTGTTAGGTCCTACCTCTCTATCACCTCTTCCTTTCGTCAGTGCGACTCCTTTTTCGTCCTTACGGAAGGTCGTCGTAAGGGACAACCTGCTTCCAAGGCCACCATTTCTCGGTGGATCCGGTCTGCCATTTCGGAGGCCTATCGCTGTAGGGGGAAGATCCCTCCCTTCAGGGTTTTGGCTCATTCTACCCGTTCTGTTGGTGCATCCTGGGCTCTCCAGAACAAAGCCTCGGCCTCGCAGATTTGCGAAGCGGCTACCTGGTCATCTTTGCACACTTTCTCGAGGTTCTACCTGGTTCATACCTTCGCATCGGCTGATGCTAGTCTGGGCCGTAAAGTGCTGCAGGTGGCAGTGGAACAGCCGTCTGCCTGACTGATTATCTGCCCACCCAAGGGACGGCTTTGGTACATCCCATGGTCTGTGTCCCCCAATGGAGTCGGTAGAGAAAAGGAGATTTTTTTAATGCTTACCGTAAAATCTCTTTCTCGAAGGATCCATTGGGGGACACAGCTCCCGCCCTTTTTGGTTCCTCTTTGGTTCTCTGTCCGAGGGTGTGTTCAGTTATACTTTTTCTTCTGGTTCTCAGACAGTTTGTGTTTTTTCCTTGACCTGTCAGTCCTCTCCTATTGCTCTGGAAATAAAACTGATTAGCTCAGGGCCTGGAGGCGGGTATATCCTGCTGGGAGGAGCTGACTTTTTTAGTTGCCATAGTGTCAAACCTCCTAGTGACAGCAGCATACACCCATGGTCTGTGTCCCCCAATGGATCCTTCGAGAAAGAGATTTTACAGTAAGCATTGAAAAAATCTCCTTATCCCCTTTCCTTTAGATAGGGGATAAGATGTTTACAGTGGAGTACCCCTTTAACATTCAGAGTTCCCAAGAAAGAAGCAGGAAAGTAAAATCTTTGATATTAACGCAACATGTAAGAAAAACTGTACATGATTTTTCTTTTGCAGACAATTTTAATGATTTTTTTTTTGTTTTGAAGCTTGTTTTTTTATTGCTAATTAATTAAAAAGTCTGAATGTAAATTGAATGCTGTGTTGCTACTTATTCTTAAAAGGTTTTTTGCATGCTGCTTCAGTAGATGAAGAGGTTAATAATATCATGTTACTCACACAGTTTGTACAATTGCTCACGTGGGTGGATATTTGCAGCGCTTGGAGCCTGATCAAACCATTACATGTATGACTATGTAGTGCACAGATTGGACTGTGAATTCCATTTTCAGGGGCTAATCACTAAATCTACAGTGCCTTGGGAAAGTATTTGCCCTCTCCCCCTTAATCTTAATATTTTCCTGTTCCATTACACTCTAGAATTAAAATGGATGTTTAGGGTTTTTTTTTTTTTATACCATTTGACTTTTACATCATACCTACCACTTTAAAAGTGCAAAATATTTCTGTGACTCAAACAAAAATATAGGACAAAACAAAACCAGTGAAGTTTATTTTGCTTAACTCTTCATCCCCTAAAAGTCAGTATTTTGCAGAGCCACCATTTGCTACAATTACATAAGTCTCATTTAACTTAGCACATGTAGACAAGGGGATTTTTGCTCAATGTTCCCTGAAAAATTGTTCTAACGCCTTCAACTGTTCTAACGCCTGGGTTGTGTCATTATAAAAATTGTTCTTAGAAAAAAGATTTACTATTGGATAATAATGTTGAATATGGCTGACCTCTTTTCAGATGTTGACAGTTATGGGTCAACTAAAACCATTGGTTGTTACAGTTCAACTGATCAATGTTCCTTATTGTTGAACTTGTCCGTTTCCATTTTTAGTCTGTGTATGGGCCTTTAAGGCTTTATAAGCCCATTGAGGATGAAGCAAATTTACATGTTTGTGTTTTCATTTTTTCCTGCTCTCCTTTTGAATTTTCCATCTACAGGGCCATATGAGGACTTGTTTTATGCAGGAGCAATTTTACTTTTTAATGACATCACTCATTTTACTACAAAATGAAATGGGGGAGAGGGGTGGAGGGGATACAATTTTGCGGCTTGTCAGAAGTCTTGTTTTTAACATGTTATCTTTTTCTGTATGTAGGCTTTGCTTTAGGAATATGCATAAAATTGCCGTATTCTGATCTCACTATAACTTTTTTATATGTTTCTCTCTATGAAACTATGTGAGGGCTTATTTTTGGCATTGTGGTCTGTTGTTTTGTATAGGATCTATTTTTGTTCACATAAGATTTTTTGATCGCTTTTTATAATTTTTTTGCCAGAATAGCATGTAACCAACAATCGTCAGTTCTGGCATTTGGACTTTTTTTTGTAGTTTGTCATTCACTAAAAAACCAAACAAAGGCAGTTTTAACTAAAAACTTAACTAGTTTTAACCGTAACATATATATATATATATATATATATATATATATATATATATATATATATATATATACAGGGCACAAGTCCTGCAGGAACTCATGGGAACGGAGTTCCTGCACTTTTTCCACAGCAGGAGTACTGTTTCCATTAGCAGGAGTCCTGCAGGACCAGCCCTTGGGTGAAAATCTTGGGTGAGTTCCAACACTTTTTTTCCCAAGACTTGACCCCTGTGTGTGTGTGTGTGTGTGTGTGTGTGTGTATATATATATATATATATATATATATATATATATATATATATATTTATATATATATATATTTATATATATATATATATATGCACTTGAAGGGGGGATGGCGACATCACAGGCATCCTCTAAGTACCTCAGTGGCAGGTGCCTCCAGGACCTTTTCTTTCATAGTCATTACAAACAATGACCACCTGAGGACGTGCTGGCACCTCATCAGAGCCACTCCTATTAGTGCTCTGCGGGGCTTGGCTGCTGCTCTTTTGGCATGCAGTAAAAGATTTCAAGTAACAGCACATTTGTACATGACTTCTACTGCAAGTAGCGCGGAAAGGGGTCTGCATTACATCATCATGGGTTCTGGGCCTCTTCTTTTGGATCCACGTGATCCTTATTGGGACAGAAACTAAGTGAGTGGTACAATCTGGACCTCTGGTATTTTCCAAGAGTAGTTGGAACATTTGGGGTGCCATGAGCAGTAATAACTATTGTACTCCTGTTCCTGTGTGGCTGTATATTTGGAGCAATGGTGACGCCAAGCCCATCCTTTTTTATTTTTGTTTTGGCTTTGACTTTTTAACACATAACAAATAAAATTTAAGTTGTATGTCTTGCTCTAGAAGACAGGATGGACCGTTTATATTTTATTGAAAAACCTTTATATTTTATTAACACTTATCAATGGTTACCATTATCAATGGTGAATGCCGGCTGCTTATAGTAGCTGACAGTTCCTGGTTATACAGTATACAAAAAGGAAACAGGGCAGTATAGATATTCTTCAATGGCAGCCTACTCTACTGGCAAGATATCCCACCATATGTCTCTAGAGTGGGATAGATTGCAGCCTTTGGTCAGTGTACACTAGAAGATCCTGCCTACATAAACTGGCAACGCAGGGTCAGATTCTTGGCTGCCAGCAATTCATAAACGTTAATTGTTTAAATTCTTGTATGTCATTATGTTTTGTCACTTGTCTTTTACTGATATTATTTACAGGATAATTTTCAGTTTCGCTATGAATAGGTTTTACACTAGTAGCATTAACAGAGAGTGAAACTTTATTACTGAACACAAGAGATAAACTGAGTTGTTTCTCCTTCATGTTCCTTTCTTTGTCAAGTTATTTCCTGGTTACCTCGGGAAATTGTTTATTCTGCTCAATATGTTGCTCATGGCTGAGCTTTAGTTGTTAGTAATAAGTTTACAAACTGTTTTAGAGGCGCTACTTTAGGGTCCTTCTGGATGTCGTGATCCAGAAAGGTTGTCTACTCACGTCTCCCTGTCAGCTCTCCCACTGCTGAGCCTTTATTCTATTTTTGATGACTTTACTTCTTTGCTTTTGACTTGAAGCCGCCTCATTATCATGTTCTTCATTATTATTCACTGCTGTGAGTTCATTTATATATGTATGTATTGTATGTTGTTTACTTTACCTAAAACCACTTAGGTACAAGTTACAAAATGGCGTTTTATTTTTCTTTTACCCCACAAATATTTTTTTTTGTTTCGCCGCAGACTTTGTTATAAAATAAGTGATGTCATTAGAAAGTACAATTGGTGGCGTAAACAACATACCCTTATATGGGTCTGTAGGTGCAAAATCAAAAGCATTTTGGTTTTTAGAAGGGGAGGAGAAAAAACAAAAGTGCAAAAACAAAAATTGGCCTGGTCCTTAAGGCCAAAATGGGCTTGGTCCTTAAGGGGTTAAAGGGGAACAACTCAAAATAAATACCCCAAGTAAAAAATTAAAAAATAAAATTAAAAAAAGAGGCGCAACAGTGATTTGTTCTTATGGATACATCAAATCATTATTTTGCAAAAAGAGTAAAAAAAATAAATTTTGCTCTTTTCCCAAGCTGCCTAATTAAATAACAAACACTTTAACTCCCTTTCCTCTGCTCCATCGTAGCCTCCAATATCAGGGCACCCATCTTCCATTGGTTTCCGCAAACAGTCTTCTTCCCATAGCCTTCCGGAGCTTTAGATGTGACGTCATAGCTGTACTGAACAAGACACTGGCTGCAGCATTGCCCCGCCTTGGCCAGTGATAGGTGTGTGGCACTGCCAGTTCCTCCGGCTGTAGAGGCTACACTCTGCAGCTCAAGGGAAAAGAGGAGTCACCAGATGCAGACAGTGCGTCCAGATATTGTGCTGTGAGGGAGCAGTGGAAGGTGAGAGCAAAATAATACCTTTTACTGGACAACCCTTTTAATTTTCAGAGGGACTTTTTTCTGCTTTCAAAAACTCTACTTGGAACACTGGAGTTTTCACATGCATTGTACAGTGATCTACTGTGGATATGTGATACAGAATCCACACTTCAAATAAAAAATGTCCAAACTCACCCTTAATACAATACAGGAATATGGGTGCACTACTGTGGTAGATGTATACAATGACATTGGCTATCCCTCAACACTGATGTTAAAATTGAGACATTCGCCAGTGTATCCTTATATGAAGAACACACCAGAGCCCGCACAACAACGCCAAGGTTTCTCAAAATGGCGCGGGACCATGCTAATCCTACCTGTGCGTGATAAGCAAAACAGGGGCCAGTGGGCAATTACTGTAGCATTTGGTCAACTCACAACCTCCTCCCAGATACCCTCCAGCGTGACTGAGCACACATGCAATGGGAGGAGGGAGGCAAGTTGCAAGCCCCACCTGAGTTGGCTAATATGGGTGCATGGCCTCACAGGTGCTACCTTAATGCTGCCTTGAAGATATTCAAGGCGCATTAATTATGGAGTTTACACACCTCCAAGTACAAAATTTAAACAAACAACAAAAAACGTGGTCTCAAATGGCTGGAGGTGCTCAACCCCAAATGCGGTTGTGCATTTATACTGGGGGAGCAGATCCTGCTCTTGTAGTCCGTTGCTAAGGGCGATCCCCAGCATAAAAATGCATACAATGGAGGATGCCTGCAGCGAACAACAAGTGCCACAATAGAATCCTACACCAGATAGACGGTGTGGATGTGTAACAATTAGAATAGTACAATTTTATACTTGGAGGTGTGTAAACTCCATAATTAATGCACCTTGAATATCTTCAAGGCAGCATTAAGGTAGCACCTGTGAGGCCATGCACCCATATTAGCCAACTCAGGTGGGGCTTGCAACTTGCCTCCCTCCTCCCATTGCATGTGTGCTCAGTCACGCTGGAGGGTATCTGGGAGGGGGTTGTGAGTCGACCGAATGCTGCCGTAATTGCCCACTGGACCCTGTTTTGCTTATCACACACAGGTAGGATTAGCGTAGGTCCCGCGCCTTTTTGAGAAACCTTGGCGTTGGTGTGCGGGCTCCGGTGTGTCCTTCATAGAAGGATACACTGGCGAATGTCTAAATTTTAACACCAGTGTTGAGGGATAGCCAATGTCATTGTATACATCTACCACAGTAGTGCACCCATATTCCTGTATTGTATTATTCTAATTGTTACACATCCACACCGTTTATCTGGTGTAGGATTCTATTGTGGCACTTGTAGTCCGCTGCAGGCATCCTCCATTGTATGCATTTTTATGCTGGGGATCGCCCTTAGCAACAGACTACAAGGGTAGGATCTGCTCCCCCAGTATAAATGCACAACTGCATTTGGGGTTGAGCACCTCCAGCCATTTGAGACCACGTTTTTTGTTGTTTGTTTAAATTTTATACTTGGAGGTGTGTAAACTCCATAATTAATGCGCCTTGAATATCTTCAAGGCAGCATTAAGGTAGCACCTGTGAGGCCATGCACCCATATTAGCCAACTCATATTGGTGTGCGGGCTCTGGTGTGTCCTTCATATAAAGATACACTGGCGAATATCTCAATTTTAACATCAGTGTTGAGGGATAGCCAATGTCATTGTATACATCTACCACAATAGTGCACCCATATTCCTGTATTGTATTAGGCTAATTGTTACACATCCACACCGTCTATCTGGTGTAGGATTCTATTGTCAAACTCACCTTTAACCATATGTTATACCTTAGTCTTGAATGCCTGTCCTAGATAGATGTGGCAATGGCAAGTATTTTAAAGGGAACCTGTCATAAGTTTCATGCTGCTTAAACCATAAATCATCAGTGCCAGTCCTAGATGGCTTTCACCCTGCCCCACCAGCCTTGTTTGATAGATCTCTTTTTGTATAGGTGTAGGGATAGACAGAGATAAAGTCCTGCAGGAACATGTGGGAACTGAGTTCCTGCACTTTTTCCACAGCAGAAACACCATTCCCATTAGCAGGACCAGCCTTTGAGTGGAAATCTTGGTTGAGTTCCTACCCCTTTCCCCCCCCCCCCCCCCCCCCAAGAATTGACCCCTGGGGATAGATCTATGAACCACAGCTGTCAGGGCAAGCAGAAGCCACTAGGTACCACTCTGGGGACTTATGGTTCAGGCAGCCAGTGATGATAGTTTCCCTTTAAAGGGGACTCCAGTGGAAAACTATTTTTTAAAACCAACTGGTGCCAGAGAGTTAAACCGATTTGTAAGTTACTTCCATTTAAAAATCTTATTCCTTCCAGTACTCATCAGCTGCTGTATACTTTGGAGGAAGTTCTTTTCTTTTTGAATTTTTTTTCTGTCTGACCACAGTGCTCTCTGCTGACCCCTCTGTCCGTGTCAGGAACTTTCCAGAGCAGGAGCGAATCCCCATAGCAAACCTATTCTGCTCTGGACAGTTCCTGACATAGGTGTCAGCAGAGAGCACTGTGGTCAGACAGAAAGGAAATTCAAAAAGAAAATAACTTCCTCTGTAGTATACAGCAGTTGAAAAGTACTGGAAGGATTACGATGTTTAAATAGAAGTTATTTACAAATCTGTTTAACTTCATCGGTTGATTTAAAAAAAAAATAGTTTTCCACCGGAGTACCACTTTAACCCCTTAAGGACCCAGCCCATTTTCACCTTAAGGACCCGAGCATTTTTTGCACATCTGAGCACTGTTGCTTTAAGCATTAATAACTCTGGGATGCTTTTACTTATGAATTTGATTCCGAGAATGTTTTTTCTTGACATATTCTACTTTAACATAGTGGTAAATTTTCGTAGATACTTGCATAATTTCTTAGGGAAAAATTGCAAAATTTCATAATTTTTTTTAAATATTTAGCATTTTTCTAAATTTGAAGCTCTCTGCTTGTAAGGAAAATAGACATTCCAAATAAATGTTATATTGATTCACATATATAATATGTCTACTTTATGTTTGCATCATAAAGTTGACATGTTTTTACTTTTGGAAGACATCAGAGGACTTCAAAGTTCAGCAGCAATTTTCACATTTTTCACGAATTTTTCAAAATCTGAATTTTTCATGGGACCAGTTAAGATTTGAAGTGGATTTGAAGGGCCTTCATATTAGAAATACCCCATAAATGACCCCATTATAGAAACTGCACCCCTCAAAGTTTTCAAAATGACATTCACAAAGTTAGTTAACCCTTTAGGTGTTTCACAGAAATAGCAGCAAAGTGAAGGAGAAAATTCAAAATCTTCATTTTTTATACTCGCATGTTCTTGTAGACCCAGTTTTTGAATTTTTACAAGGGGTAATAGGAGAAAAAGCCCCCCAAAATTTGTAACCCAATTTCTCTCATGTAAGGAAATACCTCATATGTGGATGTAAAGTGCTCTGTGGGTGCACTAGAGGGCTCAGAAGGGAAGGAGCGACAATGGGATTTTGGAGAGTGAATTTTGCTGAAATGGTTTTTGAGGGGTATGTCGCATTTAGGAAGCCCCTATGGTGCCATAACAGCAAAAAGAACCCTACATGGCATACTATTTTGGAAGCTACACCCCTCAAGGCATGTAACAAGGGGTTCAGGGAGCCTTAGCACACCACAGGTGTTTGACGACTTTTCATTAAATTCAGATGTGTAAATGAAAATTTCTTTTCTTCACTAAAGTGCAGTTTTTTCCCCAAATTTACAATTTTTACAAAGGGTAATGGGAGAAAATGTTCCACAAAATATGTAACCCCATTTCTTTGGAGTATTGAAATATCCCATGTTAGGACGTAAAATGCTCTGCGGGCGAACTACAATGCTCAGACGAGAAGGAGTCACATTTGGCTTTTTGAAAGCAAATTTTGCTGAAATGCTTTTTGGGAGGCATGTCGCATTTTGGAAGCCCCTATGGTGCCAGAACAGCAAAAAAAAAAAAAAAAAACACATGGCATACTATTTTGGAAACTTCACCCCTCAAAGAACGTAACAAGCGGTACAGTGAGCCTTAACACCCCACAGGTGATTGACGACTTTTCGTTAAATTTGGATGTGTAAATTTAAAAAAAAATTCACTAAAATGCTGATTTCCCCCCCAAATTTTACATTTTTACAAGGGGTAATAGGAGAAAATGCCCCATAAAATGTGTAATCCCATTTCTTCTGAATATGTGTGGATGTCAAGTGCTCTGCTGGCGCACTACAATGCTCAGAAGAGAAGGAGCGCCGTTTAGCTTTTGGAAAGATAATTTAGTTGGAATAGAATTGGGGGGCCTTGTGCGTTTACAAAGCCCCCCGTGATGCCATAACAGTGCCCCCCCCCACATGTGACCCCATTTTGGAAACTACACCCCTCACAGAATTTAATAAGGGGTGCAGTGAGCATTTACACCCCACTGGCGTTTGACAGATCTTTGGAACAGTGGGCTGTCAGACACCTGTGGGGCGTAAATGCTCACTGCACCCCTTATTACGTTCCATGAGGGGTGTAGTTTCCAAAATGGGGTCACATGTGGGGGGGGGGTCCATTGTTCTGGCAATATGGGGGCTTTGTAAACACACGTGGCCTTCAATTCCGGACAAATTTTCTCTACAAAAGCCCAATGGCGCTCCTTCTCTTCTGAGCATTGTAGTGCACCCGCAGAGCACTTTACATCCACATGTTCTTACTCAGAAGAAATGGTGTTACAAATTTTGGTGGCCTTTTTCTTCTCCTATTTTCCCTTGTGAAAATGAAAAATTTAGGGTAACACCAGCATGTTAGTTAAAAAAAAAAAGTTTTTTTCATTTCCCCATACAACTTTAACAAAAATATGTCAAACACCTCTCGGGTGTTAAGGCTCACTATACCCTATAACACTATATTTGTTTTTATGCGTTTATATCAGAACCACTGTAAAATCAGCTACCCCTGTGCAAATAACCAATTTAAGCCTCAAATGTACATAGTGCGCTCTCACTCCTGAGCCTTGTTATGCACTCGCAGAGCACTTTGCGTCCACATATGGAGTACTCAGGAGAAATTGTGTTACAAATTTTGGGGGTCTTTTTTTCATTTTACCTCTTGTGAAAATAAAAAGTATGGGGCAACAGCAGCATGTTAGTGTAAACATTTTAATTTTTTCACACTAACAGGCTAGTTTAGACCCCAACTTTTCCTTTTCATAAGGAGTAAAAGGAGAAAAAGCCCCCCAAAATTGTAGTGCAATTGCTCCTGAGTATGGCAATACCCCATATTGTTACCCTAAACTGTTTCCTTGAAATACGACAGGGCTCCGAAGTTCAAGAGAGTGCTATGCGCATTTAAGGACTAAATTAGGGATTGCATAGGGGTAATCTACGCCAGTGATTCCCAAACAGGGTGCCTCCAGCTGTTGCTAAGCTCCCAGCATGCCTGGACAGTTAGTGGCTGTCCAGAAATGCTGGGAGTTGTTGTTTTGCAACAGTGGGAGGCTCCGTTTTGGAAACACTGCTGTACGATACGTTTTTCATTTTTATTGGGGGGGAGGACAGTGTAAGGGGGTGTATATGTAGTGTTTTACCCTTTATATGTTAGTGTAGTGTAGTATAATATTTTTAGGGTACAATCACACGGGCGGGGGTTTACGGTGAGTTTCCCGCTAGGAGTTTGTGTTGCCCGTGTAAAACCTGCCTGTGTGAATGTACACTGTACATTTACATGGGGGGGGGGGGGGGGGTGCAAACCTCCAGCTGTTGCAAAATTACAACTCCAGACCAGACAGACCATGCATGCTGGGAGTTGTAGTTTTGCAACAGCTGGAGGCACAATGGTTGGAAACCATTCCAACCAGTGTGCCTCCAGCTGTTGCAAAACTACAACTCCCAGCATGTACTGATTGCCGAAGGGCATGCTGGGAGATGTATTTATGTAACAGCTGGAGGTATGCAACTACAACTCCCAGCATGGCGAGACAGCCTTTTGCTGTTCATGCATGCTAGGAGTTGTAGTTTTGCAGAGGAGACCACTGCACAGTGATCTCCAAATATTGCAAAACTACAAATCCCAGCATGCCCAAAGAGCAAACAGCTGTCTGGGCATGCTGGGAGTTGTAGTTTTGCGACATCTGAAGGGCTACAGTTTAGAGACCACTGTATAGTGGTCTCCAAACTGTAGCCCTCCAGATGTTGCTAGGCAACAACTCACCGGCTTCCGTAGTCTGCACCAGGGAGCCGCACTTCATCGCCACCCGTCGCCGCTGGTAAGTGACCGCCAGTCACAGCACAGTTTCCCCGTTCTGCCCGGACTACCGTAGGTGGGCAGAGCTGGGGAACCTAACTTTAACCCCGCCCCCAATCTGCTATTGGTGGGTCTCTTCTGACCGACCAATAGCAGGGATAGGAGGGGTGGCACCCATGCCATCTCACTCCTATCCCTTCAGGGGGATCAGGGGTGTCTTAGACAGCCCCAATCCCCATTATTTTCCAGGTTACCGGAGACACGTATGACCCGGAATCGCCGCAGATCGCCGATCTGAATTGACCATCAATTTGTGGGACCCCCCCCCCCCCCTAGGGGTTTGCACGGGGTGCCTGCTGAATGATTTCAGCAGGCATCCCAGTCTGGTCCCCGCCCGGTGAGCGGCGGGGACCAGAATTCCCACGGGCGTACAGGTACGCCCTGGGTCCTTAAGTACCAGGGAGCCAGGGCGTTCCTGTACACCCTGGGTCCCTAAGTGGTTAAGTATCAAGCCCATTTTGACCTTAAGGACCAGGCCAATTTTAGTTTTTGCACTTTAGTTTTTTCCTCCTCCCCTTCTAAAAATCATAACGGTTTCAATTTTTCTCCTACAGACCCATATAAGGGCTTGTTTTTTGTGCCGCCAATTATACTTTGTAATGACATCAATCATTTAATAACAAAATCTACTGCAAAGCCAGTCACAAGAATACCCAACTTATGTAGGTTTTGTTTTATTTTACTACTTTAAAAAAAATTATAACTACATGCACCAAATATGTATTAACAAAGAAAAAATAAGTGGCACCAATACCTTGCGGGCGCAGTCCCAGTAGATGGATGGTGTAATACCAAGTCAGGTAACCAGCTTTATCCAGCCGCGGAGGTGCTAGGACAAATTCAATAGCGGTCAATAATATACAAAACAAAGGGAAGACAGGCCTCCTGCACTCACCGCTCAAACTCTGGTCAGTCGGCTCCCATCTCGGGCTGCTCCTCTGGTAAGGTGATCAAGGTAGCGTGGGGCGCTCAGAGGCGACTGCCGGCGATTTCACGCATAGGTATGCGATTCTTCCGGCAATAGTTTTTACATAGTTTAACATATTAACAAAAAGATAAAGTATATGTTTAAAACGTATGCAGATGGATACAATTGGATACCACAAAGCAAAAATGTATACAACAAAAACGTATGCAACATTGAGCCAAATTTTTTGGTACAGCGTGTGGTATAGATATGAACCTACCCTTAGTAAAGAGTAACAATAGTCATAGCAAGAATGCATTAGCACTACAAGAAATACTCAGGACACTTGTACAGGCAAAGAAAGGGTAGTTTAAAGTGTACCTGTCGTCAACAAAAACTTTTTATATAATGCAGATAATACCATTATATGTATATTTGCAATATACATTGGTTAAAAATGTGTATATCTTTGAGTGATAAAATGCTGTCCCTGCAGCTATTGTCTGTGTGTCTCTATGAGGAGTTCAAATACAGAAAGTGAGGGCAGGAGAAGCAGGGCTCTGTGTAGACTCTTGAATTGCCAATCAACCTGATGTGAGAGCCCGTTGCATGTCACAGAGCCACATTGCACAGAGCCCTGCTTGTCCTCAGTGTACAGAGCCCTGCTTGTCCTCATTGTACAGAACCCTGCTTGTCCTCACTGTACAGAGCCCTGCTTGTCTTCACTGCCCAGAGCCCTGCTTGTCCTCACTGCACAGAGCCCTGCTTGTCCTCACTGCACAGAGCCCTGCTTGTCCTAAGTGTACAGAGCCCTGCTTGTCCTCAGTATACAGAGCCCTGCTTGTCCTCAGTGTACAGAGCCCTGCTTGTCCTCAGTGTACAGAGCCCTGCTTGTCCTCAGTGTACAGAGCCCTGCTTGTCCTCAGTGTACAGAGCCCTGCTTGTCCTCAGTGTACAGAGCCCTGCTTGTCCTCAGTGTACAGAGCCCTGCTTGTCCTCAGTGTATAGAGCCCTGCTTGTCCTCAGTGCACAGAGCCCTGCTTGTCCTCAGTGCACAGAGCCCTGCTTGTCCTCAGTGCACAGAGCCCTGCTTGTCCTCAGTGCACAGAGCCCTGCTTGTCCTCAGTGCACAGAGCCCTGCTTGTCCTCAGTGTACAGAGCCCTGCTTGTCCTCAGTGTACAGAGCCATGCTTGTCCTCAGTGTACAGAGCCATGCTTGTCCTCAGTGTACAGAGCCCTGCTTGTCCTCAGTGTACAGAGCCCTGCTTGTCCAGCCTTCACTTCCTGTATTTGGACTCCTCATAGAGACACACATGCAATAGCTACAGGGACAAAAATATACACATTTTTTAACCAATGCATATTAAAATATACATATATTGGTATTATCTACATTATATAAAAAGGACATCGGGTAAGGGGAGCAGCCAGCATTCCGTTCTGGTCAGTCACATTCACACCTGATCCTTTTTCCCCCCAAGTAAAAAAAAAAAAACTAATAATAATATAAACAACAAAAGCTATTCTATATATTTTTGTGATCTTTCATGACAGAAGTTCGCTGTGTTCTTAGAAAAAAAAATATATTGCTTATTTATAACATGACCGGAGAAGTAGTGCCAAGAGGAACTTAGTAAGCTGGAAAGTGAAAGCAAAAATGCAGAGATAATGTTGTACACAAGTGTAATAATAGCTAAAACAGCCTACGTGATTACATAGTGGCCTATACCAATCAATCAGCCTATCCCAAACAACAAATATTATCTTTGTAAGCTTATGTGATAGAACCTGTAACAAAGACATTAAAAACAAATACAACTTAACCGCATATATGGGTTTTCAGCCTTGAACAACTCCTATATGTTATAAAGTTTAGAGATATCAAACGTTTTAGGACCCCAACCAAACACTAAAATGAGCCAGGAGAAGTGCATGCTTACTGCGTTCTCTCCTGGCTCTGTATCATGTGACCGAGACAGTCTCATAATGCAAGTCTATAGGACTGTCTCACCTACATAGACACCAAGTGGGGAGAGAAGTGTGCAGTGACTTGCTTCTCCCTTTGCTCGTGTTAGTGATTTGTCAGGGTCAGAGTGTTAAGTGTCTCTAGCACAAGTGAAAAGTTTTTTGTAATGACAAGTGCGCTTTTTAACAATAAACTGATCACAAAGGTTCCTACCCACTCGAACCTTTAGCAATAACCTGCAACAGATAACAAGTGAGTATTTTTTCATATTGAAAAGTTTATAAATTTTCAATAAAGAACAACATACAAAGAGAAATGAAAACAGTATATATAGTACATATCCAAGGATACAACCATAAGTATCAACAAAAGAAATCAAAGTTAACAAGACATCAGTCAAGGCATTGATTGGCTAACTGCATGAGGGAGTCTGTCCCCCACGCTAGAGGTATGTAATATATAATAATAGTGCAAACAGAATAGATACAGACCAAGAATGGTGGCAAGATAAAGAAAGAGAGAAAAAGAAAAGGGGGGAAGAAAAATCCAGCAGACAAAAGGACACCACAAAATACAAAGACTTAAGAGCATGCAAGACTAACAAGAAACAACACAGAAGACAGGAAGGGGAAGGGAGGGAACAGAGTTTAGTAGGGAGGCAGGTCAAAAAAAAAATCAAGGAGCCATAGAGGACTCAGGGGCTAACGGAGCCCAGTACTCAGGTGTTGACTGAAAAGACCACCAATCAAACCATGTTTTGGTGTAGCGGTCTTTCTCTGCAGGGGTCAAGGCAATCGGCTCCTCCATGCGCTGGAAGTAGTTAACTTCCGCAAGCCATTCCGCAATAATCGGGGGATGTAGACGACCACCATTTACGAGGAATGACTGACTTAGCAGTCTGCAGAAAATAACTTTCCTATAGGAGGTGGAAAAAAATGTCAAACAGAAACATCGGAGCTGCCTCAGGAGAGTCCAGAACAGTTACACCAGTGACCCTATGTGCAATTGTACATATTGAGGTCCAGAACAGACATAGAGAGGGACAATCCCACCAAATGTGCATTGTGCCTGCAAAACGGCTGCATCTCCAGCAGGCCTCAGATATTGACGGGTACCAGCGATGCAACTGCTCCGGAGTTCGGTACCAACGAGAGAGGATCTTATAGTTCGTTTCTTTTGATCTGTTAGTTATGACAGACATGGGAAAGGCAGAAAAATTTCTGCCACTGCGCCGGGGTAAACTGGACGTGAAGCTCCACCTCCCAAGCGGTGCAGAATGAGGATAAAGTAGAAGTGTAGCGAGAAAGCACTAGTCTATACAGAAATCTGATAGTATGGGGAGGAAAAGGAGGGGTAAGACAGAGCTGTTCAAAAGGAGTCAACTCCTGATGTGAGTGGGTCGAGCAAGCGAGCCACAGAGGAATAGAAATGTCACAACTGGACGTACTCAAAGGGCCCATGGGGACGGGGGCCTACCTTGAAATGGGTCTCTTGAAAACATACCAGATGGGCTCGTTGTCTGTGGCAGTGTTGTAGAATTTGAGCTCGCTTTTTAGGGGTGTTCAGTCCCTTGGCATTGAAGGAAACAATCTTAAGATCTGCCATGAGCAACTCAATGGGAATGGGGGAAGAAAAAGGGAAAATTTGTACAAAAGAATGAAATGCAAGGGTGAGGAACTGAAAACCAGACACCAAAACAGAGGGGAGTCAAAAAGAAAAAGGGAAGAGGGGATAATGACGCAAAACAGACAGTGGAAAACAGAAGGAGAGGGTAACAACTACACACGGATGACAAACACAAGCACAAAGCAACAAAACAAACCAGAAAGAAGACCAAAAAGAAAGGAGAGAAGAAGAAAAAACAAGCAGTAGACAAAGAGAAGGAAGACTACTGCTGCAGAGACTAACAACAAATGAAAAAGCCAGAGAAGGGACAAAGACCCAAGGACAAAAATGCCCTGTGGAACCCTATACCTATTGGGGGGTAGAGTTAGTCAGGCAGTGAGAAAACCAGAACCCACAGCACTGCCGGAAATACAAGAGCCACTGTAAATAGGTGAAGAGCAAAGTAAATGGGGGAGGAAGAGGACAGGAAGTGAGACAGAAGACACGGGGAAGTATGCATCTGAAAGGCAAGACAAAGAATACAGCATTAATCTTAAATTGTTAACGAAACCTGGGAAAAATGGCAAACAAGTAGACATCCTCAAGAGGGGGAGTCAGGTCAGGGGCTGAGTAGTCCCACGAAGGGTGTCAGCTGCCGAGGACAGCCGCATAGGGCGGTTCAGTGAAGCTGCTCGCGGTCCACAAGAGCAAGAGTCCCGGGGGGGGGGGGGGGATAGAGGCCAGGATGAGGGGCCTTTGTATGGGAGGAAACTGAAGGTTGCAACGGCTGTTTGAACGGCATCAACTGCAACAGGGGCATTCCGGAAGCACCACATCAGGTAAGTCCAGGTCATGGAGGAAGCCCGGGAGGTCAACACTGGCCCTTTGTTGAGGACCGTGAGAGAAAAGGGGAACCCCCAGCGGTATGGAATGTCTCTGTCCCGGAAGACCTGCAGGAGAGGCTTGAGAGCAGCTTGTTGGGCCAGGATATGGCGGGATAAGGTAGAGTCCTGAGTCGCCTCCACAGCATCCACTCTGGCAGATACAGAAGAAAGTTCCATGCAAAGTTGCGCAAATTCTTGCTTACATTTGTCCACCACTTGCCTCGCTAGATTAGAGATATCAACTTTGGTGGGAAGGGAGTGGACGAGGGATTGTAGGTCAGCCAAGGTAATGGGAGCAGAGGATGCTACAGCTGGAGGCACAGCCTTATCACAACTCAAAGAAAATTGGCATAAATCCACAGCATGAGGCCCCAGTCCTGAGGTTTGTGGTTGTGAGCGGAGCAGTGGAGGAGTGGCATCCAAGCTGCAGGTTGGATCTAGGGGTACAGGAGTGAGTAGATGGCATGCAAGGGACGAGGGTGATTGCCCCCGGCAGGGAGATACTGAAGCTGGAAAGGAGGCAGCCAGGGCAGACCCAGTCGGAGACATAGCAGGAGCCGAGGCAGCATCCCAGGGGGAGGGAGGAATGTGGAGAGTACTGCAAGAGAAGTTGGTGGAAAATCCTCACAGGGGCTCAGAGGGGGCCAGCAGGGCTCAGCATGGAGGCAGGACCCGACCAGGGAGGTGGGGATAGGCCCAGTGGAGGCTGCAGGTGAGGCACCAAGGGGGTTAAAGGGGTATTCCAGGCAAAAACTTTTTTTTATATATCAACTGGCTCCGGAAAGTTAAACAGATTTGCAAATTACTTATATTAAAAAATCTTAATCCTTCCAATAGTTATTAGCTTCTGAAGTTTTCTGTCTAACTGCTCAATGATGATGTCACGTCCCGGGAGCTATGCATGATGGGAGAATATCCCCATAGGAGCTGGACAGCTCCCGGGACGTGAGTCATCAGAAAGCAGTTAGACAGAAAACAGCAACTCAACTTCAGAAGCTAATAACTATTGGAAGGATTAAGATTTTTTAATAGAAGTAATTTACAAATCTTTTTCACTTTGCGGAGCCAGTTGATATATAAAAAAAAAAGTTTTGGCCTGGAATACCCCTTTAATAAGTTGTCCCCCATCAGGAGATCCAGTGGAGAGGGGCCCTTTGAAATGAAGACTGCAGAGGGCTGCACACAGCTCTAAACTCACCAGGCCTGTCACAGCTCTGCCGGAGAGCTCACCGGCAGAGCGGGAACGGCAGCACTGAAGCGCCATTGCGCGCCACCATCTTGTGCAGAGGGAGAGCCGGAGAGGAGGTGGCCAGGCACGGGAGCCGGAAGCGACAGCGCAACAGGAGAGGTGACCGGAGGGCTGCAGGACAGCAACGAAGATGAGCGGTGAAATTCCGGAGAGCAGGTGCACTAATCCTCAGGCTAACTGGCAGGCTGGTGAGCTGAGGAGAGGTGGTGAGCGCACAGGGCTGTCCATCCAAGATGGTTTCGGGTTCCGGAGCAGGCATCGGGATCCCCGTGTGGGAGTGCTGGGACCTCGTAAAATAAGTTTCCAGGTCCATCAAAGGTGATGGGGGGGATAGCAGCAGGTTTCCCCTTCTTGTTTCTGGTCCTGTTCCCCATAATGATGGCACCAAGAGGCTGAAAAGGCAAGTGGCAGGCAGGAGCTCTGTGCACACACATCTTCACACCACCATGGCTAGACACGCCCCCAACAAGTATTTATTAGTTTGGGGTGGTTGCAGCACTCCTATTATATATTCACCCTAGGTGGGGAATAAAGCAACAGATGTGCCCCTGCAAACTTGCGTGCACAGTGTGTTTTTGTTTACACCAAAATGACCATATCATTTTGCGTTACTTTTCATGTTGTGCAGTTCTGAGGGGTCTGGTTAGCAGAAGCACTGGTTGGTGCGCTGATGTTATCTTTTGTGCACCAGCTGGTATAGGAATGTGTGTGAGCTTTTTACCCTTTTTTGCAGTATCCAGGGGTTTCCTGTCATTTGCGCAAATTTATGAAGTGATGTGTGCAACTTAATTAATTCTGCCACTAATAGTCCTAACGACAAACACTAGTTAACGACCATTTCTGTTTTTTTATGCCCACAATCAACAGTAAATAGGTTGGGTTGTGAGACCACGCATCTTTTACGGCTTTTCACAATGCAATGTTGAATATGTAGTATTTTCCTGGCGCACACTATCGCACACTGATGGTGATGCGCCAAAATATCTTGGAATAACCCGACAAAAAATAGTCTGTTTTAGCTTAGTAAATAAGGGCCATATTGTGTTCACCTGCTTTGGCAATTGTCTTTTTTATTTTTTATTATTAGAGTAGTGATACTTTTCTGCAGTGCATTACATCATATACACTCAACACGCTCACTTACAGTTTACATCTGTGATAAAAAAATTTATGTACACACCTGCCCAGGCAGGCCATGAGCTGCTACAATGACAGAAGAAAAAGTGACAGGTTCAACTTGAATATAGGTGGCAGATGCGATGATAGAGCTAATGCACTCCGACCCTATACTATTCCCAGACAGAGCAGATAAACAATAGAGGGATGGAAGAAACCAAGCAAAAAGTGGTCTAGGAGGCAATTACAACCACAGGTAAGCACAGGACAACATGTAGTTTTATTTTGTACAATTTGAACAACGCGTTTCGGCACGGTACTGTGCCTTCCTCGGATTCACCAGATATACCCCAGTGGACTGTAAAAACAAGCCGGGGTGTTGGTATAATGATCTTGCCGAGATTCTCTGCTACCAAGGTCTGAAAACAGGCAAGACATGTTGTCCTGTGCTTGCCTGTGGTCGTAATTGCCTTTAAACTGAGCAGCGCCTCCTAGACCACTTTTTTGCTTGGTTTCTTCCATCCCTCACAACAAAGGAATATTTTTGACTGATAACATAGGTTGCACCTACAGTCCCATGACATCACACAGTTAGAGATACAACAGAAGAATTCTAAAGACAAGTATTTTGAGAGTTTTTTTTTTCTATTGTAGAATAATTAAAAGGTTTTTTCTCCTTATCTCAAGAAAGCCTATTGAAAAAAAAAGAAAAACATTCTTAATGCATAATTCCACTTTAAAAGAGAAAGACACCTGAAGTGTATGTTTTGACATTTCACAGAGATATGTTAAATCACGTTGTCAGTCAAAGATTTCATAGTAACCGAATTCTCCAAACGATCGATTTTTTATTGATATCCTGTTAAAACTTTGTCTTCATTAAGAGTATGGAATAGCACAGACACACATTTTAAAGGGGCACTCCTCTGGAAAACATATTTTTTTTTAAATCAACTGTTGCCAGAAAGTTAAACAGATTTGTAAATTAATTCTATTTAAAAATCTTAATCCTTTCAGTACCTATCAGCTGCTATATGTTGCACAGGAAGTTTTTTCCTTTTTTTCATTTCCTTTAAGTCTGACCACAGTGCTCTCTGCTGACACCTCTGTCCATTTTAGGAACTGTCCAGAGCAGGATAGGTTTGCTATGGGGATTTGCTCCTACTCTGAACAGTGGTGTCAGCAGAGAGCACTGTGGTCAAACAGAAAGGAAATTCAAAAAGAACTTCATGTGCAACATACAGAAGCTGATGAGTACTGGAAGGATTAAGATTTTTAAATAGAAGTAAATTACAAATCTGCTTAGCTTTCTGGCACCAGTTGATTTAAAAACAAATATTTTCCAGAGGAGTACCCCTTTAACTAGTTCAGTAGGGGATAGAGCAGGATGACCAAGCTATCATATATCCATGAGCCCCAAACCTCTTTTTACAAAACTTATAATACACACTTCAGTAAATGTTGAAAGACCAGCACCTTTTATCTACATATAAGAGGACAGCTATCTACAACTTATGGCCAGCTTTAATTTACTACATCCCCCTCGCCCTTGCTACAATAACGTCAATAGTAAATAAATAGACTAAACTAATTTAAATAATTATAAACAGAATGCACAAATTAGTTTAGTGGCCGAATATATTTATTTGCACACATACTACTGCTAAAACCAGATATGGTTAGTATTATATGTACGGCTTGATGTTTTACACTGGACAACTGACATACCATTCTTGATAAGATAACATGTGATAAGATAACATGTTTTAGTGAACAAAATAAGCCTATAGAAAGGAATGTTCAGTAGTTAAGGTGGCCATACATTAGATAAAAATATGGTGATGCCTGTGAACCTACTTGATTGTAGAGATGCTTCTTACCTTGCACGGTCCTCATACCTAAATTGTCAGTGTTCTGTTAGAAGACTGATAGAAGACCCCTCTCAATTGTTTTTACTCTCCTACTAGAAGGAGCTGTGACTTTCTCAGTCTTTCTCAGACCACTAGACGATCTTTCATCACGTAGATTGGGTTTTCTAAATGCAGTAAACTGCAGAAGAGCCATTGCAATCTTATCTTCTGTTCGTATAAGACCCCTGAACTCCTTCACCACTAGGGACTCTCTGTATGTTGTAGTTGCCAAGATGCAGTTGGCTTTCCCTCCCATCATTGGTGGCACTGCCAAGTTGTTACACATTATTTGACAGGCATTGACTGTTGAATCAGCAGGATCTGTGGTTTTGACATTGTTCTGACCCCTCAGGCGATATTATTGGGCTTATCACAAGCTGATCACCCTCTTTCTATGGACTATTTAGCTGACCACTTTCCCTCAGCAGCTAAGCTGTTGATCCTGCTACATGGGTGGAGACCCCAGTGCCATAATGTGCAACAATGGCTACATAAAGTGGTGCAAATATGAAAGTTTGAAGAGTTTACCAGCTGGGAAGACCACTCTCAGCTTCCACAAAATTTGGTTCCCATAGCTATCGTTCAATGAGTAGCCTTGAACCCCCTAATCCTTCCCCACCCTTCTTACCTTTCCTCCAGCCTCACCCTTTTTTACTTCTCCCCGTCTTTTATTTTTTACTTGGGTATTGTTGTTTTATAAAATATTCATTCATTCTCTTGAGACCAGAGACCGATGGCTAAAAGCTTCATAACATATGAGAACTAAAGTTTTCATACATGGGTGTGGATATACCTGTATTGAGTTTATTTCAGAAAGACCAAATAGTGTCCTGCTGGAGCACAGAAAGAAACCATAATAGTAGAGATTCACCTTTCACATGCTTAAAAGACATTTAGCACTATGTACACAAAGACACCTTTATGTAACTATTGTATCAAATGGCTAATTTAGTTTATTTAAAAAAATATGTGCAGAATTCATACAATCTACTGAACTGCATAGACCAAAACTTTGGTTATAAAGAGGAACTGTGGCCTTCTCTGACTTCTCTATCTATTTTTATTAAATACTTTTATTCCTTGTGAAATAACAAGTTTGGAACATCTTAATTAGCTCTGTTTTCTGCCATTCCTCCTGTTACTCCTCTTAGAAATGTATCACTAAATAGGCAACTGGGTGTTACCTGACTATCCAATCAAAGCTGACAATGCTGTTTAGGGACACCCCACAAACTGGTAACATAGATGGCTCTTTAGTCATACATTTCTAGTATGAATAACAGATGAATGGCACAACACAGAGACAAATTTTTTTTACAGAATTGCTATGTTTATGAGGCATATATGTCTTTAAACAGTCATGAGACTCTTTTAGCCAGAAAAAGTAAACATTTTTAAGACACATATTGAAAAGTGAGTGTGCCTCTCTAACCTATATATACAATGCATTCAGTAAATCTCCAGACGCTTTAAGGTTGTTGTTTTTTTATTTATTTCTTTTCACTTTTTGTTATGTTGTGGCTTTGTGCTTAAAAAGAAATAATTAAATAAAAAATAAAATTGTGTTTTTCCCCATGAATCTGCACTTAATATACCATAATGACAACATGAATACAGAATGTTTTACAGGCCCTTTACTTAGTTGAAGCCCCTTTGGCAATGATTACAGTCTCCAGTTTTTTGGAGGATGATGCCATGGTTTGCATCTGGATTTGGGTATTTTCTGCCATTTTTCTCTCTAGATCCTCTCAAACTCTGTTAGGGTGGATGGAGTCTAGCGGTGGACATCCATTTTCAGGTCTCCAGAGATGTCCGATTGTGTTAAATCAAAATGAAGTAAAAAGCCTCTATATCAGGCGCTGCTTCGCTCACACAAATGTGAGGGAAGACATGACACTTACAGGTGAAACTTGAAAAATTTGAATATTGTGGAAAGTTCATTTATTTCAGTAATGCAACTTAAAAGGTGAAACTAATATATGAGAGAGACGCATTAAATGCAACGCAAGATAGCTCAAGCCGTGATTTGTCATAATTATGATGATTTTGGCTTACAGCTCATGAAAACCCCAAATCCCCATAATATATGATTTGCGGAGCCATGTCATCTGCTGGTGTTGGTCACTGTATTAAGTTCAGGGTCAACGTATCCGTCTACCAGGAAATTTTGGAGCACTTCATCCTTCCTTTCCTTTTAAGTTGCATTAATGAATTACAATAGACTTTTGCACGATATTCTAATTTTTCGAGTTTCACCTGTAGAATTAAGGCCAAAAAGCTCCATCTTGAGTTCATCAGACCAGAGAATCTTGTTTCTGGCAGTCGAGTCTTTCAGGTGAGTAAGAGTACTGGAGTAGATAAACATTTCCAAATCTATTTGCCAAGTTCTTCATAAATTATTCTACATCCTCAAGCGACTTTTTTCAAGATTAGGTACAGGAGTATTATAGTGCTGCTTTTAAAGGGGTTCTCCACTTTGAACAACCCCTACTTGTTAGAAAGGTACTTTGATAATAAGCTAATTATAATTTGTCCCCCTGCTGAGCACCCCCGACCCCCCCCAGTGATCAGCGGTTAACTGTGCGGAAATTTGCCAATAAGGCTGGTTTCAGCCTACAGAATTTCCAAGTGTAATTCAATTCGAATGTCATTGGGATTCTGTTGCACAGTCCATGCGATGGAATGTCAATGGCAGAGCTTCCGCTGCTGAAATAATCATCTTGCTTATTCTTTCGCCAGAATACCATGCAGAATACATTGCGGTGCATGGGAACCGTCAATGTATGCTTGGTCCGCTGTCCGTCCTCTGAATTACGTAGTCTGAACCCAGCCTAAGTGTTCAGGTTTCTTCTAGCCCAACTACTGGAGAAACTAGGCATTGTAAGGTACCTATTAACACATCTTTGTAATGCAGGAAAGGACAGGCTCTTCAGGAGAGAAAACCATTCTGTGTCACCCACATGTTCTTTGAGGCTCAGTGATATACTGGAGCCTAAACAATAAACAAGAGATGTCAGACAGTCTACTAGTAATCAGTATGCTTTTAGATATCAGAAGTTCATTATACTACTACAAGATTATTGGCAGTATATCATTTACTATCTCTAAGGTCACATTCATACAGCTGTATTTTGATCAGTATTTTGTATCAGTATTTGTAAGCTAAAATCAGGAGTGGAACAAATACAGAGAAATGTACTATGGAAAGGTTTTGGATCTCTCTAGTAGTTATGGCTTACAAATACTGATGCAAACTAATTACCTTAACACTAAGGCCAGGTTCACAACAGAATCTTTGGTCAGAATTTCCGCCAGAGATCCAGAGGGTGGTGCGAGGACCGCACAGACTCACATTGCCTCCATACCCCTCTCACATTGCCCCCATACCCCTCTCACATTGCCCCCATGCCCCTCTCACATTGCCCCTATGTTACTCTCACATTGCCCCCAAGCCCCCTCACATTTCATCCATGCCAATCTCATATTGCCTGACGCACCTCTCATATTGCTGCCATGCCCCCTCATATTGCCCCATGCCCCCTCACATTGCATCCTTGCCAATCTTAAATTGCCCCCCATGCCCCCTTCCAATGCCCCCATGCATCTCTCATATTGCTCCCATGCCCCCTCACATTGCACCATGCCACTCTCATATTGATCCCATGCCCCTCACATTGCTTCATGCCCCTTTCACACTGCTTCCATGCCCCTTTTACATTGCCCCCCCAATTAGCTTTCCTTGAGCTGATCTGCTCAGTGATGCATTTGGTGTAGTGTTGAGCGGCATAGGCCATATTCGAATTCGCGAATATATGGACGAATATTCGTCATATATTCGCGAATATTCGCATATTTGTAGTATTCTTGCTTTATTTTCGCAATGCGAAAAATTCACGTATACGAAATTTACATATGCGAAAATTAGCATATGCAAAAAATATTACAAGCAAAAATTCGAATATGCGAAAATTAACATATGCAAATGTTCGCATATGCGAAAATTCGCACGCCAGTCTCACACAGTAGTATTAGAGTCTTCTTTACACCACACGAGCTGGAAGCAGAGAGGGATGATCACCGTGATGTGTACTGTGAAAAAATAAAAATAAAAAAAACGAATATTCGAAATTACGAATATATAGCGCTATATTCGCAAAATTCGCGAATTCGCGAATATGCGATATTCGCGAATAATATTCGAATTGCGAATATTCGCGAGCAACACTAATTTGGTGGCTATATCTAGCTTTGGTGGTGTAAGAAAGCACTGCTTATGTTCTCCTGGCTGTCGTCTATCTCCTCAGTCTCCCTGGTGCCTAAATAATGGGGAAATCATCCAAGAAGACTAAGGGGAAGCCTTCTTATAGATCCCCATCTCCTCTGATGGACTTGGAAGCCTATAGAACTTGGATCTTACACCTCCACATAGGTATTTGTCAGCAGGCCTGCCTGACCCCCCTCTACAATCCAAGAGTTCTCCCACTATATTGTCACCGGACTCTCCTGCTATACTAAAGGCTTTAGAAGCACCCCTGTCTCACCCTTGGCCCTACCTAATCATCTTCATTTCAATGGTTGATGGGCTCTTCCTGGGATGCTGCTTCGGCTCATGTCTCTGCATCATCTCCCAAAGGTATTGCTCTCCTTTCCTCTCCTTATACTCAACCTATCATCTCCGTGTGTGATGCTCTCGCTGCAATCCTCTCCTCCTCAGATCCACTTTTCACTGTGTCTGGATCCTACCTGGAGATTGGACAAAACTCTGTCAATCTTCAAGCATCATCCCTTGGACGTGCTACTCGCCCCTATAATGCTCTACTTTGGCACTGGGAATTGCTACACTGATAACTCTGGCCAACCTTCTATCACAAATAGTAGATGAATGTAAGTAGTGTAGAAGGGATACCTTTCACCAAACTGCCCACCGGAAGTAAAAGTGACAGGTGCCACGCCCCTTTTACTAACAGATCCACTCTAGGCCACGTCCCCTTCCCTGCATTGCTTCGCCCCCCTTTCTCTTACATTCACTCATGTAGTCTCCTAAATGGAAGTGAATGTTTATATTGTGGGGACCCCCCAAGTAATATGTGAACATGTCCCGACAAGTCTGCGCAGCAGAATGCCATATAGTAAAACAGACAGTAATGTATCATTTTATAAAGCTTTATTAATAGAAGTAATCATATATTCAAACATGTTTCATAGAATTGTTTCTACATTTATAGGGATAAATACATTTTATATATCGTATTTATCGGGGTATACCACGCACCGGCCCATAACACGCACCCTCATTTTACCAAGGATATTTGGGTAAAAAAAGTTTTTTACCCAAATATCCATGGTAAAATGAGGGTGCGTGTGTGTGCGTGTGTATACCCCGATACACCCCCAGGAAAGGCAGCGGGAGAGAGGCCGTCGCTGCCCGCTTCTCTCCCCCTGCCTTTCCTGGGGTCTAGTGCCCTGCTGCCGCCGCTTCTCTCCTGCTGGCTATCTGCGCCGCTGCCCGTTCTCTCCCCCTGACTATCGGTGCCGGCGCCCCATTGCCTGCGCCGATAGCCAGGGGGAGAGAAGCGGCGCCGACAGCCAGGGGGAGAGAAGGGGCAGCGGCACCGGCACCCATTGCCGGCGCCGCTGCCCGTTGCCTCCCCCCGTCCCCGGTTGCATAATTACCTGTTGCCGGGGTCGGGTCCGCGCTGCTTCAGGCCTCCGGCGTGCGTCCCCTGCGTCGTTGCTATGCACTGCACGGCGCGGCACACTGACGTCATGCGCCACGCCGTGCAGTGCATAGCAACGACGCAGGGGACGCACGCTGGAGGCCTGAAGCAGCGCGGACCCGACCCCGACAACAGGTAATTATGCAACCGGGGATGGGGGGAGGCAACAGGGCAGCGGCGCCGGCAATGGGTGCCGCTGCCCCTTCTCTCCGCCTGGCTGTCGGCGCCGCTGCCCCATTGCTGGCGCCGCTTCTCTCCCCCTGGCTATCGGTGCTGGCAATGGGGCGCCGGCACCGATAGTCAGGGGGAGAGAAGGGCCGGCAGCAAGGCTCTAGACCCCAGGGCAGGCAGGGGCAGAGAAGCCGGCAGCGCTGGCTGTCTCTGCACCTGCAAAGCCACTGCAGTTCATTGATTTAAAGCGCCCGCTTTAAATCATTGAACTGCAGCAGCTTATCGGCGTATAACACGCACATAGACTTTAGGCTAAAAATTTTAGCCTAAAAAGTGCGTGTTATACACCGATAAATACGGTAGTTATTGAAACATATATCAAAATATTTTTTTATAAAATTTAAGTGCAAGATTAAATGCATTTTAGATAGTGATACAGTCATTGAATAACACTCATAAGACGCTAGTACATCGTAGAGTGAAATTACTCTATCTATGAAATTAATATCAGATATTTATTTATTGGGATAACCAAGCAGCTAAAGGCACAGTTCTTTTTTTTTTTAGGAAGCAGGCTTCTTTGTGTTATACCAGCCAGAAAAGTCGATATCGGAAGGATTCTGCGCTTAGGGGTTACGGTTCCATAGGCGTATATTCAGCTTAGCCATGGCATGCATAAATGTATCCAGTGCAGGTGGCAGACTATGACTCTGAGTTGTATTTCTCACCAAGTTCACCATGTTAGATCCGAGTACAACATTGCCCTTGTAAATAAATTCACCTCTGTCATTCCATGCTGTAATGTTGTTTTTCTGTAGCAGCCAACTTAGCAAAAGTTCAGCATTTTTCTTAAAACGGGGGTTGACATGACTTACAATTTCATTGACAGAATCACCTTTATCAGAGGATACATTTGCTAATTGCATGTGGGGGGTGGCGGGGATGTATGTAGTGTGTGTGCTTGGTGTATACTATATATAACGGTGTGTGATTAGAAATCACACACCGTTATATGAACAAAAATAAAAAGCTGTGGCCCAAAAAAATGGGGGAGGGGGACAAATGCAGAGAATTATTTTTTTAACTTTTATTTTACTGTTTTACACTATTTTTTCCTACCTTTCCCTGGGGGTTTTTCTGTCCCTGCTCTATGGGGGATCGTCGGCCCTGAGGGGGCTCCAATCCTCACCGGGGGGGGGGGGGGGTCCCTTGCACCTTCGAGCAGCTTTGCCCGATGACTGAACTCAGCTAACGGGCAGAGCTGCAAGAAGATGCAGTTAACCCCTCCCCCGCCGGCTGGTATTGGCTGGACCATCGTCCAGCCAATAGCAGCGCTCCTGGGAGGGTGACGAAATCGCTACCTCCCCATAGATACAGTGGGTGATAGGGGGTGTATTGTACACCCCCGATCACCTTGTGTCAGCGGGTCACACGTGACCCGTATGACCCGAATTGCGGCACATCGTTAGTGTGAATTCACCAGCGATCTGCCGCGATCGCC
The DNA here is from genome assembly GCF_029499605.1 of Hyla sarda. Taxonomy (NCBI): domain Eukaryota; kingdom Metazoa; phylum Chordata; class Amphibia; order Anura; family Hylidae; genus Hyla; species Hyla sarda. The sequence goes on from NC_079192.1 coordinate 69,130,878, forward strand.
GACATGGGGGGTCTGATGAACCCCCTGGGCATTTGCGCGGGATGCCTGCTGAACGATATCAGAAGGCATCCCGGTCCCCGCCCGGCGCGCGGCAGGGACCGAAATTCCCACGGGCGTATGGATACGCCCTGGGTCCTTAAGTACCAGGACGTCAAGGCGTATCCATACGCCCAAGGTCCTTAAGTGGTTAACCAGGGTTTTTAAAAGTGCCCAATTACATCTTAATCTCTCAGACATCTTGACACTGCTATGTACAGCACATGAATGTGCAACACGATGAAATCATCACTTTATTGAAAGAGTTTTCTTTTGAATACACACAGCAGGTAAACATGGCGGAAAGAAGCCTCATCTTAAACGATACTGCTCGGGCGTGTTTTCCCAGGGTACATTTGTCTCGCTAATGTTAGAATTTGCAATTTACCACGTGGATTATTGAAAAGAACCATGTACTTGGTATTTAAATTTATGGTTCTACTCTTTTTACCCTGACAAAATATATCTTGCACTAAATCTAACATACTTAGATTCCTGTGATGAACATACTTGGTAAATGCTTTTTCTATTTCATTATTCTTACTAGCGCTCTCCATGAGATCATCAACAATGGTCAAATTTACCTTGTCAGGTGGAAACAGATCATCATCTATAAATGTATGTGGTAGTCCTTCAATAAACCTAATGTTAGGAACGAGACAGGTCATCATACAGTTTTTGCCAACACGCATAAAACCAAACAATATTGTCGGGCTTGTGTGTCAAATGAGTAGCACTATTTAACAGCAGCTCATTTACAAAATAACTCTTTTCAGAGTTGGATGGGCCTGCTAAAATGCATGAAAAAGGATGTTGTAACAGCGCGTCCATGATATTAATAGATGACTGGTATTGGTGTCACTGTCTAATACGCTCTGTGTTTAATCGCGCCTTTGTGTTTCATGCAGACCATTGGGTTTACTGATCCTAAGATTCTTAAAAAGGGCTGCTAGCTTGTCTGGAAAAGAGTGATTTAATGACGTGATAAAAGCACTAGAAGCCAAAAGGTAGTGTTTTAAAATCATCTATCAAGTGTCTCTTTGTATAGATGCATCTTTGCGTCTTGCGCAGCAGCCTTGTTTCAATATTCCAGGATTTCTTATTTCTAACAATACCTGGCAGCTCAACAGTTATACGTTTTTGGGTCTCAGAGGAGGAATTACGGGGTTAGTCCAAAACAAAATCCTTTAGGCTATTAAAATGAATAACCTGTATGTTTGCAACATTTAGTTTTATACCCTTCCCTTCACCTTTAAGAATCTGTTTGGAGAAAGCCTAGTGCATTACCCTTGGTAGGAGGAGCAGTAGGTCAGGGGATTGGGCCAAGGACCAATGCTGCTGACCTGGATGCAGAGAAGAAGAGACCAGAGAAGAGGATGTACAAGGAGATATTTTTATAAGGTTCACAGTGGAACCACTTTTATTTAAATAAAAAATAAAATAAAAAACAGGCGATAATATATCGCCTCTTTTTTATTTTCTATTTAAATAAAAGTGGTTCCACTGTGAACCTTATAAAAATAGCTCCTTGCCCACTCTCTTCATTTGAGGGAGCTGCAGCGCCATCACTAAAGGGTTCTTTTCTCCGGTCTCTTCTTCCCTTCACATTTAAGACTGTTTTGCCTGTATTGAGTTTGTAGCTACAGGTTTTTGGTCCGGCAGAGACAAATTCTGTGATGTGTGAGTCACTGGTTAATTCCCTCAAACAATCGCCTAAAGGCGGATTCCAATCACCCTCTCAATGCACAAAAATGACAGAATCTGTCATGATAAAGGCATCACAAGAAATGAGTACAGTTCTAGTCTGGCATAGGCTGTTGTAAAACAGGCTATAAAAATGTTTGTGTTTCTGTTGACTGTGTGATGGCCCTTTGTGTATTTCCAGTTCACGGTTGCCGCTTCATCATCAATAAAATTTAACTCAGAAACCTCGTAGCAGGCTGCAAAGGCGTATTGAAAGAGTTCATCACGATCACGCACAATGCTAGTGTTGCGTAGAATAGACCTCTGTGCAAACTTCTACCATAAAGAATTTAAGAAAAATTTGGAGATTTGCCTTTTAGCAGGGTCTCAGCAATTTTTCTGGTCTCAACTGTGCACCTTCCTTTTCAATAAAGAATCAATGTATCGATGTTTCTTGGCATCACCCGTGCACCAGCTAGGGGAACCCGATGATTATCCCTAAGATGCATTTTAATGTACGGAGCAAAAAGATTATCAGTAGTATTAGGAAAATGCCATACCTCATAGACTTCACCGATCCTGTAACTCTTTTCCAAAGCCAGCTCTATCTCTATTGTACACCATGTGCCTTTCAGAGAACGCTATTCATCGTTTTGCATGCATTTACTTGTCTGTGTTTACAGCTGTTATGGGCAGCGCTCCGGCCTTTCTTTTCAGCCGTGAGCGCTCCCTCTCTCCTGCCATCTGCAACCCCAGAACTCACGGTGCGGGACTTACCCGGGTGTTGCTATGGGCAATACTCCATCCATTCAGTCCAGCCGTGAGCGCACCCCTTCCTATTGTTGCGGCGGCTCCGGGACTCACTCTGCGGGACGCGCCAGCATACAAGTCCCAGGCATCTCCTTACCCCATACTGTCCCTGACCTTTCTCTTCAAGCGCATCGCCGGCGCGCGCATCCCCTCTCCTTAGGGCGCACACGCGCACCGGCGCTACTAGTTTTAAAGGGCCAGTGCGCCCTTAATTGGTCTGCTGCTGGGAGGACCACATTTTAGTCCGGCACCTCCCCGTCATGGTGCCGGATCTCCGTGCATTGTGCAGAGAGAAAGCATTTTCTAGTGTGTGCCTTATTTTGTGTTCCTGACCTCCAGCTTGTCACCTGACCTCCAGCTTGTCACCTGACCTTTGCTCCTTTGCCGCCTGCCTCTTAACCTTGTGCCTGTGACCCGACTACGCTACTTTGCTGCCTGCCTTTCTGACCAGTGCTTCATCTTGACTACAATTTTCCCTCTGTGCCAAGTTACATCTGGGCTACCTGTGTGGACGGATCATATCAGGGGTCGTGACTTGGATGCCCCTGCCGCAGCAAGTCTATCCCGCATTGCGGGGGGCTCTTGTGAAAACAAGCGGCACCTTAGACTCCGCTCCCTGGTACAGTTCAGACATTGTTCACACAGGTCAGCGGATCCACTACCCAGCCGCCTCACAACAGCACATGTGAAACAGAGAGGAAACATCAATTTTTTGTTAATTTTCACAGGTAAGACTGGAAAAAACAAGTCCCTTGGCAATGATGGTAGGATGGCCTACATGATATGTCCTTGTTTTGTTAACAAATGGGTATAGGCTAGTGAAATCATAGTAATGCATTATCTCACCTTCTGATTGTTTGTAATAAAGTTTGATGGCGTTAGTTTGCTCCCCATAAAGTGCATCTCGTAGATCTAGAGGTGTTGGGAATTGCATTTCAAGGAGAAATTTTTGAAGGTTAGAATTTTTTTCAATCATTTCATTCCATTCATGCTGCCATAGCAGATGTATTTAGAATCCACAACTCTGTAGATAAAGTTTTTTCATCAAAAAAGCGTGATACAACTGTCCATAGCTTGCCTTTGTCATCTTATTTGTGTCATTTTCACTATAGCAAATGGGACATCCATGGTAAAAGCAACCATGAAATTCAAATGCTATGTGTTGTCTGTTAACATAGGCATACGCAACTAAAAAATATTTCCCGACCTGCTTCTCGCCACCTTTCAATGCGTGCTGTATGCTAATGTTCTCTGTGTGGACTATGTACATGAGCCATTGAATGGCTGGTGCTGAGTAACGTTTTTTTGTTTTGTTGTAATTGTCAGGGGGTACAATGGCAATGATGATTTTTGGTAGAGACTTAAATCTGTACATTTCCATGCATACAGAAGCCAAAGTCATAAGTTGAAAAGGATCAACACACTGAGGCACCACAATGTTTTTCTTTTGTTTTTCACAGTATTTTGAAACATTTGTCCTAGTCATCTCCATCACTCCGTCTCTGTACAGTACACAGGTCTGTCTCAATACATCAACATCTTCTTTACAGTAAGATTTCAGTTCGGCTTTCAAATCCAAAGTGTTGTTTTTATGCATCTCATACCATTCCATTAACTCTTTTTTCTCACTAGCCATCATATATTCCACACCATAGTAGCTGGCATCTGGCAACGTCCCTACATAGTCCTGAATCTCTTCTGTGTTAAAAAGTGTGGAAAGTGTCCCTTTGCACCCGAAAAGCCCATAGCTTGGGGTCGTTTACTAAGCTTCCTGGGGATGAAATTTAGAGAATCTATGAATATCATTTTCAAATCAGGTAGTCGCCCCCCAAACATTTTTACATCCAACTTTTCAGTAATCAGCTCTCTAACAACAAAGTAGGAGTCATATCATCCTGCATTGTGGGCTATAAAAGAATAACCTGTAAATTTACCACTGGTAAAAAATTGCATAAAGTCACGTGTAAAGGTCATACCTTCAAATTCCCAGGAAGTGTCTTCGTACAATGTTGTGGCATAAATAAAGGTGGGCTTGTGGACGGACATTTCCTGTTTCCTGTTGGCACTCGTCATAAAATATATATAGATCAGATTTTTCCTTTGACTTACACCTCTGCTTGTAACAGAGGTGATCATCAAATCTTTCCAATTGAACACGGCACACACTGCAGCATAATCCGTTACACTTGTGTTCCTGCTGACTGGTGTATACAAAATACGTTCATACAGAGAAAGAAGAAACATCGGCAACTCACCAGATTTCAGCAAGAAGTATCTTCTTTATTGAAGCATACTCACATACACATATTGATCGGAAGAGGGTAGTGGGGGGACAGTGGTAGACGACCGAGCTCTGTTTCGCACGACTTGCGTGCTTCCTCTGGCCGGAGGAACACGCAAGTCGTGCGAAGCAGAGCTTGGTCGTCTACCACTGTCCCCCCACTACCCTCTTCCGATCAATATGTGTATGTGAGTATGCTTCAATAAAGAAGATACTTCTTGCTGAAATCTGGTGAGTTGTCGATGTTTCTTCTTTCTCTGCATGAACGTATATGAATACTACTATTTACATCAGAGCACCGCTACCAGCACCTTTGCTACATCTATATCCAGCACTAGTTCCAAGGTCCATCGCTTCACGCAGTGCCGCGTTACCGCTTGTTATGAACAGGTGTATACAAAATGTTGGCATCGATCACAAAATGTTTTAAGGTGGCAGAAGTTGGGGTCATCTCTCGCTATGTGTATGTGTAAATCTAAACACTCCTGCGAGCGACAATACACATGACAGGAAGGGCAGCGTGGTTGGGTCTCTACACTTGTAGAACAGTTTTGTTTTTGACACGCCCTACAAAAAAACAGACACAGACCCGGATTTTCCACAAAAGTAACGGGAAACAAAAAAGGCCTTCAGACTTTTAATGCCATAGTAATGCTCATCATGGTGTAGAATATACACGGTCTTGTCTGGGGGCTTATTGTCTGTGTGAAAATAACGCCAATCACCGTTACTGTAGTACAACACATTATTGGTAATTTCCATGTGTTGTATGTATGATGATCTGCTACCTACTCTATCCTGAACTAGTCTTTGAAAGATGAGGAATCCAGACTTTAAGAAATAGCTTATTTAATTAGTAAAAATGTAAAATAACATAAAAGGCTACAAAGGATAGACAGTAAATGTCCATCCACAAGCCCAACTTTATTTATGCCACAACATTGTACAGGGGACACTTCCTGGGAATTTGAGGGTAAGACCTGTACGCGTGTCTTTGTGCAATTTTTTACCAGTGGTAAATTTACAGGTTATACTTTTATAGCCAACAGTGCAGGATGATATGACTCCTACTTTGTTGTTAGAGAACTGATTACTGAAAAGTCAGATGTAAAAGTGGTCGACTTATGTGTGTGATCCTACCTGATTGGAAAATGAGATTCATAGACTTTCTAAATTTCATCCCCATGAAGCTTAGTAAATGACCCCAAGCTATGGGCTTTTTGGGTGCAAAGGGACACTTTCCACACTTTTATTTTTTATTAACGCAGAAGAGAATCAAAACTATGTAGGATTGTTACCAGATGCAAGCTACTATGGTGTGGAATATATGATGTCTGTTGAGAAAAAAAGAGTTCATGGAATGGTATGAGATACATAAAAACAACACTTTTGATTTTAAAGCCGAACTGAAATCTTACTGCAAACAAGATGTTGATGTTTAGAGACAGGCCTGTGTACTGTACAGAGACGGAGTGATACGTCTGCTATGGGAGCATGAATAGAATGAAATGAAACCTTCAAACATGTCTCCTTGAAATGCAGTCCCAACACCTCTAGATCCATGGGATGCACTTTATGGTGGGCGAACTAATGCCATCAAACTCTATCACAAACAATCAGAAGGTGAGACATTACATTACTACGATTTCACTAGCCTATACCAATTTGTTGACAAAACAAAGACATATCCTGTAGGCCATCCTACCATAATTTATGACGATTTTAGTTACATCAGAAACACAAACATTTTTATAGCCTGTTTTACAACAGCCTATGCCAGACTAGAACTGTACTCACTTCTTGACAGATTGCATGAGTGATACCTTTATCATGACACAGATTCTGTAATTTTTGTGCATCGCGAAAGTGGAATCCACCTTTAGGCAATTGTTTGGGGGAATTAAGCAGTCGGTTACCGGCTCTACTGTAGGGACGGGCTGCACCTCAATGGGGAGGGTGCAGCTGTGCTTGGGGAGAAGATGGCTAGAAGGGTGGAGGAGTGTTTAAACTAGGGACTGGGGGGGAGGGAATCTACAACATAGAGGGGGAAGATAGTGTAGATAGAGAGGTGGGAATTATAAATGTACCTGGGGGTGGAGCGGAGGGAGGGGTTAGAATAGTTAATAGGAATAGGCTTCGTAGGAAAATTAAACTTACACCCTTGAATCCCATTAACCCCAATAACATAAAGGATGGAAATGTAAAGTGTATGTTCACAAATGCCAGAAGCCTAGCAAATAAAATTGGGGAGCTTGAGGCCTTGATACTGGAGGAACATATTGATATAGTTGGGGTCACTGAGACATGGCTGGACTCCTCGCATGACTGGGCTGTCAATCTGCAGGGTTTACATTGTATCGCAAGGATAGAATGAACAGAAAAGGTGGTGGAGTCTGTCTGTATGTAAGAAGTGGTATGAAAGTCAGTGTGAACGATGCCATAGTGTGTGATGATTCTGAGGATGTGGAATCACTGTGGGTAGAATTACAAAAGGAGGGAAATACTGAAAAAATAATATTTGGTGTAATCTACAGACCCCCTAATATCACTGAAGAGATAGAAGGTCGGCTGTATAAACAAATAGAGAGGTCCGCCCGGGCAGGTACAGTGGTAATAATGGGAGATTTTAACTATCCAGACATAGATTGGGGTCGGGGGCTGGCTAAAACTACAAAGGGGCGACAATTCTTTAATTTATTGCAGGATAATTTTATGGGCCAGTTTGTGGAGGACCCAACAAGAAGTGATGCCTTGTTGGATCTGATCATTTCCAACCACGCCGAGCTGGTTGGTAATGTAACTGTGCGGGAAAACCTTGGTAATAGCGACCACAATATAGTTACTTTTGACTTAAAATGTAGAAAACAAAGACAGGCGGGGAAGGCAAAAACATGTAACTTTAAAAAGGCAAATTTCCCTGGGCTGAGATCTGCACTACAGGACATAGACTGGGGGGAGGTGTTGTCAAATACTGATACAGAAGGTAAATGGGACATCTTTAAATAAACTCTAAATAACTATACAGCTAAGTATATACCAAAGGGGAACAAATATAAACGATTAAAACTATATCCTACATGGCTGAAAAATGATGTTAAAAGAGCAATAAACAACAAAAAAAATAGCGTTCAAAAAATACAAATCTGATGGGTAAGCTATAACATTTAAACAGTACAAGAAGCTTAATAAAATCTGTAAAAATGTAATAAAAACAGCAAAAATTCAGGTGGCCAAAGAAAGCAAAACTAATCCTAAATATTTTTTTAGATATATAAATGCAAAAAAAACAAGGACAGAGCATGTAGGACCCCTTAATAATGATAATGGGGAGGTTGTTACAGGCGATAAAGAGAAAGCAGAGCTACTGAATGGGTTCTTTAGTTCTGTATATACTAAGTAAGAAGGAGCTGACATTGGACAGGCCAGTGCTGGTAACACATCATGTAATGTACTGAACTGGCTTAATGTAGAGATGGTACAAGGTAAGTTAAGTAAAGTAAATGAAAGCAAATCTCCAGGGCCAGATGGATTGCACCCAAGAGTTCTTAGAGAGGTAAGTTCAGTAATATCTGTACCCCTGTTCATGATATTTAGAGATTCTCTGGTCTCTGGTATTGTGCCAAGGATCTGGCGCAAGGCAAATGTGGTGCCAATCTTCAAAAAGGGCTCTAGGTCCTCCCCAGGAAGCTATAGACCGGTAAGTTTAACGTGCATTGTGGGTAAATTGTTTAAAGGACTTATAAGGGATTACATACAGGAATACATAGGGGATAATAGTATTATAAGTGATAGCCAGCATGGGTTTACTAAGGATAGAAGTTGTCAAACCAATCTAATTTGCTTTTATGAAGAGGTGAGTAGAAGCCTTGACAGAGGAATGGCTGTGGATATAGTGTTTCTGGATTTTGCTAAAGCGTTTGATACTGTCCCTCACAGACGTCTGACAGGTAAGTTAAGGTCTTTGGGTTTGGAAACTTTAGTTTGTAACTGGATGGAACACTGGCTCATGGATCGTACCCAGAGAGTGGTGGTCAATGATTCGTACTCTGATTGTTCCCCGGTAATTAGTGGTGTACCCCAGGGTTCAGTACTGGGCCTGCTGTTGTTTATTTATTTATCAATGATATAGAGGATGGCATTAACAGCTCTGTTTCTATCTTTGCAGATGACACCAAGCTTTGTAGCACGGTACAGTCTATAGAGGATGTGTATAGGTTACAAGATGACTTGGATAGACTGAGTGTCTGGGCATCCACTTGGCAAATGAGGTTCAATGTGGATAAATGTAAAGTTATGCATCTGGGTACTAATAACATGCATGCGTCGTATGTCTTAGGGGGGATTAAACTGGCAGAGTCACTGATAGAGAAGGATCTGGGTGCACTTGTAGATCACAGACTACAGAATAGCATGCAATGTCAGGCTGCTGCTTCCAAAGCCGGCAGGATATTGTCATGTATAAAAAGAGGCATGGACTCAAGGGACAGGGACACAATACTCCCCCTTTATAAAGCATTGGTACGGCCTCACTTGGAATATGCTGTTCAGTTTATGGCACCAGTCCATAAAAGGGACACTGTGGAGCTGGAAAGGGTGCAGAGACGCACGACTAAACTAATATGGGGCATGGAACATCTTAGCTATGAGGAATGATTAAAGGAGTTACAATTGTTTAGTCTTGAGAAGAGACGTTTAAGGAGGGATATGATAAATGTATATAAGTATATTAATGGCCCATACAAAAAATATGGAGAAAAACTGTTCCAGGTTAACCCCCCCCCAAAGGATGAGGGGGCACTCCCTCCGTCTGGAGAAGAAAAGGTTTAGTCTCAAGGGGTGACACGCCTTCTTTACCATAAGAACTGTGAACTTATGGAACAGTCTACCTCAGGAACTGGTCACAGCAGGAAAATTTTAAAGCTTTAAAACAGGGTTAGATACATTCCTGGAACAAAATAACATTAATGCTTCTGAAGAAATATAAAATCCCATCCCTTCCCCAATATTGCGCCACACCCCTACCCTTCAATTCCCTGGTTTAACTTGATGGACGTATGTCTTTTTTCAACCGTACTAACTATGTAACTATGTAAATTCCCGATGACTCACACATCACAGAATTTGTCTCTGCCGGACCAAAAACCTATGGCTACAAACTCAATACAGGTAAAACAGTCTTAAAGGTGAAGGGTATAACACTAAATGTTGCAAACACACAGGTTATTAATTTTGATAGCCTAAAGGATTTAGTTTTGGACTATCCCCGTAATTCCTCCTCTGAGAGCCAAAAACGTATAACTGTTGAGCAGCCAGGTATTGTTAGAAATAAGAAAACCTGGAGTATTGAAACAAGACCGCTGCGCAAGACGCAAAGATGCATCTATACAAAGAGACACTTGACAGACGATTTTACAACACTACCTTTTGGCTTCTAGTGCTTTTATCACGACATCACATCACTCTTTTTCAGATGAGCTAGCAGCCCTTTTTAAGAATCTCCGGATCAGTGAACACGACGGTCTGCGGGAAACACAAAGGCGCGATTAAACACGGCACGTATTAGACAGTGGCACCGATACCAGTCATCTATTAACCCCCTTAAGGACTCAGGGCGTACCTGTACATCCTGAGTCTGCTCCCGTTCTATAACGCGGTTCCACAGCGTCGGCGGGTCGGGCCCAGCACATAGCAACGGCCGGGACCCGTGGCTAATAACGTGCGGCAGTGATCATGGTGCCATGCGCTATTAACCCTTTAGATGCTGCGTTCAAAGTTGAATACCGTGTCTAAAGTGAAAGTAAAACGTTGGCGGTTAGCTCAGGGGGATGTTCGGAATCGCTGCAGCGAAATCGCCTCCTGAACAGCTGTATGACACGAAGAGGGTTCCCTTACCTGCCTCCTGGTGTCCGATCGCCGAATGACTGCTCAGTGCCTGAGATTCAGGCATGAGCAGTCAAGCAACAGAATCATTGATCAATGGTTTCCTATGAGAAACCATTGATCAATGTAAAAGAACAGTGGGGGAGATTTATCAAAACCTGTGCAGAGGAAAAGTTGCCCAGTTGCCCATAGCAACCAATCAGCTTGCTTCTTTAATTTTTAACAAGGCCTCTGCAAAAGGAAAGAAGGGATCTGATTGGTTGCTATGGGCAACTGGGCAACTTTTACTCTGCACATGTTTTGATAAATCTCCCCTAGTGTGTGCAGTGTTATAGCCCCCTATAGGAACTATAACACTGCAAAAAAAAGTGGAAAAAAAGTGAATAAAGATCATTTAACCCCTTCCCTAATAAAAGTTTGAATCACCCCCTTTTCCCATTAAAAAAAAACTGTGTAAATAAAAATAAAAATAAACATATGTGGTATCGCCGTGTGTGGAAATGTATGAATTATAAAAATATATCGTTAATTAAACTTTACGGTCAATGGTGTGCACGGAAAAAAATTCCAAAGTCCAAAAAAGCGTATTTTTGGTCACTTTTAATATTATGAAAAAATGAATAAAAAGCGATCAAAAAGTCCAATCAATACAAAAATAGTACCGCTAAAAACTTCAGATCATGGTGCAAAAAATGAGCCCTCATACCGCCCCATACATGGAAAAATAAAAAAGTTATAGGGGTCAGAAGATGACAATTTTAAACGTTTACATTTTCGTGCATGTAGTTATGATTTTTTCCAGAAGTACGACAAAATCAAACCTAAAAAATTAGGGTATCATTTTGTTCATATGGACCTACAGAATAAAAATAAGGAGTCATTTTTACTGAAATATGTACTGCGTAGAAACGGAAGCCCCCAAAATTAAAAAAAAATTGTGTTTTGTTTTTCCGTTTCGATGTATATCTTTGGGTAAAATGACTGATGTCATTACAAAGTAGAATTGGTGGTGCAAAAAATAAGCCATCATATGGATTTTTAGCTGCAAAATTGAAAGGGTATGATTTTTTAAAGGTAAGGAGAGAAAAACGAAAGTGGAAAAATGCTGAGTCCTTAAGGGTAATATCATGGACGCGCGGTTACATCCTTTTTCATGCATTTTAGCAGGCCCCTCGAACTCTGAAAAGAGTTATTTTGTAAAAGTGCTGCTGTTAAATAGCGCACACACACAAGCCCGACAATATTGTTTGGTTTTATGCGTGTTGGCAAAAACTGTATGATGACCTGTCTCGTTCTTTTCCTAACATTAAGTTCATTGAAGGACTACCACATACATTTATAGATGATCTGTTTCCACCTGACAAGGTAAATTTAACTATTGTTGATGATCTCATGCGGGGACATTTATCATCGTTGCTTTGCTAAGCAAGTTCTGTAGGCATTTTTCATGCTTTAGTTTTGCTTATGTGTGACATATTTATCATACTATCACAAATTAAATAAATTTGGCTCATAGAGATGAGGGAACTTTTCAAAAATTCGATTCGGCCAATTTCCCGAAAAGTTTGTTTCGATCCGAATTTGTGTGCGGCGAATCGATATTAAAAAAGGCTATTTCTAGCCTACATACAACCTCTATAGGAGTGTTATTCAGAATAGCATGCAGATTACCGGCATCGCTCTTAGAATCACTGCCGCACAGCAGCACAATGACAGAGCCTGGTGGTGGCATTAGTGTCAGGAGACCATATAGTGACTGAATGACATATCGTGGACATAGCGTGGAGGTGTTGGCAGCATGAGGACACCATTTAGTGGCTGAATGGCACAGTGTGGAGTTGGCTGATGCACTAGTACACTACACACCAGGGCTTCACAATCCCCCCCCCCCCCCCCCCAAAAAACCCCAACACAATATATGACATTTTTGACAAAGATTTCTCATAGGTAGCACCCGCTATCCAAAAATTAGCCAGACCCAGGCCCCACCTCTGCGGCATCAGGAACCCATATATTGCCTGAAGGACACAGCCTGGAGTTGGCTGATGCACCAGTACACACCCGTGCTTCACAATCCCCTCCAAAAAACAACAACATTTTAGAAATTTTTTAAAGAAATACCTTTGTGTAAGAACAAGCGCATATCCAACAGTTCACAAGACTCTATAATGCAGGACGGTGGACCACCCAAAGACATTCTCCTCAAAAATAATAAACCACACAATGTTTGAATTTTTTTTTACAAAAACTAAGTCAATATGCGTGTAAGCGCATCTTTCTCCAAAAGATCAGATCACCAAAGGACTTTTTTCGCCCAAAATGATGAAGCAGAGTTAATCCCTGTCCGTATTTTCATTATTTTTTTCATTAAAAAATCACACGCAACAAGCGTTCCGTTGTGTAACGATTAGCATTCTGGAAAATTCAATTTTATTACCGATAAAATTATCAGTAAATAAAAAAAAAAAAACACTACCCAAGAGTGTTTAATTACCCCATACATTACACCAGGGGCAGTCAGGAGTTGGCCTCAGCAGTACCCAAGAGGCTTTAATAACCCCCTACCTTTGCATGATCAATTGCGAGATCGAGCAATACAAGATGTGTTATGCCCACAGATTTCCGGGGCCGCAGGCGTGCTCCACTGAACGGATTAGCGTGTCTCTGTCTTTCATCGACCGGTGCTGGTAACCTGCTAACTCCCGGAAAGGTAAGCTGCCGCAAAGCAGGTGGTCTCCCCCGGGCACGTTTGGCTCCAGAATTTCCACTACTGCCACACCATGCTGACTGCCAACCGTGCTACCGCCTTGCTTACTCAAGGGCAACCTGCAACTCTCTTCTCCCGATGATGAACCCCCCTTCTCCTGAGATCGAGCAATAACAGGTGTGTTATGCCCTCAGATGTCCGGGGCTGCAGGCGCGCTCCACTGAACGGATTAGGGTGTGTCCATCTTTTTTGGTAGCACCCGCAATCCCAAAATTTTTAATTCCCAGACCCAGGCCCCACCTCTGCGGCATCAGGAACCCATAGATTGCCTGAAAGACACAGCCCGGAGTTGGCTGATGCACGAGTACACACCCGGGCTTCACAATTCACCCCCAAAAAAATGCAAAATTTTATTGAAACTGTCTGACAAAATATACAGCAGTTCAGAAGACTTTATAATGCAGGATGGTGGACCACCAAAAGACATTCGTCTCAAAAATAATAAACCACACAATAAAATGATTCATTATTGTCTGTTTTACTATAAGGCATTCTGCTACGCAGATTTGTCGGGACTTGTTTACATATTACTTGGGGGCCCCAAGTGAAAAACTTTCACTTCCATTTAGGAGACTATATGAGTGTATGTGAGAGAAATGGGGGCAAAGCTATGCAGGGAAGAGGGCGTGGCCTAGAGTGGATCTGTTAGAAAAGGGGCGTGGCACCTGTCACTTTTACTTTCGGTGGGCGGTTTGACTAAAGGTATCCCTTCTACACTACTAATGTAAACAGGATTTTAGGAAGTCTTGGAGGGAGAGGTCTACCCTTACTACCAAAGTTTATTCTGTGGAAACTACTCAGGAGTCTACCCACCTCTGTCTCTGTTGAGGCTCTACAATCGATACCCATCAGCTCTTCTCCTTACAACATATAGCCCACATTGAAAATAGAAGTTGGAGAAATAACCTGTGTTAACGAATCAGTATTTCCAGGTGAACTATAAGAAGTTTTGACCACCATCTTCAATGATCTGTTGAACCGTGCTCCTAATGCCTACATTGCAATGGACAGAGCTCATAGAATGCTATGCCTGCCTAGTGCTAACGATCAACACCCCCCCCCCTCCCAGACATCATCTGTTGTATCCATTTTTATGCACTTAAGGAGAACATTCTTAGAAGTGCGAGATGACGTCATAAGATCATCTTTAAGGACATTCCAATACAACTCTTCCCTGAGCTCTCTCATCATACCCTTGCCCAGTGAGCAGCCCTTAAACTTCTCTTGGCAGTCCTTTGGGATGAGGATATCAAGTACCAATGGGGATTCCTCTTCTCCCTTTTGGTGTAGACACTACACACTATGCTTGCTGGATGGCCTTCCGAGCTTATCTCAAGATTTCGAACTACAAGATGTTTCCCTGCCAGACTGGCTGACTCTGTCCTCTCTTCCTGTCAAGTGACCTCAGCAACACCTAACTCACAACCCTATTTTTTGCAGACAGGCCTCCATCCTAGAGGTCCTCAACATTGTGGCTCTTGCTCTATCCCTGTTGCTTAGTCGTTGCTGAGATGTCTTTCCCTTTAGCTAGTGCCTTTTTCTGTCTAGGCAGGCAATCTATTGGTTTGGAGAGGTTTAACAGCTCTTTCCTCTTCTTTTCTCAATTTTTTCCTTTGCAATGTATACCCACTATTCTGCTTCATCTAATGTTGTTTGCATGTCCATCTAACAGACTAGTCTAACTGGCACTGGTTAGCCCCCTTTTCATTTGTTCTGGCTTCTTGTCAGTATCAGAGGTGATTTTCTGTAACTGCTTAGCTTCCTCTAGTAGTTTGTGAGAACTTCCCCACCCTCAGGTCTCTAGCTAGGTTTTGTTATTTTATTTTCTAGTTTACACAGCAGTTGTTTTTTTATAACTGTCTGGTGAGTTTCCTTTTTACTTGTATTCCCTGTTTGTGTACTTTTTTTGTATGTTCCCCTTTTGGTGTTCCTCTCTTTTCTTCCTTCTTTGATGTCTGAGCTGCACGGTTTTGTAAATGGTCAAATGTTCAGATAAATATGTCTAAATCTGAGGCACTAAGTGAATTTCTTCCCCAGTCTGCTGTGGCACTCTTTAAAATAAAATTTCCCTTTGCATGACCCGCCTCTGCTTTTATTTAAATGTTAAAATTCCCTTAGATTTGCCCTAAATTTATCACTATAACTTTACTCCTCTCCTTACTCAATTTACAAATCATTTGAATTCATGAAACCAGAAGGAGTCTTGCTGGTTTGGCAGAATTAATCTTCTCAAAATTACCCTCTTACCTAAATTACTAATCTGGTACAGAATATCCCTATTTGCATTCCCTTGTCAAGCTGGCACATCCTGCAAAGCTGGTGTTTTTGTGTGGGACTCAGGTGGCCCATGCATCTGTTATTTCACCCCCAGGATGCTGGTGGTGTGGATCTGCGAGATTGCTGTATGTACTACCTTTCTCTCATGCATGCACATCCTTTGGACTTGGCCCTGGGTAACTACGGCCCTGGGTGCGCATAGCGCAAGATGTTTATCCACTTTCGTTGTCTGGGCTCCCCTGGACTTGGCCCTCCCCTTGCCCTTCCTTCCTCTATCCAGATGTTTCCAGTTCTTTGTTTATCTACGATTATTAACTCTATGGTTGATCATAAAGGCCCTCTACTCTTTCTTCTACTGGTCTGCTACCTTTCTCCTCAATACAAATAAAAACTGTGTCTCGCAGCCGCGGACCATAAGAATATACTAAGTCGCCAACCTCTTACCAAAAATCCATACTGCGTCACTTACTGCAGGCAGCTAAAGTGGCTATCCCATGTAAATAGAAATCATCAGAGCCGCCTACTATTGGAGAATGACTTGCACACTTCCAAAGAGTTTCGCTTTGACCTGTGGATAATTCAGACTCTAGAATTCATGCGGTCACTTTTTACTCTCTGTGTGGTGTGTTTGGCACCATGTGTATCTTTGTTCTCTATAACTATAAAACTTGCCGCCCTCAGGGTCCTTGTCTGGAGATTCCTTGGTGTGAACCTGATCCTAGTGGTCTTAAGTTGTGTTCACGCTGGCTACAGTGGTCTTATTCAGAGTTTTGATTGGTAGCAAAACTATTGCATCATGAAGTGCTATTTTTGCTGTCAAAATGTTGAACGCTATAACAGAACCTTAAAGGTCCTAATTATAAGTTAACGACGGGGTTCATCAGGCGCCTTTAATATCCACTGTACCTCCATCCAGCAGAGCAGCGTCTTCTGTTCTAAATGAAAGCAGATGTAAACAGAACTTAAAAATACTAAAAAAGGAAAATAACCTATTCTTAAGCAAATGACAAATACATTTATACCACAGAAAGATAGAACTGAATTCTAAAACCCAAGATGCATTCAGGCATACACAAATATAAAAGAATTCTGTAGCTAAGTAATTAGAGAAACCACTTGCTTTCATAGCTGCATTGAAAACAAAAGTCTTCCATTGTTTTCTCTTCAACCTGTATTTAGCTAATGACTCGAAAACATGCAGCTAAATTGTTTGCTGTAACTAAGAGTCTACATGCATGCACCAAGAAACGTTCCCTTGAAAAACTCAATATCCAAGGAACCCTTCTAGTTTCCACCTTTCAACACAGTGACAGTTTTAGGTTCAACTTTCAGTGCAGATTATTGTATTAATATATTTTTATGTAGTGGACTAAACTCGGCCTTTTAGTCGTTTTGCAGCAGTCTCTACTGGAAACGTAGGGCTTTACTGCATAATGTATTATTATTCACTCCAATGTGTGAACAGCATGCATTAAAGCTTCAAAACTCTCCCGGCGGTGGCTGCAAGTAGGGTAAATGTTATAATTTATTTATAATGTCTGTCCAACTGCTATAACGATATATTAGGATACAACAGAATGTTTGACTTATTTAGGTTAAATACATTTTGTTAAAGAGTGGACATACTCTTTAATCTAGAGGCAGAAGCATAACTTAAAGCTCTTGGTCATAGTGAAAAATCAATACTACAGTCCCAATATGTCACAAGCAATAACTCTATAAATGTAAAGTGTTCATTTGCATAGTAAAGTAGATGCCTTTTTCCTTATTGTGCAGATACTATGACACAATATCATATGTCTGTCTGACCAGTTTGAAGCACTGCTGTCCTTCTATATGGAAAAAGAACCTTTGGGCCCCCTTAAATGGCCACTCTCAGATCCCAAAACTTTTTATATATTGTTCCTGATGAAAATTATAGACCTTTTGTAATATGGTTGTTGAATTTTTTTTTAGAATTTTAATAAAGAAAACGGCTCCTGCAAATCCCACCACTAGAGGTCCCCATACCTACAGGGACACTAACCAGTCCTTCAGCAGCATCAGGCTTGGACTCATAAACAAGGTTGCATGAGCAGAAACACCAATCACCTCCTACCACACACTCATCACCTCCCACCACCACAAGGGAGGAACACACGCCCTCCCCTGAGAGGCTTTCCAACACTGAAAGCTAATGAAAAGAGGGATTTAATTGAATAAATATGATAGAGGCATAGGTGATAGACAGCTATCTCTCCTGACATCCCCAAACACATGAACGTTTGGCATGGTTGTAAGGATCCAACACATCTGACCCTTGTTTCCACCAACATCATCTGTCAGTGGACAGTCATTAGGTCTTCATGAGCTTTGGGCACCTATAGACATTTATGGTCTTAACAAGACTACAGCTGCTTAATCCCTGGCCTTACTTGTGAAATTGTGTGCCATGGCCTCTCAGCTGGGAACTATCATCAACAGTGTTGCAAGAACATCCCTTCATCAAAAGTTTAATTTGGTGTAAACATTTTGATGATTTTCTGAAATTCAGAGAAGTTCTTCGCTGTGAATCTTACCATACAAGCCTCAAAACAAGAATGAATGCACATCTGACATAAATGTGTGTTGTGCACAAAGCAGTTAGAAGTAGAGTTGTTATACCATTATGTTTTATGTTCATATTCAAATATTATGTTTAATTATAGTGTTGTTTGCTAGGTCTCATTTGCTGTAAATGCACAGGTACTAATATTCACACACCCACAATATGACACAGGAACATTATACCTCTAGAATAGAATAAATTAAACTATAAACACTTTGAAATACTAGTCTTAGCTAAAGGAATACATACGTGCCAGTTAGATACACCCAATGGGATCACTTCTTATGCTATCAAGGGATGCAATTGCTATGCCCCACAATGTATAGACTGTTCTATGATAAGTAAATACAGAATTGAATCAATCTACCAGTATACAAGTAAGCATAAAAAAATCACCATTGGGCAGTCATTGGGTAGGTCTGCAAAGACTAGAGCAAAAGGGCCCCAGTTTAGACATTAGACCAGACTAGACAATGGGAAAAGTGACAACAGTGCCAGTGCATAAGGGATCACTGTATTAAAGCACTGTATCACTTATATGAAAGCCTCCAGCAGCTCCGATCTGAAGGTCAACTTTCACCCCTGGTGGTAAGCATTTCCGTAGATGTAGAGTGGAGTACCCCAAGTCTGTATAAGTTGTCTCCAAAGTCAGCCTAAAGTTCAGCTAAGCCAAGTTAAGTTGTCACAGCTGCACCATAATTACAAGTCCCAGAGTGCCCAGTGATTTAAAGTGACATCCTATGCAACTTTACCCCATTCATTGCATTACCAAAGTTTGCTGTTATACTTCATGGACTGTAACATCTGCCTGCAAGATCTTTTCAGTAAAAGTAGCTTCCGTAACCCTCCATCTGTGGTATTTATTGCCCCAGCGCTTGGCCCAAGAAGCTGCTTATCTATAGAGTGTTGAGGTTAACACTACCCTGATGTCACAAACTCTATGCCAGTCACAACACACACCACCCCGTTAACCACCGCATATATATAAGTAGTGTGATTAAAATTAAACTCATAAATTACCTCTGACATGCACCTCACAGTAACACTGGGTAATAGTCACAGAGTAGCTTTAAGCTCTATAGCTTTTGGAGCAACTTATGATTAAAGCAGTCTGAGGCTAGGATTCACTGAAAAAAACGCCAGAAAAAACGCCAGTGCAATTTCCTGCATCTGATGTTTTTTCTGGCGTTTTTGCATTTGAATTGAAATTGCATTTTTGGCCCCTTTGGCATTTTTTCTAAATGTGAACCAAAAAAAAAAAAAGGATGCAGTAGGGATGGGAAAATTTTTTATTTAACCCCTTAAGGACCAATGCAAATAAACCTGTACGCCCCTGAAAGACCAGGCCTGTTTTTTCAAATGGGGGATGTCTGTCTTTATTAGAGAATAACTCTGGTAACGTTTTGCCAATCACAATAATTCTGACATTGTTTTTTTGTCACAAGTTGTCCTTCATGTACATAGTAAAAGTAAGTCGATATAATTTGTAGTTTTTTTTTTACAATGCAAAAAATCATGAAATTTTTACAAAAAATTAAGATTTTTTGCTATTTTAACACTAATTGGTTGCATATATTTATACTTACTGACCAAATAGTTTATGAAACTTATACTTTCAGATGTCTACTTTATTTTGACATCATTTTTTAGTTTTTAATTAACATTTTTAATTAGTTAGAAGCCTAACAATTTAACTTGAAATTTTGAAAATTTTGAAAATTTGAAAAGTACATCTTTTTTTATGTGCTATGCAAGGTTTGCAGAAATTAAAAGGTAGTAGAACATAGGAACACCCCCCCCCCCCAAATGACCCCATTTTAAAAACTAGACCCCTCAAGGTATTCGCTAGGGGGTACAGTGAGTATTTTAACACCATAGTTTTTTGGCAGGAATTATTACAAAGTCAGTGTTAAAAATTCGAAAATTGCAATTTTTCACAAATGCATCATTTGGGGGGCATATTTTTTGTACATCACTTCTGATATTGAAAGAAATGCACCCTATATTTCATTTAGCTGCTTGTCCCATGTTCGGGAAATACCCCCACTTTGGCCATATATGGTTCCTTGGCCGCGTGGTAGGACTCAGAAGGAGAGGAGCGCCATTTGGCTTTCAGGGCAGAACAGTACCCCCACCCCCACAAGTGACCCCATTTATATACCGCACCCCTACAAGTTATTGGCTGGTCGGCTGGCAGTATAACGCGTCTGTCTGTGACAGTTAAGGCTCCTGATGGATATATCCGCCATGTTGTGGGAATAAGCACCCGCTCATGGCGAATATATCCATTACTGCTGCGGCTGGGTAGCTCAGTGTGTCCGCTCATGACTGCTGGCGGAAAATCCGCCGCTATGAGTGGACGCACAAAGCTACCCAGCCGCAGCAGCGAGCTCATTACCGTGACTGCTGCATAATGTGTAGGTTCACGTGGCGGACATCCGCAGCATATTACATGCTGCGGATGTCCGCCAATGCGATCCTACACATTATGCTTTTTTTTTTATAAGATTCATTTAATAAATTTATTTTTAATATATATATTTTTTTTACACTTTTATTACATTTTTATTTATTTTTACACTTTTATTTTATTTATTTATTTTTACACTTTTTAATGCTTTGGAATACTTAGTATTCCAAAGCATTGCAGTTATATGCTGCCTGCCAGTTTTCACTAGCAGGCAGCATATTTCACTAGCAGGCAATACCCAGGGCAGACCTGGGGGTCTTTGTAGGACCCCCGGCTGCCCAGGTATGCAGCAGCACCCCGCGATCGCGATGCGGGGTGCTGCAGGAGAGACAGAGGGAGCTCCCTCCCTCTGTCAGAACTCCTTACAGCGCGGTCACTTCTGACCGCGGCTGTAGGGGTTAAACTGTCAGGAGTGAAGTGAACTTCACTCCCGGCAGTGCGGCCACACACAGCACCCCGCGATCGCGCTGCAGGGTGCTGCAGGAGAGACAGAGGGAGCCCCCTCCCTCTGTCAGAACTCCTTACAGCGTGCGGTCACTTATGACCGCGTCTGTAAGAGTTAAACTGTCGGGAGTGAAGTGAACTTCCCTCCCGGCAGTGCGGCAGGTCCCGGCCAGCCGCGGCCACACACAGCACCCCGCGATCGCGATGCGGGGTGCTGCAGAGGAGACAGAGGGAGCTCCCTCCCTCTGTCATAACACTTACAGCCCGCGGTCACTTCCGACCGCGGCTGTAAGGGTTAAAACTGCGGGGACCGAAGTTTACTTCGGTCCTGGCAGTGCAGCAGGGTCCCGGCTGTGTGATACAGCCGAGTCCCTGCCGCGATCTCGTGGGTGCACTGGGCAGCACCCACGAGAATAATGGACGAGTATAGACGTCCAGGTGCGGGAACGCCCGCCAACCTGGACGTCTATACTCGTCAATGGTCGTTATCGGGTTAAGGAAATTTTAATATTTTTATAATGAACTATTAATTAATTTTTAATAAAGTGTGTATGTGTGTTTTTACTTTTTTTTCCCTCTTTTTTTTTTACATTTATTAGGTAGTACTACTACTCCCAGCATGGAACAGACTGTTCCATGATGGGAGTAGTAGTACCTGTACTAATAGACATATCGCCACGGGTGTCAGTCCTGACACCCGATGCGATTGTCCATAATATAGCAGAGATGCGGAGCGGCTCTATACAGCACTCACATCTATGCTCTGTACTCCGGGCAGTGATATGAATAGAACATCACTCATTCATATTTTCCACACAGAGTGGGGATTGGCTGGAGTATAGTGCAGAGATGTGAACGCTGTATAGAGCCGCTCCACATTTCTGCAATAGATGTGATCTGTCCTTAACTGCAGGTACTACTGCTCCCATCATGGAGCACACTTTGCTCCATGTTGGGAGCTGTAATACCTGCAGCTAAGGAAAGATCACAGTGGATGTCACTCCTGACACCGGCTGTGATTCTCCTGTATGATGTATAAATGCAGCCGGATGCTCTTCTATGGTCCCCTGCACTGATGTATATATACACCTATTTATATTTCCCACAGAGAGTTGTGATTGTCTGGAACCATCTGAAATATGAATAGGTGTATAGATACGTCAGTGCAGGGGACCATAGAAGAGCGGGCGGCTGCATCTATACATTATACAGGAGGATCGCAACGGACCTGGGTGATCTGTCATTTAGTACAGGTACTACTACTCCCATCATGGAACAGTGTGTGTTCCATGCTGGGAGTAGTAGTACCACCTAAAAAATTAAGAATAAAAAATGGAAAAAAAAACACACACACACACTACATTTTTATTATTGTCGGCTACCTTTTTAGTGCCCTGCCAGCCCACATAAATTGATCCCTGTTTAAAACGTAATAAAAATTTTGTTATAAAAAAGATACATTTCGTTAAATGCAATTTTTTCCATCACTACAGTATCTTTTTTTATTATTTTTTTTTAATGTTACCCTATGAAATTAAGTCCAAAAGAGAATAAAAACCGCCTGAAAAAACGTCAAAGTTAAAACCTATAGGGCACTTTTCTTGGTGTTTTTTTTACTCCCATAGACTTCTATGGGAGAAAAATACCACGATTTCAGGGGAAAAAATGCCATAGGCTCAACATGCTGCGATTTTGCAAAACTGCCAGGGAGCTGAAAAACGCCAAAAAAAGAGTGAAAAAAACGCCAAAAGAATTTAAAAAACGCCAAACTGAAAAACGATTTCTCATTGATTTACAGCTAACATCTGGCCACAGTGTTTTTTGGCCGAAAAAAACACCATGCGGCAGAATTGGCGTTTTTCTTGGCCTTTTGCCCAAAAAAAAAAAAAAAAAACTAATGGAATTGCAGCCTCATGGTTATAACACTGAGCAACGAAACCTGTAAGGGAGCACATTTTTGGAAGATGAATAGGGCATTGTAATTTTAAAATTATTTTCTCTCTAGGGCGTCTATTTTATCCAACATAAGTAATAAAGGTTAAGTTTTATAAAATAAATAAATAAAACACCTTGAATCTCCCCACAAACAACTGTACCATTGGTACTTTACCCCATCACAAGTCTGGTACCCTAATAACATAGTAACATAACATTGTTTGTAAGGTTGAAAAAAGAAAAAAGTTAATCGAGTTCAACCTAAAACCCTACTGTGTTGATCCAGAGGAAGGCAAAAAAAAAAAACAACATGAGGCTGATGCCAACTGCCCCATGACAGAGAAAAATTTTCTTCCCGACCCCAATATGGCGATCAGAATAAATCCCTGGATCAACGTTCTATCCCCATAAATCTAGTATACATAACTACTAATGTTATTACTCTCTAGAAAAACATCCAGGCATATGCATATATCCCATATTGTCTAGCGGTTAGGATTCCTGGTTTTCACTCCGGCAGCCCGGGTTTGACTCTGGGACTTATGAAAATTTTGAGGCAGCTCAGTGGTTAACGCTGTTGCCTTGCAGTGCTGGGGTACTAGGTTCAAATCCCACCAAGGACAACATCTGCAAAGCATTTGTATGGTCTCTCTGTGTTTGCATAGGGGTACTCTGGTTTACTCCCACACTTACTAGTTTAGATTGTGAGCGCCAATGGGGACAGGGACCAATTTGAGTGTACAGCGCTGAAGAATCTGTGTGCAGCATTACAGCACTTTTTTTTAATGAAATAATTTTTCTTTAAAACAGATATTTGACAGTAAAGAAAATATATGTAGAATAATAATAATAAACAAAGGTCATCATTACATATTAACAAGACCAGGTTACAATATGGTAATCTGCATAGATCCGGCTGTCAAGATAGTAGTCAAGATTGTACAGCACTTTTAGAAACGCATTCATACCGTCCTGGATAAAATTCTGGACCTACCTACCCCTTGAGAAGCGAAAGCAGCATTGCTGTCTTTTTCGACTTGGAGGATGTACTCACTCCTATTACAGTGATTTTTCATACTAAGTGCCATTGCTCAAAGGTGGAAATCTCCTGATCTCCCTCCCATTGCAGAAATCATAGCTTTTGTTCAATATAATTGTATTATGGAGGGTTTGATAGCTGTTAGATTGTCTACTTCCCATGCTCGTGTCGATGGATCAGTTGGGGCAACATGCATGTGAGCTCGTGAATACTGATTTGGACTCTCACTAGGGTTTTTCTGGACTGCTCACTATTTCTGTGTACACCCATCTATAGTCAGCACTTCACTGTTCTCTGCTTGTATTTCTTTTAATGCGCGGTTCTAGGTGGACATATCACTACTTTCTATTGCATCTGTATTGATATTTGCATGTAGGCAACCATGCGCTGTTATTGTTTTGTTGTGTGCACGTGTTGTTGGTGTGTACATTTTCTTTACTTTTACTGTATGGGACCTACGAGTCCTTATCAGTTTTCTCTGCTCGCAATGAAAAATGATTTACTGCAAAAAAGAAAAAAAATCATATAAAACTGGAAAATGCTCCAAATTAATCATAACATATAATTTCTCTGAAGTCCACTGATAACACAGAAATACTTTTGGTTTCTCTTTTTGTGTATTTTCAATGCGTAATTCTTATAGTCTCCCATGAAAGATTATAAGCTGAAGACAAAGCAACAGATAAGTAAAAGACATCTTAGCTCTATATCACAGAACATTTCACTTTGTCTGGAAGCAGCTTCCTTCCGCTGCTGGAAAGCCCCAATAACACGTGTATGAGAGGTGAGAGGCCAGCAGGAAATCTGTGGGAAATTGTTAAAATGTCCATGTAGAAAGCATTATAAAGACAAATGTCCATCAAGTTCAACCGAGGAAGTTAAAAAAAAGGGGTATGGGTGAAGGAAGGGGGAGGGGTTCTACAATTCTGATATAATCTGCATTAAAAACCCCTGCTTACACACCTTGCACCATATTTATTATGGGTTTTGGACACTTTAGGGGAGATTTTTCAAAACCTGTGCAAAGTAAAAGGTGCCCAGTTGCCCATAGCAACCAGTCAGCTTGCTTTTTTATTTAATTTTGTAGAGGCCTTGTTAAAAAGGAAAGAAGTGATCTGACTGGTTGCTATGGGCAACTGGGCAACTTTTCCTCTGGACTGGTATTGATAAATCTCCCCCTTTCTAAAGACCTTTCTGTCATGTCTCAAACAAAAAACATATAGCCCTTGGCAAAGGAGGGGGGGCGGGGGATGGGAGGGGTTCTCAGATAAATGGGAGCATGGTGTAAGATATGACACTCTGTGCCAAAAAACATGCCAGAATTGTGGTGCAATATTCTGGTGCAGTTTAAAGGCGTACTCTGGGGAACTAAACTTATGCCCTAGCCACAGGATAGGAGATAAGTGATCACCAGGGGGGACCCCCTGCAATCTCCTGTACAGGGTCCATCCTACTTACTTGTCCACGGTGCACTCCGGCCCCCAACTTCTGAGACAGCCGCAAGTGACGGTCCGCCCAGCCGATCACTGGCCGCCGTGCCGCAGCGATGTCCCGCCTCAGTCAGTGATTGGCTGATTGGGCAGTCACTTGTGCTCATCCCCATACAGGAGATCTCAGGGGGGTCCTGATGATTAGAAACCAAACAATGGGACTACTCATTGACAGGTACTTTGGGGATTTTATGGCAGGCAGTGTTCATAGGGACCCTGGCAGACAGGAGAACATTTGGTTGGCACTTAGGGCAACTCTGCCTTGTGCAGGACCTAATGGGTATAATATGGCTCAGGGAATTCATGAGAAACATGCCTATTTAATTGTACAGCTGGAAGACACTATTATATGGGGAAAGTGCGGCTGGCATTTCTATAGGGACACTGTTATGGGTCACTAGATTTGGCAGTTTAATGCAATACTGTAGCACCTAAAGCTTTTTGCAGGTTTACACACTTCCAGAAGGCAATGCACAGGGGATATATATGTGATGGCCACTGGGTGTTAGTCGGACATACCTTGGATATTTTGTGACGCCAGGGCACCATTTATCCAAACCACGGTCCGAAGGTGGGAAGCAGTCTTCCTGGGCCAGTCAGGATAAGTTAATAAACGCACCAACGTAAGGTTACGGTTATCTGCTTTTACTGAGCTTGTGAAGTTGGTAGAACACAAACAGCTGTCCTTAGTGTAAGAGTGTAGCGTACCCCTTGCCAGCCTTGTTGCCATTCTGAGACTTGTGGTG
Organism: Hyla sarda; assembly: GCF_029499605.1. NCBI lineage: Eukaryota > Metazoa > Chordata > Amphibia > Anura > Hylidae > Hyla > Hyla sarda. The sequence goes on from NC_079192.1 coordinate 69,157,323, forward strand.
CTTTTTATCAGACGGAATTGTAGGATTTGAGGTTCTGGTAGCTAGGGTTCTTCCAAGGCATTGTAATTGATTCAGCAGGGACCTGTAGTTCTCCCGCGAGTGACACTTGTAGGATGACCAAGGATAAAACTGAAGAAGGCCTCAGCTTAGGAAACACAACACAGCCCAAACCTAAGCTTAGCTGTGTTCAGGAGTACACACTGGGGTGGACTAATGCTAACTGACACTGGAGTGTACTGACTAACTCCTCCCCTGTACCTCACTATACGGAGGGAGATTTTGGGGTCTCATTGGCTCAAATGGTCACATGTGGGCTGCTGCTCACAATTTTTAAAGGCCCATTGATACGTTAAACTTACATACATAAAATAATCAAATTAATTTAAAATATATTATATTATCTTATATTACATTATAGACATTCTTTATAATATAAAGGAACTCCAGGAGACCCAACACAATATGCTGCCAGGCTGCCCGAGTCAGTCCTCAACCACAGGACAGCCACATATTTATATATATTGAATCAAACTCTGTTGCTGGGAGGATGTTTATCACAGCAAAGTACCGCAACCATAAGTGACATCAATTGTGATTCATCATTTTTTATTGTGTCTTTGAACCTCACAAGAACTGTATTCCCTTGTCAGTCTGAAGTGACAATGACCCGCAGCCCACTTGTACGGTACTGCATGATAACAGAACAGTGGGAATAGATATAAACAATGTATTGCCTTGATTTTCTAACGCGATCCCGACTCTTTTTATCGGGTTATGAGACACAATTTATGTCGCACATCCTCTGCAACACTTGCGACGCATTTTACTGGTAAAAACCCGACGGTTTTCCAATTACTCTGAGTATTTTTTTTAACCTGGCCAAAGGGGCGTGGTTTGCATAATTAGGGGCATGTTCCCTACATTTTCCTGAAACCTGACAGTTGTATTTAAAAACCCACCAGAAAAATAGTGAATTACTGAACTTGAAAATCCGACTGCCTTGAGGTGTGGGGAATCATTTTTTTTATTTTTATTTTTGGAATCTCTTCTTTTTAATTTTTTTTTTCTTATCCTGTTACTTTGTCTCCTTAGTAGCTTTTTATATTACATTTTTCATTTTTTTATAAATTATTTTTTGGAATCTCTTTTATTTTATTTTTTTTTATCCTGGCTTTCATTTCCTTTTTTTTTTTTTTTTTAACTTTTTGTTTGTTAACCCATTAACGACCATGAATGTAAAGTTACATCTTGGTGCAGTTACTTAGTTGTATTTATTAGCTTTATGCTTTCTTTTTCCTGTGCGACACTTTTTTTTCTCCGTGCGACAGAATTTTATATCATGGAACAGAATTTTATACCATGCAACAGAATTTTCCTGACATGTGCGAAACATTGATAAATATGTGTGAGAAAGAATAGTCAGGGGAAAAAATAACACTCTGAAAATAACCTGTCACTCTTAGTAAATCAGGGCCATTCTATGCTATTTACATAATTTCATGGGGGGGGGGGGGTAATTTGGCAGAGGAATTATCTGTTCTACTAATAAAAAAAATTCACTGACTGATCTGCTACCTGGCCATATTAAACACTGGGCTGGTATATTCATCGTCGTCATAGATCACAGATTATATTCCCTTTATACGAAACCTGTCAGGTCCCTGGGGCCTCAAAACCGGCACTGTAACCTGAGAGGTCAGGAGAAGAGAATATTAAAAGAAAAAATGTAATTTATTTGCAGTGGCCTTGACTGGTTTTATAATCACAGAGAAGAGTTAGTCATTCTCAACACGTACCAGGGACCTCACAAATAGTCCCCAGGGACCTGAAAGGTTCCGTTTAATTTGAATAGGAAATGTGTAACTGGGAGAGGGGGAATTGAATACTATAATAGGTTAACCCTCAGATAACAGTAGGTCACTGGGGATCCCAGCAGCAGTGATCACTTCATTGTCTGGACACCCTTCTAACAAAAATAGATAGTCCACAGTGAATGGTCAGTGTAAGACTCATGCTCTTTCAGTGTTTTTTTTGTGTTTTTGTAACCTAAATGCTAATACATGTCGTGAAGCAAGCCTAAAAAAATGGTCATCAACCGTTAAGGACCAAGCCCATTTTCACCTTAAAGGGGTACTCCGGTGGAAAACTTTTTTTTTTTTTTTTAATGAACTGGTGCCAGAAAGTTAAACACATATGTAAATTACTTCTATTAAAAAAAAATCTTAATCCTTTCAGTACATTTTAGCAGCTGTTTGCTACAGAGGAAAATCTTTATTTTTTAATTTCTTTTTTGTGTTGTCCACAGTGCTCTCTGCTGACACCTGATGCCCATATCAGGAACTGTCCAGAGCAGGAAAAATTCCCCATAGCAAACCTATGCTGCTCTGGACAGTTCCTGACACGGACAGAGGTGTCAGCAGAGAGCACTGTGGACAAAAAAGACAAAAAAGAAATTCAAAAAGTAAAGAATTTCCTCTGTAGCATACAGCTGCTTAAAAATACTAAAGGATTCAGATTTTTTAATATAAATAATTTACAAATTTGTTTAACTCTCTGGCACCAGTTCATAAAAAAAAAAAAGTTTTCCACCGGAGTACCCTTTTAACTCCTTGGGGATGGAGGGCGTATGGATACGGGCAGAGCAGGGGGGAACAGGGGCGGCGAGTGGGGGAGCATGGCTGGCTTATCCGGACCGGCGGCGGCATCTCTGAGCGGCGGCATCATCAGAGCGGCGGCCGGAAAGTGCGGCGGTGAAGAAGGCTGCAGCGAAGATTGCAGTAAGTGATCTTCACTGTGGCCTTCTAAAAGCTGCAAAACCACAATTCCCAGCATGCCCAGACATCCAAAGGCTGTCTGGGCTTGCTGGGAGTTGTAGTTTTGCAACATCTGGAGGGCCACAGTTTGGAGACCACTGTGTAGTGGTCTCTAAACTGTAGTCCTCCCGATGTTGCAAAACTACAACTTTCAGCATGCACTGACTGTCTGGGAATGCTGGGAGTTGCAGTTTTGCAACATCTGAAGTGGCACAGTTTGGAGAACACTATACAGTGGTCTCCAAACTGTTGCCTTCCAGATGTTGTAAAACTACAATTCCCAGCATGCCCAGAACGTCAGGGATGCTGGGCGTGTAGTTCTGCAATATCTGTCCCTTCAGATGTTGCAGAACTACAACTCCCAGCATGCCTGGACAGTCTGGGCATGCTTGGAGTTGTAGTTTTGCAATCTGGAGGGCTACAGTTTGGATACCACTACTTAACGGTCTCCAAACTGTTATTCCCCAGTTGTTGCATAACTACAGTTCCTAGCATGCCCAGACTGTCCAGGCATGCTGGGAGTTGTAGTTCTGTAACATCTGAAGGGCCAGATATTGCAGAACTACACGCCCAGCATCCCTGACTGTCTGGCCATGCTGGGAATTGTAGTTTTGCAACAGCTGTAGGCACAATGGTTGGGAAACACTGAGCTAGAGTCTGCTTCCTAACTCAGTGATTCCAACTCGTGTGCCTCAATCTGTTGCAAAACTACAACTCCCAGAATGCACTGACAGACTGTACATGCTGGGATTTGTAGTTTTGCAACAGCTGGAGGCAATCGGGTTGGAATCACTGAGCTAGAGTCTGTTTCTTAACTCAGTGGTTCCCCACCAGTGTGCCTACAGCTGTTGCAAAACTACAACTCCCAACATGTAATGTCTGTCAGTGTATTCTGGGAGTTGTCATTTAGCCACAGCTGAAGGTTTGGGGCACATTTTCCGCCGCAGCTCAAACTCCCAGCGGAAAAATCACTGCGAAGCAAACCCTGTGAATGTACCCTAAAAACACTACACTACACTACCACAAAATAAAAACTAAAACAGTACATATACACCCCCTTACACGTCCACCCCCCCCCCCTAATAAGAATGGAAAATGTCTCATACAGCAGTGTTTCCTAAACGGAGCCTCCAGCAAAACAACAACTCCCAATATTGCCGCACAGCCGTTGACTGTCCTGGCAGGCTGGGAGTCTTGCAACAGCTGTAGGCACCCAGTTTGGGAAACACTGTTGTAGGGTTTTGGTGGAGACAAGCCCCATCCTTGTATCAGAGTCCGCCCCTATTGCAAATTCCTCATTTAGGCCTCAAATGCGCATGGCGCTCTGTCACTTCAGAGCCCTGTCGTATTTCAAGGCAACAGTTTAGGGCCACATATGGGGTATCTCAGTACTCAGGAGAAATTGCGTTACACATTTTGGGGCTATTTTTCTCCTTTTACCCCTTATGAAAAGGTAAAGTTGGGGGCTACACCAGCATGTTAGTGTAAAAAAAATGTTTTTTACACTAACATGCTGGTCTTACCTTATACTTTTCATTTTCATAAGAGGTAAAAGGAGAAAAAGACCCCCAAATTCTCTAACGCAATTTCTTCCGAGTACGGAAATACCCCATATGTGGACGTAAAATGCTCTGCGGACGGACTACATGGCTCAGGAGTGAGAGAGCACCATGTACATTTGAGGCCTAAATTGGTGATTTGCACAGGGGTGGCTGGTAGGAACAGCGGTTCTCACATGAACACAATAAAAACACGTGACCCCATTTTGGAAACTACACCCCTCACAGAACGTAACAAGGGGTATACTGAGTCTTAACACCCCACAGGTCTCTGACAAATTTTCGTTAAAGTTGGGCATGAAAATTTTAAATTTGTTTTTCTTCCCCTGAAATGCTGGTGTTACCCCAATTTTTTCATTTTCACAAGGGGTTAAAGGAAAAAAGCCTCCCAAAATTTGTAACACCATTTTTTCTGAGTAAGAACATACCCCATATGTGGATGTAAAGTTCTCTGCGGGCGAACAACAATGCTCAGAAGAGAAGGAGCGCCATTGGGCTTTTTGAGAGAGAATTAGGCTGGAATTGAAGGCTATGTGCGTTTACAAAGCCCCCATGGTGCCCAATGGCACTCCTTCTTTTCTGAGCATTGTAGTTCGCCCATAGAGCACTTTACATCCACATATAGGGTATTTCCATACGCAGAAGAAATGGGGTTAAACATTTTTGGGGGCTTTTTCTCCTATTACCCTTTGTGAAAATGAAAAATTTGGGGTAACACCAGCATTTTATTGAAAAAAACATTTATTTTTTATTTTTACGTCCCAATGTTTCGAAAGCTCGTCAATCACCTGTGGATTGTTAAGGCTCACTGTACCCCTTGTTACGTCCCTTAACCCCTTAAGGACTCAGCGTTTTTCCGCTTTTGCATTTTTATTTTTTCCTCATCACCTTCTAAAAATCATAACGCTTTCAATTTTGCACATAAAATTCCATATGATGGCTTATTTTTTGCACCACCAATTCTACTTTGCAGGGACATTAGTCATTTTACCAAAATATCCACGGCGAAATGAAAACAAAATTCATTGTGCGACAAAATTGAAGAAAAAATGTAATTTTGTAACTTTTGGGGGCTTCTGTTTCTACGCAGTACATTATTCTGTAGGTCCATAGGGTTATATTGATACCCTACTTATATAGGTTTGATTTTGTCGTACTTCTGAAAAAAATCATAACTACATGCAGGAAAATATATACGTTTAAAATTGTCATCTTCTGACCCCTATAAGTTTTTAATTTTTCCGCATACGGGCTGGTATGAGGGCTAATTTTTTGCGCTGTATTTGGAGGTTTTTATCGCTACCATATTTGCATTGATGGGAGTTTTTGTTTCGTTTTTATTCATTTTTTTATGATATAAAAAGTGACCAAAAATACGCTATTTTGGACTTTGGAATTTTTTGGCGCGTACGCCATTGACCTTGCGGTTTAATTAACTCTATATTTTTATATTTTGGACATTTATGCACGCGGCGATACCACATATGTTTATTTTTATTTACACAGTTTTTTTTATGGGAAAAGGGGGGTGATTCAAACTTTTATTAGGGAAGGGGTTAAATGACCTTTATTAACTTTTTTTTCTCACTTTTTTTTGCAGTGTTATAGCTCTCATAGGGGGCTATAACACTACACACTGATCTTTTACCCTGATCCCTGCAAAGCCATAGCTTTGCATGGATCAGCGTTCTAGGGGCTCGATTGCTCAAGCCTGTAGCTCAAGTTTGGAGCAATCAAGCGCCGATCAGATGCGACGGAGACAGGTGAGGGGACCTCCGCTCGCATCCTAGCTGATCGGGACATCACGATTTTATCGCGATAGTCCCGATCAGCCCGACTGAGCTGCTGGGAAGCTTTTACTTTCGCTTTGGACGTGGTGATCAACTTTGATCACTGCGTCTGAAGGGTTAATAGCGTGCGGCACAGCGATCTGTGCCGCGCGCTATTAGCCCAGGGTCCTGGCTATCATTAGCAGTCAGGACTGACCCGGTGTGATGCGTGGTCACAGCGTGACCCCGTTTTAAACACCGGGACTGAGCGTAGGGCGTACAGGTACGCCCTACGTCCTTAAGAGGTTAAGGGGTGTAGCTTCCAAAATAGTATGCCATGTGTTTTTTTTTATTGTTCTGGCATCATGGGGGCTTCCTAAATGCGACATGCCCCCCAAAAACCATTTCAGCAAAATTTGCTCTCAAAAGCCCAATGTCGCTCCTTCCCTTCTGAGCCCTCTAGTTCATCCGCAGATCACTTTGCATCCACATATGAGGTATTTCTTTACTCTAGAGAAATGGAGTTACAAATTTTGTGGGGGATTTTTTCCTATTACTCCTTGTGAAAATGAAAAGTTTGGGGTAACACCAGCATTTTAGTGTAAAAAATCTAATTTTTCATTTTCATGTCCCACTTTAACAAAAGTTTGTCAATCACCTGTGGGGTGTTAAGGCTCACTATACCCCTTGTTACGTTCCTTGAGCGGTGAAGTTTCCAAAATTGTATGCCATGTGGTTTTCTTTTACTGTTCTGGCATCATGGTGGCTTTCTAAATGCGACATGCCCCCCAAAAACCATTTCAGCAAAATTCACTCTCCAAAATGTCATTGTCGCTCCTTCCCTTCTGAGCCCTCTAGTGCACCCACAGAGCACTTTACATCCACATATGAGGTATTTCCTTACTCGAGAGAAAATGAATTACAAGTTTTGGGGGGCCTTTTTACCTTTTACTCCTTGTAAAAATGAAAAAAAATGGGGCTACAATAACAGTTTAGTGTAAAAAATGGAGATTTTGATTTTTCTCTTCCATTTTGCTGCTATTCCTGTGAAACACCTAAAGGGTTAACAAACTTTTTGAATGTCATTTTGAATACGTTGAGGGGTGCAGTTTTCAGAATGGGGTCCATTATAGGGAATTTCCAACATAAAGACCCTCAAATTCACTTCTAAACTTAACTGGTCCCTTAAAAATTCTGATTTTGAAATTTTCGGGAAAAATTGGAAAATTGCTGCTATACTTTGAAGCCCTCTAATGTCTTCAAAAAGTTAAAACATGATGCAAACATAAAGTAGACATATTGTATTTGTGAATCAATTTGTAATTTATTTGACATGTCCCTTTTCCTTACAAGCAGAGAGCTTCAAAGTTAGAAAATGCCAACATTTTAAAATATTTCCTGAAATTTTGAAATTTTTCACCAAGAAATGGTTCAAGTATTGATGTAAATTTACCACTCACATAAAGTACTGTAGAATATGTCACAAAAAACAATCTCAGATTCAAATTTATAAGTAAAAGCATCCCAGAGTTATTACTGCATAAAGTGGTCAGATTTGCAAAAAATGCTCCCATCCCTAGGGTTATAATGGGCTCCGTTCCCAAGGGGTTAAAGGGGTACTCCGCCCATAGACATCTTATCCCCTATCCTAAGGATAGGGGATAAGATGTCAGATCGCTGGGGTCCCACTGATGGGGATCCCCGGGATCTCGGCTGCGGCACCCCGCTATCATTACTGCACAGAGCAGACTCACTCCGTGCGATATGACCAGCGATACAGGGGCCGAAGCATCGTGACATCACGGCTCCGCCCCTCGTGATGTTACGGCCCGCCCCCTTAATGTAAGTCTATGGGAGGGGGCGTGGTGACGTGTATTGAGGGGCGGGCCGTTATGATGCTCCGGCCCCTGTATTTCCCGTCATTACGCAGGGAGCGAGTCTGCTCTGTGCAGTAATGATAGCGGGGTGCCGCAGCCGAGATCCCGGGGGTCCCCAGCAGCAGGACCCCGGCGATCTGACATCTTATCCCCTATCCTTTGGATAGGGGATAAGATGTCTAGGGGCGGAGTACCCCTTTAAGCACCAGAGAGTTTTTTGCACATCTGACCACTGTCACTTTAAGCATTAATAACTCTGGGATGCTTTTACTTTTCATTCTGATTCTATATTCTGCTTAATGTTAGTGGTAAATTTTCGTCGATACTTGCATTATTTCTTGGTGAAAAATTCCAAACTTTTATGAAAAAATTTAAAAGTTTGCATTTTTCCATCTTTGAAGCTCTCTGCATGTAAGGAAAATAGACATTCCAAATAAATTATATATTGATTCGCATATACAATATGTCTACTTTCTGTTTGCATCACAAAGTTGACATGTTTTTACTTTTGGAAGACATCAGAGGGCTTCAAAGTTCAGCAGCAATTTAATTTTTCTGGGAGTTGTTCAGTTTTGAAGTGGATTTGAAGGGCCTCCATATTAGAAATACCCCATAAATGACCCCATTATACTAACTGCACCCCTCAAAGTATTCAAAATGACATTCAGAAATTTGGTTAACCCTTTAGGTGTTTCACAGGAATAGCAGCAAAGTGAAGGAGAAAATTCAAAATCTTCATTTTTTTTATACTGGCATGTTCTTGTGGACCCAGTTTTTACATTTTTACAAGGGGTAATAGGAGAAAAAGCCCCCCAAAATTTGTAATCCAATTTCTCTCAAGTAAGGAAATACCTCATATGTAGTCAGTGGGCGCAGTTGAGGGCTCAGAAGGGAAGGAGCGACAATGAGATTTTGGAGAGTGAATTTTGCAGAAATGGTTTTTCGGGGGCATGTCTAATTTAGGAAGCCCCTATTGTGCCAGAACAGCAAGAAAAAAAACCACATGGCATAATATTTTGGAAACTACACCCCTGAAGGCACATAACAAGTGGTCCATTGAGCCTTCACTCCCCACAGGTGTTTGACGACTTTTTGTTGAAGTCAGATGTGTAAATGAAAAAAATTATTCTTTTCACTAAAATGTTGTTTTTTCCCCAAATTTTTAATTTTTACAAGGGGTAATAGGAGAAATGCCCCCCAAAATTTGTAACCCCATTTCATCTGAGTATGGAAATACCCCATGTTTGGACGTCAAGTGCTCTGCTGGCGCACTACAATGCTCGGAAGAGGAGGAGCGCCGTTGAGCTTTTGGAGAGAGAATTTGTTTGGAATATAAGTCAGGGGCCATGTGCGCTTACAAAGTCCCCCGTGGTGCCAGAACAGTGGACCCCCCACATGTGACCCATTTTGGAAACTACACCCTTCACAGAATTTATTAAGGTGAGCGGTGAGCATTTACATTCCACTGGCGTTTGACAGATCTTTGGAACAGTGGGCTGTGCAAATGAAAAATTAAATTTTTCATTTTCACAGACCACTGTTCCACAGACCACTGTTCCACAGACACCTGTGGGGCATGAGGGGTGTAGTTTCCAAAATGGGGTCACATGTGGGCGGGGGGGTCCATTGTTCTGGCACTATGGGGCTTTGTAAACACACGTGGCCTTCAATTCCAGACAAATTTTTGTCTCCAAAAGCCCAATTGCGCTTCTTCTCTTCTGAGCATTGTAGTTCGCCCCCAGAGCACTTTAAATCCACATTTGGGGTATGTTCTTACTCAAAAGAAACAGTGTTACATATTTTTCCTATTGTCCCTTGTGAAAATGAAAAGTTTTAGGTTCCACCAGTATTTTAGTGAAATTTTCTTTTTTCATTTTCCCATCCAACTTTACCGAAAATTCGTCAAACACCTGTGGAGTGTTAAGGCTCACTATACACCTTGTTACATTCCATGAGGAGTTTAGTTTCCAGAATAGAGTCACACGTGGGTATTTATTTTTTTGCATTTATGTCAGAACCGCTGTAAAATCAGCCACACCTGTGCAAATCACCAATTTAGGCCTCAAATGTACATAGTGAGATCTCACTCCTGAGCCTTGTTGTGCGTCTGAAGTGAGAGAGCGCCATGCGCATTTGAGGACTATATTAGGGATTGCATAGGGGTGGACATAGGGGTATTCTAAGCCAGTGAATTCCAAACAGTGTGGCTCCAGCTGTTGCTAATCTCCCAGGATGCCTAGACAGTCAGTGGCTGTCCGGAAATGCTGGGAGTTGTCGTTTTGCAACAGCTGTAGGCTCCGTTTTGGAAACGCTGCCGTACGATACGTTTTCATTTTTATTGGGGGGGACAGTGTAAGGGGGTGCATATGTAGTGTTTTACACTTTATTATGTGTTAGTGTAGTATAGTGTTTTTAGGGTACATTCGCACTGGCGGGGGTTTACTGTGAGTTTCCCGCTAGGAGTTTAAAGAGTACCTCTCATCAAAAAAAATAATTTTATTTTATAATTTAATTATGTATAGATTAATTTTCTAATTGGGTTCTATAAAAAAAAAATGTATACTTTTATGTGTTTTTTGTGTTTATACTTTTGTCCACTAGAGGTCTCCCTAGGAGTCCCTTTTTTAGTGATTTCGGACTCACGCCGGCCTGGCAGCTGAGTCCGAAATCGCATACTCACGCAGCTCCCCGCCTGTCAATCAGAGTTGGGGGAGGGCAGAGCAAGGGGAGAGAGGAGGTACACGCTCCCTCCCTCCTCTCCCCGAGCTCAGAGGACGCAGATCTCCACAGGGAGAAGTACACGCCCCCTCCCTGAGCTCCCCGACCTGAGGCTGCAGATCTCCATGGAAAGCCAGAGCAGGTCTAGAAGCCAGAGCACTGTTCCTCATCTCCCCTGCCTGAGCTCTGACTGTGGTTACTGTACACGTGCTGGGGATTCATACACTGCAGGGACTGGGAATAAATCTCTGCCTGGGGATGATTTTTATGTGAGGAGGGGTGGGAGGTCCCTGTTATGTGCGTGTGTATGCTGGGAGTTGTAGTCCTTGTTAGGTGTGTGTGTGTGCTGGGAGTTGTAGTCCCTGTTATGTGTGTGTATGCTGGGAGTTGTAGTCCCTGTTAGGTGTGTGTATGCTGGGAGTTGTAGTCCCTGTTATGTGTGTTTGTGTGTGTGTGTGTGTATGTATGCTGGGAATTGTAGTCCGTGTTAGGTGTGTGTATGTATGCTAAGAGTTGTAGTCCCTGTTAGGTGTGTGTGTATGTATGCTGGGAGTTGTAGTGCCTTTTAGGTGTGTGTGTGTGTGTGTATGTATCCTGGGAGTTGTAGTCCCCGTTAGGTGTGTGTATGCTGGGAGTTGTAGTCCCTGTTAGGTGTGTGTGTGTGTGTGTATGCTGGGAGTTGTAGTCCCTGTTAGGTGTCTGTATGCTGGGAGTTGTAGTTCCCTGTTATGTGTGTGTATGTATGCTGGGAGTTGTAGTACCTGTTAGGTGTGTGTGTATGCTGGGAGTTGTAGTCCCTTTTAGGTGTGTGTATATATGTATGCTGTGAGTTGTAGTCCCTGTTAGGTGTGTGTATGCTGGGAGTTGTAGTCCCTGTTAGGTGTGTGTGTATGCTGGGAGTTGTAGTTCCTGTTAGGTGTGTGTGCATATGCTGGGAGTTGTAGTCCCTGTTAGGTGTGTGCATATGCTGGGAGTTGTAGTCCCTGTTAGGTGTGTGCGTATGCTGGGAGTTGTAGTCCCTGTTAGGTGGGTGCGTATGCTGGGAGTTGTAGTCCCTGTTAGGTGTGTGTGTGCTGGGAGTTGTAGTCCCTGTTAGGTGTGTGCGTGTGTGTGCTGGGAGTTGTAGTCCCTGTTAGGTGTGTGTATGCTGGGAGTTGTAGTCCCTGATAGGTGTGTGTGTGCTGGGAGTTGTAGTCCCTGTTAGGGGGTGTGTATGCTGGGAGTTGTAGTCCCTGTTAGGTGTGTGTATGCTGGGAGTTGTAGTCCCTGTTAGGTGTGTGTGTATGCTGGGAGTTGTAGTCCCTGTTAGGTGTGTGCGTATGCTGGGAGTTGTAGTCCCTATTTGGTGTGTGTGTGCTGGGAGTTGTAGTCCCTGTTGGGTGTGTGTTTGTGTGTGTGCTTATGCTGGGAGTATTAGTCCCTGTTAGGTGTGTGTGTGTGTGTGTGTATGATGGGAGTTGTAGTCCCTGTTAGGTGTGTGTATGCTGGAAGTTGTAGTCCCTGTTAGGTGTGTGTGTATGCAGGGAGTTGTAGTCCCTGTTAGGTGTGTGTATGCTGGGAGTTGTAGTCCCTGTTAGGTGTGTGTGTATGCTGGGAGTTATAGTCCCTGTTAGGTGTGTGTATGCTCGGAGTTGTAGTCCCTGTTAGGTGTGTGTTTGTGTGTGTGTGTGTATGCTGGGAGTATTAGTCCCTGTTAGGTGTGTGTGTGTATGCTGGGAGTTGTAGTCCCTGTTAGAGGTGTGTGTGTATATGCTGGGAGTTGTAGTCCCTGTTAGGTGTGTTTGTATGCTGGGAGTTGTAGTCCCTGTTAGGTGTGTGTGTATGCTGGGAGTTGTAGTCCCTGTTAGGTGTGTGTATGCTGGGAGTTGTAGTCCCTGTTAGGTGTGTGTTTGTGTGTATATGCTGGGAGTATTAGTCCCTGTTAGGTGTGTGTGTATGCTGGGAGGTGTAGTCCCTGTTAGGTGTGTGTGTGTATGCTGGGAGTTGTAGTCCCTGTTAGGTGTGTGTGTATGCTGGGAGTTGTAGTCCCTGTTAGGGGTGTGTGTATGCTGGGAGTTGTAGTCCCTGTTAGGTGTGTGTGTATGCTGGGAGTTGTAGTCCCTGTTAGGTGTGTGTGTGTATGCTGGGAGTTGTAGTCCCTGTTAGGTGTGTGCGTATGCTGGGAGTTGTAGTCCCTGTTAGGTGTGTGTATGCTGGGAGTTGTAGTCCCTGTTAGGTGTGTGTGTGTATGCTGGGAGTTGTAGTCCCTGTTAGGTGTGTGTGTATATGCTGGGAGTTGTAGTGCCTGTAAGGTGTGTGTGTGTGTGTGTGTGTGTGTGTGTATGCTGGGAGTTGTAGTCCCTGTTAGGTGTGTGTATGTTGGGAGTCGTAGTCCCTGTTAGGTGTGTGTGTGTGCTGGGAGTTGTAGTTCCAGTTAAGTGTGTGTGTGTGTATGCTGGGAGTTGTAGTCCCTGTTAGGTGTGTGTATGCTAGTGTTTCCCATACCCTGGTTGGGAAACACTGGTGTATGCCCTGTATCGGTGTGGTGAACTACAACTCCCAGGAGACTACAGAGGCAGATGTTGGTGATATACCACAGACTGAAGACTCCTAAATGACACATGCTGGGAGTTGTAGTCCCTTTTGTGTGTGTATGCCAGGATATCCCAACCAGCGCTGAGTTATATTAGTGTTCTGTGTATAACGCAGGTTTCCTCAGGCTGCAAGGGGAGGACAAACTGCATGGGCTGGTTTCTGCATTTTCATGGGGTGTTCATTAGCCCCTTAAAGAGGACATAGAAATGCATGGGGTTTGTACAGAACATGAATATCACTGTATGAACCCTGTACATTTCTATGTCAGCATTCATACCGGGACATAGAAATGCACGGGGTTCATACAGGGAAGCAGAGATGCACGGGGATCATACAGGGAAGCAGAGATGCACGGGGTCCATACAGGGAAGCAGAGATGCACGGGGTTCATACAGGGAAGCAGAGATGCACGGGGTTCATACAGGGAAGCAGAGATGCACGGGGTTCATACAGGGAAGCAGAGATGCACAGGGTTCATACAGGGAAGCAGAGATGCACGGGGATCATACAGGGAAGCAGAGATGCAGGGCCGTTTGAAGGAATTTGGGGGCCCCAAGCAAAATGGACATGGAGGCCCCCCCCCCCTTGATGTTCATGCACGTCACGCTCTAGGGCCTGCGTCAGGACGTAGTATTGCCAGCCCTTGAATGCTGGGAGCACGACGTGAGCGAATGTCGATACGAGGCCCCCACATTAGGTGCAGCACATTCCCCCCCCCCCACGTTAGGTGCGGCACAGTTCCCCCCACGTTAGGTGCGGCACAGTTCCCCCCACATTAGGTGCAGCAGAGTTTTCCCCACATTAGGCTAGCAGTGTTCCCCCACATTAGGTACAGTATAGTTCCCCCACATTAGGTGCAGTATAGTTCCCCCACATTAGGTGCAGTATAGTCCCCCACATTATGTGCAGTATAGCTCCCCACATTAGGTGCTGTATAGCTCCCCAAATTAGGTGCAGTATAGTCCCCCACATTAGGTGCAGTATAGTCCCCCACATTATGTGCAGTATAGCTCCCCACATTAGGTGCTGTATAGCTCCCCAAATTAGGTGCAGTATAGTCCCCCACATTAGGTGCAGTATAGTCCCCCACATTAGGTGCAGTATAGTTCCCCCACATTAGGCAGAATAGTTCCCCACATTAGGTGCTGTACAGTTCCCCCACATTAGGCTGTAGTTCCCCCACATTAGGTGCAGTATTGTCCCGCAACATTAGGTGCAGTATAGTTCCCCACATTAGGGGCAGTATAGTCCCCCCACATTAGGTGCAGTATAGTTCTCCCTACATTAGGCTATAGTTCCCCCACATTAGGTGAAGTATAGTCCCCCCCACATTAGGTGCAGTATAGTTCCCCCACATTAGGTGCAGTATAGTTCCCCCACAATAGGTGCAATATAGTTCCCCACATTAGGTGCAGTATAGTCCCTCCACATTAGGTGCAGTATAGTTCCCCCACATTAGGTGCAATATAGTTCCCCACATTAGGTGTAGTATGTTCCCCCACAGACATACAGCCTCCAGCCATACAGTGTATGGCTGGAGACTGTATGCCTGTTTACTGCCCTACTTCAGTGCTCCGACCACTGCTCCTCTGGTCCGGCCACCATAGCAGTAGGTCCCGGGACTGGAGGAGTGGTGGTCGGAGCACTGAAGCTGATGTGCCGCTGGTCACTTACCATGCTGGCCAGCGCATGTCCTGTTCGCTGCTCCGCTCCTCTGCGTTACTTTCCAATGGGCGCACGCATGGGAGGGGGCAATTGCCCCATTTCTCCCCCCACCCCCTGGATTCACCACTGCATACATTATATACACACACAATACACAGTACACATTACATGCTGTACATGCATGCTTCATATACACACAACATACTGTACACATTACATACTGTACATGCATGCTTCATACACACACAGATACTGTACACATTACATACTGTACATGCATGCTTCATACACACACAGATACTGTACACATTACATACTGTACATGCATCATACACACACAACACACTGTACACATTACATACTGTACATGCATCATATACACACACACACTGTACACATTACATACTGTACATGCATGCTTCGTACACACACATCACACTGTACACATTACATACTGTACATGCATCATACACACACATACTGTACACATTACATACTGTACATGCATGGTTCATACACACAGATACTGTACACATTACATACTGTACATGCATCATACACACACAACACACTGTACACATTACATACTGTACATGCTTCATACAAACACAACACACTGTACACATTACATACTGTACATGCATCATACACACACACACACCACACTGTACACATTACATACTGTAAATGCCTTTTTCATACACACACACACTGTACACATTACATACTGTACATGCATGCTTCATACACACACACTGTACACATTATATTCTGTACATGCATGCTTCATACACACACAACATACTGTTCACATTACATACTGTACATGCATCATACACACACACACATACTGTACACATTACATACTGTACATGCATGCTTCATACACAAAGATACTGTACACATTACATACTGTACATGCATCATACACACACATACTGTACACATTACATACTGTACATGCATGCTTCATACACACACTGTACACATTACATACTATACATGCATCATACACACACAGATAGAATAGATCAGTGTTTCCCAACCAGGATGCCTACAGAGGTTGCAAAACTACAACTCCCAGCCTTTGGCTGTCCGGGCATGCTGGGAGTTGTAGTTTTGCAACAACTGGAGGCCCCCTGGTTGGGAAACACTGGTATAGATACACACATGCACTTTATATAGTCATCCACAGTAGTAACACACACACAGGCACAGTACATAGACATACACATATGTACACACACTTATATATCCACACACACACGCTTATACACATATATATACATGCAGGGACACCTACTATAGTCAGGACCCATGTTGTACAGCCTCTGCGGTCTCCTCACAGCTCTGTGCTCTCTCCTCCCCCCTCCCCTCCTCCTGCTCAGAAGAGTCTGGGGCTGTGGGAACATTTCAAGTGCAGCGGGGGTGGGGGAAGCGTGATTGTGGTGAGGTGAGAAGAACTCCAAAGCAGCAAATGAGTTTATTTAAAAAGAAAATGTCAGACATTCGGGGGCCCTCTTGTTTGACTGGGTGCCTGGGGCCCGGAGCTCAAACTCCAAGAGGACGATTGATAATCCGGCCCTGGTGATGGGGGGAATTGCCCCTTCGCTACAGGATGGGCAAGCCCTGGCTGTGCTCGGGGGCCCCCCAGCCAGCTCGGGGCCCCAAGCAATTGCTTGGTTTGCCTGACCTGTAGCGACGGGCCTGCAGTGATGCATGGGGTTCATACAGGGACGCAAAGATGCACGGGGTTCATACAGGGAAGCAGAGATACACGGGGTTCATACAGGGAAGCAGAGATGCACGGGGTTCATATAGGGAAGCAGAGAGGCACAGGGATCATACAGGGAAGCAGAGATGCACGGGGTTCATACAGGGAAGCAGAGATGTACGGGGTTCATACAGGGAAGCAGAGATGCATGGGGTTCATACAGGGACGCAGAGATGCACGGGGTTCATACAGGGAAGCAGAGATGCACAGGGTGAATTCATACAGGGAAGCAGAGATGTCAGGAGGGACGTACAAGAGAAATAACACTGTAGCCTGTATAGCTTCATCCAGGGGAAATTGAGAAAGAGGAGAAAACGGATGAAGCTGTACATGCTAAAGAGTTATTTCTCCTGTACGTCCCTCCTGACATGATTTTCTCTCAAAGCTGCAGTACAATGAATGCTGACATGAAGACCTCTGTAAAAACCTAGTGCATCTCTGCTTTCCTGTATGAACCCTGTGCATCTCCGCTTCCCTGCATGAACCCTGTGCCTCTCTGCTTCCCTGTATGAACCCCGTGCATCTCTGCTTCTCTGTACAAACCCTGTGCATCTCTGCTTCCCTGTACGGACGCCGTGCATTTCTGCTTCCCTGTATGAACCCCGTGCATCTCTGGTTCCTTGTATGAACCCCGTGCATCTCTGCTTCCCTGAATGAACCCCATGCATCTCTGCTTCCCTGTATGAACCCTGTGTATCTCTGCTTCCCTGTATGAACCCCGTGCATCTCTGCTTCCCTGTATGAACCCTGTGCCTCTCTGCTTCCCTGTATGGACGCTGTGCATTTCTGCTTCCTTGTATGAACCCCGTGCATCTCTGCTTCCCTGTATGAACCCCGTGCATCTCTGCTTCCCTGTATGAACCCCGTGCATCTCTGCTTCCCTGTATGAACCCCGTACATTTCTGCTTCCTTCTATGAACCCGGTGCATCTCTGCTTTCCTGTATGAACCCTGTGCATTTCTGCTTCCCTGTATGAACTCCATGCATCTCTGCTTCCCTGTATGAACTCCGTTTATTTTTGCTTTCCTGTATGAACCCTGTGCATTTCTGCTTCCCTGTATGAACCCCGTGCATCTCTGCTTCCCTGTATGAACCCCGTGCATCTCTGCTTCCCTGTATGAACCCCGTGCATCTCTGCTTCCCTGTATGAACCCCGTGCATTTCTACTTCCTTGTATGAACCCCGTGCATCTCTGCTTCCCTGTATGAACCCCGTGTATCTCTGCTTCCCTGTATGAACCCCGTGCATCTCTGCTTCCCTGTATGAACCCTGTGCCTCTCTGCTTCCCTGTATGGACGCTGTGCATTTCTGCTTCCTTGTATGAACCCCGTGCATCTCTGCTTCCCTGTATGAACCCCGTGCATCTCTGCTTCCCTGTATGAACCCCGTGCATCTCTGCTTCCCTGTATGAACCCCGTACATTTCTGCTTCCTTCTATGAACCCCGTGCATCTCTGCTTCCCTGTATGAACCCTGTGCATTTCTGCTTCCCTGTATGAACTCCATGCATCTCTGCTTCCCTGTATGAACTCCGTTTATTTTTGCTTTCCTGTATGAACCCTGTGCATTTCTGCTTCCCTGTATGAACCCCGTGCATCTCTGCTTCCCTGTATGAACCCCGTGCATCTCTGCTTCCCTGTATGAACCCCGTGCATCTCTGCTTCCCTTTATGAACCCCGTGCATTTCTACTTCCTTGTATGAACCCCGTGCATCTCTGCTTCCCTGTATGAACCCCGTGCATCTCTGTTTCCCTGTATTTACCCTGTGCATCTCTGCTTCCCTGTATGAACCCCCGTGCATTTC
This sequence comes from Hyla sarda, assembly GCF_029499605.1. NCBI lineage: Eukaryota > Metazoa > Chordata > Amphibia > Anura > Hylidae > Hyla > Hyla sarda. Next base: position 69,175,875 of record NC_079192.1, read on the forward strand.
TGCTTCCCTGTATCAACCCCGTGCATTTCTATGTCCCCTTTATGGGGCTAATGAACACCCCATGAAAAACAGAAGCCAGCCCGTGCAGTTCGCATCCCCCCCCCCTTGCAGCCTGAGGAAACCTGCATTATACACAGCACACTTGTATAACTCAGCCCTGGTTGGGAAACACTGGCATACACACACAAGGGACTACAACTCCCAGCATGTGTCATTCAGAAGTTTTCAGTCTGTGGTATATCACCAGCAGCTGCCACGGTAGTCTCCTGGGAGTTGCAGTTCACCACACCATTACAGGGCATACACCAGTGTTTCACAACCAGGGTGTCTCCAGTTGTTGCAAATCTACAACTCCCAGTATGCCCTGGTAGGGAAACACTAGCATACACACACCTAACAGAGACTACAACTCCCAGCATACACACACACCTAACAGGGACTACAACACCCAGCATAAACACACATACACACACCTAACAGGGACTACAACTCCTAGCATGCACACACCTAACAGGGACTACAACTCCCAGCATACACACACACCTAACAGGGACTACAACTCCCAGCATACAAACACACACATAACAGGGACTACAACTCCCAGCATACACACACACCTAACAGGGACTACAACTCCCAGCATACACACACGCACACCTAACAGGAACTACAACTCCCAGCATACACACACCTAACAGGGACTACAACTCCCAGCATACACACACACACCTAACAGGGACTACAACTCCCAGCATACACACACACCTAACAGGGACTACAACTCCCAGCATGCACAAACCTAACAGGGACTACAACTCCCAGCATACACACACACAAACCTAACAGGGACTACAACTCCCAGCATACACACACATAACAGGGACTACAACTCCCAGCATACACACACACCTAATAGGAACTACAACTCCCAGCATACACACACACACCTAACAGGGACTACAATTCCCAGCATACACACACATCTAACAGGGACTACAACTCCCAGCATACATACACACACACACCTAACAGGGACTACCACTCCCAACATACAAACACCTAACAGGTACTACAACTCCCAGCATACATACACACACCTAACAGGGACTAAAACTCCCAGCATACACACATATAACAGGGACTACAACTCCCAGCATACACACACACACACCTAACAGAGACTACAACTCCCAGCATACACACACACCTAACAGGGACTACAACTCCCAGCATCCATACACACACCTACCTAACAGGGACTACAACTCACAGCATACACACACCTAACAGTGACTACAACTCCCAGCATACATACACACCTAACAGGGACTACAACTCCCAGCATACACACACCTAGCAGGGACTACAACTCCCAGCATACATACACGCACACACACACCTAACAGGGACTACAACTCCCAGCATATACACACCTAACAGGGACTACAACTCCCAGCATACATACACGCACACACACACACACACACACACCTAACAGGGACTACAACTCCCAACATACACACACACCTAAAAGGGACTAAAACTCCCAGCATACACACACACCTAACAGGGACTACAACTCCCAACATACACACACACACACACCTAAACGGGACTAAAACTCCCAGAATACACACACACATAACAGGGACTACAACTCCCAGCATACATACACACACACCTAACTGGGACTACAACTCCCAGCATACACACACCTAACAGGGACTACAACTCCCAGTATACATACACACACCTAACAGGGACTACAACTCCCAACATACACACACACCTAAAAGGGACTAAAACTCCCAGCATACACACACATAACAGGGACTATAACTCCCAGCATACACACACATCTAACAGGGACTACAACTCCCAGCATACACACACACCTAACAGGGACTACAACTCCCAGCATACACACACACAACAGGGACTACAACTCCCAGCATACACACACACCTAACAGGGACTACAACTCCCAGCATACACACACACAACAGGGACTACAACTCCCAGCATACACATACATAACAGGGACCCCCCCCCCCCTCCTCACATAGAAATCATCCCCAGGCAGAGTTTTATTCCCAGTCCCTGCAGTGTATGAATCCCCAGCATGTGTACAGTAACCACAGTCAGAGCTCAGGCAGGGGAGATGAGGAACAGTGCTCTGGCTTCTAGACCTGCTCTAGCCGTGCTTCCTCTCTCCCCCTGCTCTGGCTTTCCATGGAGATCTGCGGCCTCAGCTCGGGGAGCTCAGGGAGGGGGCGTGTACCTCCTCTCTTCCCCTGCTCTTCCCTCCCCCAGCTCTAGCTTCCGAAATCTTCGGAGAGCTGGGGGAGGAGCGGACAAAAGAATTGACAGGGCACAAAAATCCACCTCACACCGGCCCTCCCCTGTACTCCACCTATATGCGCGCTCCAGAAAGGGAGCGCAGCATACAGGAAGAAGGGCGGATGCTGGTCTGGCCAGGCTTCGAATGACGATGCGCCTGCCGGGCCACGCCCACTTCCTGCCCTCGTATACTGCTCAACACTGAGCTACCGAAGATGCAATGAAAAGGTATATACATGGGGTTTTAAACAAAAATAAATACAGGGATAGAGATAGTTAGAGTCAGGGACAGATGGGGAGGGGGATTAGGGAAAGTTTAGTTGATGATAGGTGCTCTTTAAGCTGCGGCGGAAAATTTGCCGCAGCTCCAACTTGAAGCAGGAAACTCACTGTAAACCCGCCCGTGTGAATGTACCCTGTACGTTCAAATGGGTGGGTGGGGGGGGGGGACAAACCTCCAGCTGTTGCAAAACTACACCTCCCAGCATCCAGCATGCACTGACAGACCGTTTTGTACTTTTGCAAAAGCTGGAGGCACACTGGTTGGAAACCCTTCAGTTAGGTTCTGTTACCTAACTCAGTATTTTCCAACCAGTGTGCCTCCAGCTGTTGCAAAACTACTGTAGTTATGCAACAGCTGGAGGTATGCAACTACAACTCCCAGCATGCCCAAACAGCTATCTCGGCATGCTGGGAGTTGTAGTTCCTCCAGCTGTTGCATAACTACAGTTGTAGTTTTGCAAGATCCGAAGGGCCACAGTTTTTGCAAGACCACTGCACAGTGATCTTCAAATCCAGATCACCCTCTTAATGTCATGTGCGGGTCCTCACCCAGGCTCCGTGTGTCCAACAATGAAGAAAGAGAACAAAATGATCCAGCACTTGACGAAATCCGCAGCTTTATTCAATCCTCTATAAAAACAGCATGGCAACACACAATTCACAAGGTATGTGCAATCTTGACGCGTTTCGAGCGCATGCGCTCTTTGTCAAAAGACACGTTCTATGGTAACCAGTATAGCTAAATAGGTGGTACTCCAGGTGTGTTGCATTAATTAAAATGAGTTTGAATAGTTACAACAAAGAGTTAAAACCAAAGATAGAACTTTAGATCCAATTTCAAGCAACCTGGTTTTGTCGATCAAATATGTTTGTCAGATATAACATGTTTGCAAAGAAAGTATTGAGCAACAAAATAACCATGATGGGAAGCAATAGATGATTAATATAATTCCAAAGTATGGTATATGTATATGGGAAAAATATATGGAAGCTTTTGTACATGGACGACTATCGATAGTTGTCCATGTACAAAAGCTTCCATATATTTTTCCTATATACATATACCATACTTTGGAATTATATTGTTCCCGACATCCGCTAACTCATCACAAATCATTTTCAATATCCATCTTCACATGCATTTGTTACAGTTCACACGGTGCTTTACACCTTGTGTTTTTTGCATCAACATTTACACATCATACTTTTCCTGCTAAGAAATATTTATATTGCACCTCATCATTTTCTTTATATATCCTTGATTTTATCATCTATTGCTTCCCATCATGGTTATTTTGTTGCTCAATACTTTCTTTGCAAACATGTTGCATATTTGATCGACAAAACCAGGTTGCTTGAAATTGGATCTAAAGTTCTTTCTATCTTTGGTTATAACTCTTTGTTGTAACTATTGGAACTCCTATGTTGGAGTCATTTTAATTTATGTAACACACCTGGAGTACCACCTATTTAGCTATACTGGTTACCATAGAACGTATCTTTTGACAAAGAGCGCATGCGCTCCAAACGCGTCAAGATTGCACATACCTTGTGAATTGTCTTTTGCCATTCTGTTTTTATAGAGGATTGAATAAAGCTGTGGATTTCGTCAAGTGCTGGATCATTTTGTTCACCTCACTCCTATCTCTTCAGGGGGATCGGGGGTGTCTTGGACAACCCCAATCCACCGTATTTTCTGGTTCACCGTAGACCCTTAATCACTGCAAATCGCCAGTGTGAATTCACTCAGGACTCAGGACCCCCCTGGGCATTGGCACGGGATGCCTGCTGATAGATATCAGCAGTCAACCCGGTCCGGTCCCTGACCGGCGCGCGGCGGGGACCAAAACTCCCACGGGCATACAGGTACGCCCTTGATCCGTAAGTACCCAGACGTCAGGGCGTACCTGAATGCCCTATGTCCGTAAGGGGTTAATGTCCTGATATCGATCCACACAATGTCTCAAGTAGCAGTAAAAGTTGAATAACACAAGGCTATTTTGAATTTATTTCTTTAGCTCTATGGACACCTTTAAAAACATTTTTTCTTGATCTGTTGATTTGTGACCAGATTAAAAGTCAACTTTGATATTGTCTTAAGTTAGCTTTGAAGATCCTTCAAAAGAGAAGAGAATGGCTTATAACAAATTTATCAGAAAGGTACAATAGATAGATAGTTGATCAGGTCAGAGAATAAAGAAAAATTTAATATAATGTTCTTTGACTGTAGTTGTTACCTTTCCAAATATTTTCCATATGGCCAAGGCTGGCATAAAGGCTTCCTTCATCTATGGCGCCTCTCTTTCTGCCCAAACACCACATACCTCTCATGCCAAGAGCTGTGTAAAGGAAGAGTGGTGCAGTTTCCTACAGCAACCAATCAGATTGCTTTTTAAATGTTTAAAAGGCCCTCTAAAAAATGAAAGAAGCGATCTGATTGGTTACTATGGGCAACTGGTCAACTTTTCCTCCAGGTTTTGATAAATCTCCCCCAATGTCACTATGACAGCCTTCATGTCCTCTTTACCAGCCACAAAGCTCCTATGCCAGACCCAAACCCCACATAGCATCCCCTATGAAAACCACAATGCCTTTTGTATAAGCCTAGTCTGTTCCTACCTCCTGTTCCTATTTATGGCTTTACATTATGTTACTATTTATGACAGTCACACTTTCATCGGTCAGTATTTTGTATCAGGATTATAGAAGCTGGTCCAAAACACAGAAGCAGCAAATTTTAAAATATAGTTTTTCTGTAGTGTTCTGCATATTCTTTCTTGTGTATCATTGTCACTTTTAGGCAAGGGTTACATTGCAACATTTGTTGCAGGACACAAAATTCACAGTGTCATAATAAGAAAAGTCTTTCCATATCATTGTGCACTCTAAACCTCAAAATGTTAGAGATCTTTGTTAATTTAATAAAAAGAAAACCCATATTATTGCATTGACAAAAGTATTCAGACCCTTTACTCAGTAACTTAGTTGAAGTACTTAAGGAAGCAATAACAGCCTCCAGTCTTCTTGGGAATGAGGCCACAAGGTTTTCACACTTGGATTTCGGCATTTTCTGACATTCTCTGCAGATCCTCTCAACTTCGGTTAGGTTGGATGGAGACCATTGGTGGAAATAATTTCAAGTCTCTCCAGAGATGTTCAACTGTGTTCAAGTCAGAGCTCTGGCTGGGCCACTCAAAGACATTCATAGAATAGTCCCTAAGCCACTCCCATGTTGTCTTTGTTTTGTGCTTTGGGTCACTGTCTTGTTGGAAGGTGAACCTTCTGCCCAGTATGAGGTCCTGAGCATTCTGGATCAGGTTTTCATTAACAATATCTCTGTTCTTTACTCCACTGAGCTTTCCCTCATTCCTGACCAGTCTCCCTGTCTGAGCCACTGAAAAATCCCATCTCATCATATGGCTTCCACCACGATGCATCTTTTACTGAGGAGAGGCTTCTTTCTGGCAATTCTGCCATGAAGCCCAGATTGTAGCGTGCAGAAATGATGGCTGACCTTTTGAGAGTTTCTCCTCCCATCTGCACACAGAATTTTTGTAGCTTAGCCAGAGTGACCATTGGTGTCTTTCAGGTTTCTCCATCCATCCCAAGACAATGCATCATCCTCTGCTGTCTGAGGAGGTTTGGATGGAACTTGTCTCTGAGCTCAAGACCCTCCCTCTGAGTGATGTCATCACCTCTGATCAGCCCCTACGTTACCATCTTCTTGTCATGTACACACATACATACAGTACATGTCTTTATTGGGACATTTAGGAAACCGCCAGGTGCATTTGTGGCCCCTTAGTAGCTTCGGCGAAAAGGGGCATCGAACCTGGATCCTTGCAGGTGCCTTTTGGCCCGGAGGTGAAAGGTAGGTTTGTTGGGGGGCATCTCTCCTGTTGGAGAAGGGCTTAGCGATAGACTGCATCCTCTGTGCACATTTTCTTAGTGTGACACGTTTGCACTTTTTCTTGCACTTTGGGTGATAGAGAGAACTTGCCTCGGCTCTTAAAAAGAATTTAGGGAAACATTACTTGTGTTTATACCATACTGGCTTATGCTGAGCAATGCCACAGGAGCAGGCAGGAAATGATTACAGCAGGGGCAAGTAGGCTCTAGCATGGGAAGTCATTTTTACAGTAATTTGTGTGGAGACCATGTGACCATTCCTTGGACATGTTCCTATGAGTTGAGACAGAAACTGCTTTTCCCAGAATGAGCAGAGATTACATGAATAAATAACAAGTTATCTGAGAAATTCTCCCACAAAACCATATACCAATAAAAGGCACCTGCGAGGATCCAGAATTCTTTTTCTACCTTACTAGATGCAGAAAACAAGGCACTGTGCTGTCTCGGCAAACAGAAAATAAGCCGTAGCCAGGGTACAAGTATAGGAACTATATAGGTCCAGATTTATCAAACTATGTGAGAGAAAAAGTGGAGTGATTTTCCCACAGCGACCAATCACAGCTCAGCTTACACTTTACCAGAGCTCGTTAGCTGAGCTGTGATTGGTCGTTGTAGAAAAATCACTCCACTTTTTCTCTTACACAGTTTCATAAATCAGGGCCATAAATAGTCTCTACAAGTCTACATAGACTCGTAGAACAGCATCACAAGGCTACATGGGACAGTAAAGATGCCCCACAATGTGAGGAAAACCTTACCCCTGCTGCTGCTCCTCCAGATCCCTCCCAACTGTCTAGCAACTAGGCCTTGTCCACAGCAGCGCAGCTTGGAAAGCTGTCAGACCCTATAATGACTCATGACCCTTTAATGATAACTGACTTGGGATTTGTAATACTTTTAGATGGTACTGTATAGGCAGTGCTAGGGTTAATACTTCTAGTTTGGACTAAACAGTATCTGAAATCTTTACACCCCTCCATATAAATGACATTGTTAATAGATAGATAAGAGATAGATAGATAGATAGATCGATAGATAGATAGAAATATACAGCAACAGGAGAATACAGCAGCACACTGCTAGCACAAAGATATAGATAAAACAAGAGTATATAGATACAACATGAGTATATAGATAAAACATGAAAAGCTATACAGCTGTAGTGCAACAAATGAAAATATGAAATTATGAAACAGTGAGGTACTTAGCTTGCAAAGAGGTGGGTGGGGTGCAAGAGCCAACATGGAGGTAGCATGTTTTATCTATATCTTTGTGCTAGCAGTGTGCTGCTGTATTCTCCTGTTGCTGTATATTTAGCCCAGCATTCTTTAGATAGACAGAAGTATAGATAGATAGATAGATACTGTAGATAAGAGATAGATAGATATGAAATAGATAGATACTGTAGATAAGAGAAAAATAGATATGAGATAGATAGATAGAAATATAGATAGAAGTATAGATAGATAGATAGATACTATAGATAAGAGATAGATAGATAGATAGATAGATAGATAGATAAGAGATAGATAGAAATATAGATAGAAGTATAGATAGATAGATACTATAGATAAGTGATAGATAGATAGATAGATAGATAGATAGATAAGAGATAGATAGATAGATAGATAGATAGATACAGAGCAAAAAGATTCTTGTAGCACACCGGATAAAGTGCAAAATGGTGGAGGTTTATTGACCCATGGCACAGATACAACACAGCTGCCATTCTCAAGCGTGATGCTGCTGAAACGTTGTATCTGTGCCATGGGTCAATAAACCTCCACCATTTTTGCACTTTGGTGTTCTGCAAGAATCTTTTTGCTCTGGATCTACCTTCATGGTCTGCGATTGGGACAGTGTATTCAATTTGCTTGCAGCCTACAACTACCTGTAATTACGGTTGTGCTGCCTCTACTCTGCTGTTTAGATAGATAGATAGATAGATACCCACAGGAATAAAAGAGGAGAAAAAGCTAACAGCACTAAGGCAATAGGCAACCAAAAGTACAAAGACAAAGTTTATTAGGGCAACATGTACAGACACCACAAATATAAAATTATTTAAAAAGCAAAGAAGTTGTGACCAGCAATAGAACGTATGCAGCTTCTGCGGACCCACCATGGCTACTTTCCTCTATTACCCACCAGGGCTACTTTCCTCTATTACCCACCATGGCTACTTTCCTCTATTACCCACCATGGCTACTTTCCTCTATTACCCACCAGGGCTACTTTCCTCCATATCTTTGTCTGGGACTAGCTTTATTTAGCATAATATTGTACAAACAGGATATCTCACCTGCGAGGTCGCATCGACTTCCTTGCAGCTTCCTTTAGTGCATTATTCCAAATACTCCTTTTCTTTCCTTAGTATTGCACACTGTATTTTTTTCTTATCTTATTTTTGGTGTTATTGTTTTTGCGTTATGTGCGCATATTTTTTGTATGCATTATGCAGTTTATTGGGGACTATTCGCTTACTTTGATGCAATGGAAGGAATATCATTTGTATAAGAGAGAAAGCCCCGTATTATTTTTATACATGGTTCTGGAGGGTGATGCACATATTTTGTCGTGTTCCCTCAAGTTGTTGTGTACTCGTGTGAGCTTTTAATACGATTTTATATGCGTGACGTCTATACGTGCTGCCTTAATAAACGTTATATTTTGTCTATGTACTTTGGGTGTGTATCACCTTAGTGCTGTTCGATTTTTCTCCTTTTTGTGTATAGTGAATTGAATAGACTGATAGCCCCCCGTGCTTTATATCGGTAGTCTAGCCCTCTTTTTTTCTATAATAGTTATGATACCTTATTTATTTAGATAAGCATTCATGCATAACTAAATAAATAAATATACATGCTGTTTTATGTTTCACATTTATGCTTTCAATCCTAAATACTCCAGTACTTTTCCTATCCCTGCATCCATCACCCTGTTAATCATACAGTAGGTCACATGAACATTTCAATTCCATTGTTGTTAATGAGCTTTTTTTTTTTTCTGCATCTTTATTTCCTCATTCGGGACTTTCCAACCAAAATGAGAAAAGAAAAGAGAAAGAGAGAAGGGAGTGACTATGTCAGGAAATGCCCCGGCCCTAAACCATCCCACAAGGCTGGATATAAACACACACACATGTCTGTGTAGTCACATTGCTTCTTTATAGATCATGGGACTAACCTGCAGCTCCGCAACTCAAGGTGAGTGTTACGACACCTGGTAACATAGTTCAGAAATTCTTCATTGCAATTCAGCCACAAAGAACTTCATTATGTTCATTATGATAAATAAAAGGTTTGTTAGGCTAAGTTTCCACCTGTCTTTTTTGTTTCTTTCTTTTTTTTTAGCAAAAATGCCCCAAATGCTGCACTTTTTTAGTTAAAAAAATGCCGCAGCCAGATGTTAGCTGAAAGTCAATAGGGATTTATGAAATGCCACAACCACTTGCTTTTTTTTTTCCTTTGGTGTTTTTTTCACTCATCTTTGGCGTTTTTCTGCGGTTTTGAGCTCCGTGGCAGTTTTTAAAAATCGCAGCATCTTGAGACTATGGCGTTTCTTTGTTTTACAAAATCTTATCGTTTGTGTGCCATAGAAGTCTATGGGAGCAAAAAACGACATAAACAAATGCCATGTGGGTTTAGCATAAGTGTTTTTTTTCTGGCATTCTTTACCTCATATTTCTTCAATAGAAATCCTTGACTCACATGTCAATCACATGGTAGTTGTAGGTGCAGCAGCCCCCTTTAGTTTGTTGTAGTAGCAGCCCCCTTTAGGTAGTTGTAGTGCAGCAGCACCTTTTAGGTAGTTGTTGGTGCAGCAGCCCCCTTTAAGTAGTTGTAGGTGCAGCAGCTCCTATTGGGAATTTGTAGGTGCAGCAGTCCCCTTTAAAAATATGTAGGTACAGCAGCCTCCGTTTAGATAGTTGTAGGTGCAGCAGCCCCCTTTAGACAGTTGTAGGTTCAGTAGTCCCCTTTTTAGGTAGTTGTTGGTACAGTAGCCCTTTAAATAGTTGTAGGTGCAGCAGCCTCCCTTTAGGTGATTGTAGGTGCAGCAGCCCCCCTTTAGGTGATTGTATGTACAGTAGCCCCCCTTTAGGTGATTGTAGGTGCTCTAACCCCCCCTTTAGGAAATTGCAGGTGCAAAGGCCCCCTTTAGGTAGTTGTAGGTGCAACAGCCCCCTTTAGGGAGTGGTAGGTGCAGCAGCCCTCTTTAGGTAGTTGTAGGTGCAGTAGCCCCTTTTAGGTAGTTGTCGGTGCAGCCACTATTGGTAAGATAATAAATAAATAAATAAAATAACTCCCCTGGCTCCTGTGAGTCCATAGCTTCTCCTCTCTTTTTTTCTCTTGTCTGTGCTCTAGCGCATAATGATGATGTCACTTTTAACTACAGGTGCGTCAGTAAGACAACCTTATAGTTAAATGTGTCCTGGACCAGCCGGCCTTGTGGACGGCCCGACCCACTCAGCAAATGCCCGGTGTACCTTATGGCCAGTCTGGCCCTGACCCCAATCCACATGCACTGGAATGTGTTCATGCACATCACAAATATGCAGCTCAAAACATGGTTTACATGCAGCTTTTGTTGCAGATTCACTATTGATCTCAGCCTATACTAGTGTTTCCCAATCAGGGTGCCTCCAGGCTGTTGCAAAACTACAACTCCCAGCATGCCCAGAAGCCGAAGGAGTTGTAGTTTTGCAACAGCTGGAGTCACTCTGTTTGGGAAACACCGCCCAATCCAAACAAAGTGGTGAAATCAGTTCCATATCCCCAACACAATGAATATGCTGTGAATGCAGATAAATTTCACAGCAGTTGTGACCCATGGGAAATATATCTGTTTTCTTCAGGCCAGAACATGGCAGCAGCAGCTACAGCTAAAGTATTTATAATTGTTCTTCATAGTTTTTTTGTCACTTAAAGGGGTTATCCAGGAAATGTGTGTGTGTGTGTATATATATATATATATATATATATATATATATATATATATATATATATATCACTGACTCCAGAAAGTTAAACAGATTTGTAAATTACTTCTATTAAAAAAATCTTAATCACTTCAGTACTTATGAGATGCTGAAGTTGAGTTGTTCTTTTCTGTCTAAGTGCTCTCTGATGACACCTGGGAACTGTCCAGACTAGAAGCAAATCCCCATAGCAAACCTCTTCTACTCTGTACAGTTCCCGAGACAAGCAGAGATGTCAGCAGAGAGCACTGTTGTCAGACAGAAAAGAACAACTCAACTTCAGCAGCTGATAATTATTGGAAGGATTAAGATTTTTTTTAATAGAAGTAATTTACAAATCTGCTTAACTGTCTGGAGCCAGTTGATATATGGAATACCCCTTCAAAACATTGTCTGGACATGTCTGGACAACATGTCATAAGTTTTGTCAAATGACAGTAAAGCTTTAAATGCTGCCCCATGATATCTTGTTGCCCTAGGCATAGGTCTCAGGTGTCAAATAGTGGCAAATAGTGTCAAGTGGCAAATCTCATCTACATGCTGTGGATTCTTTCCCCATTGACCATGTCGATTTTGTTGCGGAATGGGCACAGATTTGTTGTGTTTTTTTTCTATAGACTTCAGTGGGGAAGTAAAAAATCTGTAATAAATTTGCAATAAAATGTATTGTAGCTTTTGCTGCAGACTTATCTTGGATTTGCAGCAAAGTTCTCATCTGTAGATTTTAAAATCATTTTTTTCTGTGTTGCTTTGTCAGCAATGGTAAATCTACACAAAAATTCACACAATTTGGTATCTCCCTGGAGATTGTTTTCTGCAGCAAATCTATACCGTGTTATTTTACGCTAAAGGAATATAGGGGCTTCTCACTTAGGAACTCTGTCAGCTGACCACCAGGGTGGGTATTACAGGAGATCTGTAGTGCTCTGAACTTTATCCCCTATCTGAAGGATAGGGGATACGTTTTAGATTGCGGGGATCCAAGCGCTGGGGCCCCCGCGATCTCCTGTACGGGGCCACGGCAACGTACAGGAAAGGGGGCGTTCCGTCCCTGCATGAAGCGGCAGCCGGCACCCCCCTCTATGTATCTCTATGGGATTCATGAAGGGGCGTGCTGGCTGCCGCGTCATGCGGGGATGGAACGTCCCCTTTCCTGTACATTGCCGCGGCCCCATACAGGAGATCGCAGGGGGCCCCAGCACTCTGACCCCCCACCATCTAAAACTTATCCCCTATCCATCGGATAGGGGATAAAATTCAGAGCACTACAGATCTCTTTTAAATAAGGAACCCCTGATTAGAAACCCTCTCCAACGGCCGGAGTAGAGGGCTTTGTGGTTTATTTATTTCTTCAAGCATTTTATTTTATTAATTTTGTGTCTATTTGACAAAAAAAAAGAACTTAAAGGGGGTTGTCCGGTGCAAAATTTTATTGAACAAATTGAACTGCCTTCTAAATGAATAAAAGCTTTACCTTCCCCTCTCGCTCTATTGTAGCCTCCGGTATCAGGGTGCCCAATCTATGGCCGGTGACTGATTTTAAATGAGCTGCAGATCATAGAGTCTGCGACTGAGAAAACTAACAGTGCTGTTCTGCTAATCACTGACTGAAGCGGGACAACACTGTGGCCAGTGATTGGCTGAGTGGCGCTGTGATGTCCTGTCTGCAGCTCTGGCCAGCCCCGGGGAAGCAAAGTTTAGTGGAAACTGGCCAGAGATGGGGCCCCCTGATACCAGAGGCTCAGAGGTAGCAAGGAAGGTAAGGTGTAAAGCTTTTAAAGTTTTTTTAGGCCATCTGGGAACATTAGTTAAATAAATAAAAAATCACCGGACAACCCCTTTAACGTTCAGTTTCCCTTAGGATCCCTCTGACCATGGGGGATTCCAACAGCAAGACAGACCAAAACCCCTAGTTTGTCCCCAGGACACCTTTAGCATTAAAAGTTTATGTAATATGTGCCAAGATCAGGCCCCCTAGTTGTCTGGAACCAATTTTTTTCTGCCATGGTTTTTTGTTAACACAGAAAGAAAAAAAAGGGAAAAAAGGAGAGAGGAATTTGCGGCCCTAGTGAAGGACGTTACAGATCGGGTTTAGTTGGTATTAAAGTTAAACTCACCAGATAGCGTTGCGCTCAGGGCACAACACTTAAAGAGCGTGATAAAATCAATGGTTCCCAGATCCGCAGCCACGGTCCTCTGGTAGCAGTCTCGCTGTCCCAGTTTAGCGCAGTAGAGAGGTGTAGTGAAAAATTGGACTGGTCTGGATTGAGAAAGGATTAGGAACACGTGGTATTCCTTTAAAAGGCTTTATTGGATGGACACACAGGCAACACGCTTCTGGTCCGAAATGGACCCTTCGTCAGGCAAGGTATATGGTTTTTCACATAGTCGAATATCTCATGAGGTTGAAAAAAGACCAGAGTCCATCAAGTTCAACCTATATGCCTAATGAGTCCCTACTGAGTGAATCCAGAGGAAGGCAAAAAACCTCATACTAGAGGTAAAAATTCCTTCCCGACTCCAAATATGGCATCAGAATAAATCCCTGGATCAACGTTCTGTCCCTATAAATCTAGATACAATTGAGGAGATTTATGAAAAACCTGTGCAGGGCAAAAGTGGAGCAGTTGTCCCTAGGAACCAATCAGATCACTCCTTTTAAATTTTTTTAAATGAAAAAAAAGCAATCTGATTGGTTGCTATTGGCAACTTCTATAGTTTTCCTTTTGATAAATCTCCCTGTGTATTTTTATACCCCTACTGACAAATTATTAATTTAAGGATGTCCAATGCTTTCTTCAATAATTCACTGCAAGAAAAAGGGAGGATGGTGCTCAGTGATCATTGGGGGAGATTTATCAAAACCTGTGCTGAGAAAAAGTTGCCCAGTTGCCTATTGCAACCAATCAGATCGCTTCGTTCATTTTTAACAAGGCCTCTGCACAAGGAAAGAAGCAATCTAATTGGTTGCTTTGGGCAACTGGGCAACTTTTCCTTTGCACAGGTTTTGATTAATCTCCCCCATAGAGTCCAATATTAAGGCATATATTAAAGGGGTTATACAGGAAAAAAAACTTTTCATATATATATATATATATATATATATATATATATATTGTGAAAAAAACTGTAGCACTCCCAGAGTAGTGGAAAACGGTGTAGAAGTTTATTCCAACTTAGGCATCAGGGCAACGTTTCAGCTGCATGCAAGCAGCCATTTTCAAGCCATTTATATATATATATATATCAACTGGCTCCAGAAAGTTTAAACAGATTTGTAAATTACTTCTATTAAAAAAATCTTAATCCTTTCAGTACTTATGAGCTGCTGAAGTTGAGTTGTTCATTTCTGTCTCTCTGATGACACCTGTCATCTGAGGAACTGTCCAGTTAAGAAGCAAATCCCCATAGCGTACTTCTTCTACTCTGTGCAGTTCCCGAGACAAGCAGAGATGTCAGCAGAGAGCACTGTTGCCAGACAGAATAGAACAACTCAACTTCAGCAGCTGATAATTATTGGAAGGATTAAGATTTTTTAATAGAAGTCATTTTCAAATCTGTTTAACTTTCTGGAGACAGTTGAGACACCCATATACGTTTATAATGAGAATTCAGTAAGCTGGAGGAGAAGTCATAGTACTGTAGAATAGGCTCTGTGCCATTCTAAAGTAAATGGAAGTAGAAGTCTGTGTTGAAAGACATGTCGCAATTTAGGACAAATGACTTTCTTTTATAAAAGGAAGGGGACTAGGAAAGACCGCTGAGGTTGAGGGTTTCCATTGTGTTTCTCAATACTGCCCAGTGTCATTCTCTTGTAGTCTGGCAGCGGAAAACTTGGTTAAAATGTAACTTTTATTATCACTGTACTGCTCAGATAAGTAGCACCTGCTTTATAGTACTGGATATAAATATAGATATAAATTGGACGGTTGTATTACACTTTAAGGAGAAAAAAAGTATCATTCAATAAAGGTACTGCCAGTTGCCTGATACTGTGATTACCCAAAGCTAGAAGTAAGAATGTGGGCACACCAGATGCTGGCACCAGCGCAGCGCTGGTGCCAGCATCTGGTGTGCCCACATTCTTACTCCTAGCTTTAGGCAACCACAGTATCGGCTTTAGCAATGACTGGTAAAGGCAATAACTAATAAAGACAATAGTAAGGAATGTAACAACCAGTCACATGATTTGACACAGCTCCATTCAGCTTCACATATGTAACTTCCTATTGTGGTTTCCTATTCACATAATGTCTGACAGTGAACCTGGTGCCAATAACTACAGTTTCCAGGGATACTCTAAATTCCCATATCCAGCATTGGGGGTAGTGAATGGATTTCATAGAGGTTATGTTTGCGGTGGTGATCCGGGAAACCTTAGCTGCAGAGCAAGACAACAATACCGCTAAACAGCGCAGAACTATAGGTCAGGTGCTGCACACTGCAAAAAAAAGAAAGTTTGTTTCTGAGACTGTTACATATGTAATGGCGTTGAGAATGCGTTGGTGCATATGTCATCTACATACAATCTAGCTTGTATTTGCAGAAACATTTTATTATTTTGGCTCTGTGCCAACTTAGGTGTTTTTTAATACATTGTTGGCATTGAAGATGACATACAGTAAAAGTGTATGTGGAGATTTTCTCATACAATTAATTTAAGATTTAGTAAAATGGTCAACACATTCCCTTCCAATACAGTATAAGAAATAGGATGTTAGATGTTATTTATGAACACCATGATGTGTACAAAAGAATTACCTGACCACTGGACATTACAAGTCTGTACACATGTAGAACACTATACCCCACAGCATGAATATTAAATGTGATGTTAAAACAATGTTTTTACTTTCTATACCTAGTTCGCTATACTTCTCAACATAATCCCACCAACAAAAGTGCTTTTCATGCAATTCTAATATACTCTATACATATAGTGCATAGCATGGACATTTTCATTAATTCTATAGCTACTTCCCTCATCTTTTTCTCTTCTATCTATCTTCTATATCTATCTATCTAAAAATAGGAATCTTGCAGCAGCACACAAAAGTAGTGAAAAAATTGATAATTTATTCAATTTGTTTATTTTTTTGTACAAGTGGTGGGCTCCTGACCACAGCCCCAGAAGCTGCGAGCACCAAATTTCTATTTTGGCATTTTTTTGGGAGGTGTGCTGCTCTACTCCCTATCTGCTATCTATCTATCTATCTATCTAACTATCTATCATATCCATCTCTCTCTATCTCTATCTTTATCTACCTGTCTCTGTATGTCTAATATATATATATATATATATATATATATATACCGTATTTATCGGCGTATAACACGCACTTTTTAGGCTAAAATTTTTAGCCTAAAGTCTGTGTGCGTGTTATATGCCTATACACCCCCAGGAAAGGCAGGGGAGAGAGGCCTTCGCTGCCCGCTTCTCTCCCCCTGCCTTTCCTGGGGTCTAGGGCTGTCGGCCCTTTTCACCCCCTGGTTATCGGCGCCGCTGCCCGTTCTTTCCCCATGACTATCGGTGCCGGCGCCGATAGCCAGGGAGAGAGAAGCGGCGCCGACAGCCAGGGGGAGAGAAGGGGCAGTCGGGTCCACGCTGCTCCAGGCCTCCGTCGTGCGTCCCCGGCGTCGTTGCTATGCGCTGAACGGCGCGGCGCATGACGTCAGAGCGCCGCGCCGTGCATAGCGACAACGCTGGGGACGCACGACGGAGGCCTGGAGCAGCGCGGACCCGACTCAGGTAATTATGCCACCGGGGATGGGGGAGGCAACGGGGCAGCGGCGCCGGCAATGGGTGCCGCTGCCCCTTCTCTCCCCCTGGCTGTCGGCGCCGCTTCTCTCCCCCTGGCTATCGGCGCCGGCACCGATAGTCAGGGGGACAGAACGGGCAGCGGCGCCGATAACCAGGGGGTGAAAAGGGCCGACAGCAGCGCTCTAGACCCCAGGAAAGGCAGGGGGAGAGAAGAGGGCAGGGAAGGCCTCTCTCCCCCTGCCTTTCCTGGGGGTATATCGGGGTATACACGCGCACACACGCACCCTCATTTTATCATGGATATTTGGGTAAAAAACTTTTTTTACCCAAATATCCTTGGTAAAATGAGGGTGCGTGTTATAGGCCGGTGCGTGGTATACCCCAATAAATACAGTATATATATATATAGTAAATTTGAGTAGCCATATTAGTCCAGTGATGCAGATGCAAATCATAAAATGTTGCAGTATCTTGTAATACCTTTTTTATTGGACTAACAGCATTTTGTAGAGACAAGCTTTCGGGATTCCTCCCTTTATCAAGTATATATATATATATATATATATATATATATATATATATATATATATATAGCAACAGAAGAATGCAGCAGCACACTGCCAGCACAAGGCTATAGGTGAAACATGAATATGCAGATAAAACATGGAGAGCTATACAGCTATAGTGTAATAGATGCAAATGTGAAACTATGAAATAGTGAGGCACTTAGCTCGCAAATTTGTCTCTGCCGGCGGTCAAATAGCTTGGATCGTCCCACCGCGATAAGGTGGCCTCATTGGGATGGACCCTACACTGTGAATATGCCTCTGTGTGAACAGTTCAGGAAGCATGGCAGGGTCTAGAACATCCAAGACACCTTATATACACACCTGATAGAGGCGGGTGGGGTGCAAGGCCAACATGGAGGTAGCCACTCCCCCGTTCTTTGTCTATATATATATATATATATATACTATTTGTTTATCTCATCTATCCATCTACTTAGACTATCTATACCATACATTATCATTAAACCAGGGGAAGATTCACAATACTCAGAATAGTATAAAGTTCACATGTCCATAGTGCACAGGATGCATCCTTTGCCTCCTGTATCATAGTACTTATTACAGCTATATATCAGTGCATCTAAGAAGCTAAAGTAACCTATTGTATGGACACAGGCGAGGGTTTAGGTTTCCTTTACTCAGCAGTATGTGAAGTTATAGGATTTTTTTTGAGGGAATAGTATATGACATTGGTTATATATTACCAGTCATGGCGTAGGTTGCTGGGGAGATTGAAGTATTTGCACTTGGGTGTATCTGTTATAATGTCACATCATAAAGTTGTGTATGTGAGCTTATTTTAACCTATTGCATACCAAAAGTTCGAATTTCATTGCCCACACGTAATTCAACTCCACTTTCTGAACCCAGTATTAAAGGGGTATTCCGGGCTAAAACATTTTATCCCCTATCCAAAGGATAGGGGATAAGATGTCTGATCGCGGGGGACCTGCCGCTGGGACCCGTAGGGTGCTGCAGGGAGATTGTGGGGGGTCCCAGCGGCGGGCCCCCCGCGATCAGACATCTTATCCTCTATCCTTTGGATAGGGGATAAGATGTTTTTGCCCGGAATACCCCTTTAAGGGTTTTTGATTGGGGGGGGGGGGGTTATTTACAATATTGAGCATTTATTAGGAATTTTACATTTGTTGACTCCTGTTCCTGTCTTTCTTCTTTAGGGCTCGCGTTTCACCCTTATACTAAGGGCCATAATATCCAGCTAAGCAGTTGCCTCCATCAGGCCAAGCGAGGCCACAGCTTCCATGACGGAATTATTTTCTCCAATCGCCCACTTCTCCCAAAAGAAAAAGTCTGGATAAGAATTCTGGAGGCAGAAAGGCGATGGCATGGGGCACTACGAGTTGGCTTTACCTCTGTGGACCCCAACAGCATTGAGTCTACCAATTTACCACCATTTGCTTGTCCTAACCTTACTAATTCTCCCGATTTCTGGGCAATGGGCATTGCAGATGAACTCTGCATGGAGGGAGAGGAAATTTGTTTTTGGGTAAACAAGAAAGGACAAGCACTTGTTAAGAAGAGAGGACGTTTTAAGCCAAAGGTGTTGTTCTCTGGCATACCAAGGAAGAAAGCTCTCTGGGTCATGATAGATGTATACGGTCAGACAAAGGCTGTACAGCTTCTTGGTGAGTAGTCGGTATTGTCAGCCTGCATGATAGTAGCTGTATGAATGTATCTTAGTTGTAAGATATTTTACATAGTAACAATGAAAAACAAATAGAAAGTAAAAGTAAGTAAACCAAGCAAATTTATGTTATAATAATTCAACTCTATAAACAAAATAGGAATCGTTGGTTCTAGGCTCCCTTTACTTATAAAAGTAGTCACAATCGAAACTAAGCCCTATAGTAATAAGAATAAGCTTGCACTCACTGTTCCTGTAGCTTTATCTTCCGACGGTCACTCCGTTCGGCATGAGAGATCGGAACGGTGCGGGGCGCTCAGAGGCATACAGCCGTTTTCTCACACAGCCGAGTGCTTTTTCCGGCCTTCTTGAGGCTGTGTGCGAAAACGGCTGTATACCTCTGAGAGCCCCGCACCGTTCCGATCTCCCATAACGAACGGAGTGACCATCAGAAGATAAAGCTACAGGAACGGTGCGTGCAAGCTTATTCTCATTACTATATGTTTCAGCTATTCTGCACATTGGAGCTTAGCACCCCATTAGTAGCGTTTCACTACAATACACCGCCCGCTGTCCTGCTCTCAGCTGATTCACCAAATTGCCCGACACGTGTGTAGCTAGATGATTGTGCTCTCTGGTTCTCTCTTTTTAATGTTTGAAACTAAAACCTCACCACGAGTTTACTTATGCTAGTTCCCTTTTTTGTTCTATGTTTATTTTTTGTTTCCTTATTTTACTGTATCCCAGCAATGTTGACATTAGAAATGAGCGAACTTACAGTAAATTTGATTCGTCACGAACTTCTCGGCTCGGCGGTTGCTGACTTTTCCTGCATAAATTAGTTCAGCTTTCAGGTGCTCCAGTGGGCTGGAAAAGGTGGATACAGTCCTAGGAGAATCTTTCTTAGGACTGTATCCACCTTTTCCAGCCCACCGGAGCACCGGAAAGCTGAACTAATTTATGCAGGAAAAGTCAGCAACCGCCGAGCTGAGAAGTTCGTGACAAATCGAATTTACTGTAAGTTCGCTCATCTCTAGTGGACATATTTGAATTGTTACAGCGATATACACTGAAACAAAAACATTTATTTGTAATGTTATTTGTTTGAAAAAATCCAATAAAAACTAATTTAAATTTTTTTTATTTTAGATTCGAAAACAAAGCGGCTGTTCACTCCATGCTGTAGTCCTGACAATAAAGGTTAGTTCACTTATCAATGTAAAAGATGAAAACTCAGATGTAGTACTTAATAAATCTTCTCCGTCCTGTCCGGTATCACACCCTCATCCTGTTCTACAACTCATAATCCAGCTGCTCCATCCTGTCAGTAGAAGCCAGCCTCTGGCTATGCTGCATGGCAATAACTAATAGGAAAATGCATTAGGTATCTCTATATAATCAGGTCACACAATACATTACTTCTATGATAACAAGCGTTCATGTTATTCACCGGACTGGTTATACTGGTCCAGCATGGGTTGTATAATTATTCAATATATCAGATGTGTCACACATAGTTCCTGCAAATAAAAACCCGCCTTGCTATCTAGTGATATGATATTGCAGGCCTGTTCTCTAGTACTATGACCTTTGCTAACACATAGTTCCTCTTTCTCTTCACTGCTTTGAGGACCAGGCAAAGAGTAAAAAAGATGTAATAAGTGCATATCCGTACTCATATTTTATATATGCATATACACGTATATTTACCTCCTACATTCAATAACTATAAGTGATAAACATAGAAACAGAATGTGTCGGCAGGTAAAATCCATTCGGTCCATCTAGTGTGCTGAATATTCTAAATACTATGAATAATCCCTGGCCCTATCTTATATCTCTATCTATGTGTTAGCAAAGGATAACCTTATACTTATCCCTATCTTATATGAAGGACAGCCTTATACCTATATCTATCTTATATGAAGGATAACCTTATACCTATCTCTATCTTATATGAAGGATAGCCTTATACCTATATCTATCTTATATGAAGGATAACCTTATACTTATCCCTATCTTATATGAAGGATAGCCTTATACCTATCTCTATCTTATATGAAGGATAGCCTTATACCTATATCTATCTTATATGAAGGATAACCTTATACCTATCTCTATCTTATATGAAGGATAACCTTATACCTATCCCTATCTTATATGAAGGATAGCCTTATACCTATCTCTATCTTATATGAAGGATAACCTTATACCTATCTCTATCTTATATGAAGGATAACCTTATACCTATCCCTATCTTATATGAAGGATAGCCTTATACCTATCTCTATCTTATATGAAGGCCTTATACCTATCCCTATCTTATATGAAGGATAGCTTTATGCCTACCCCATGTATGCTTAAACTTCTTCACTTTATTTGTGATATGTATTTAATCAGTTACCTTGTAACTATCTTACTCCCGACCAAATCATCAGAATGTGTTTCTGCTTACCACATACTGTACCTAGTATTCATTGTGAACTCACTATTTGTGTGCACTCACAACTACTCGACAAATGCTACAAACTTGTCTATGCACTTATTTGTCAACGGTTTCATGCTGCCTGAATCATGGTGGCATGAAACAGGCGCCCTCACTACAGTGCACTATGACACTGCAGCTTTTCGGAGTATCAGTCGGGATCTGAACACCCATACACCCTACGACATGTAAATAGTTTTTCTAAAACTCAGGTACCTCTTTATCCATCTTCAGAAGTATAGCGGTACATCCCTCGGCTCACGGTCTCTGAAGCACTGCTCTAAACGCTACAATTGGTGCTACCCACCTCTGCACCTATAGTTTAATAATACAGGTAAACCTCATCAAAGGACCACCTCTTTTAGAAGACCGGTCCTTATCCAGGCTAGATTTTGTGTGACAGATTTTCAGTCAACAATACATTATAGTGGCCGTTTTCTTTGAGGCAACCACCACTTTTTGTTATTAAAATAAGGACTTTTCTTACAGTATACTTAATTTACATTGACTTAATTGATATGCCCGATAATCAGGTTTAAATAGATTAGCAAGATGTACCTTATACACAAGAAAAATTTGTATCTGACATCCTCTAAAACTTAACCTTTATTGGTATAACTTAAAAAATGCCTGACCCTTAAATAAATCATAGATAGAGGTTCACACTACATATAGATCAACTCCATAAGTGTAACTGTATAGCTCCAAGATAGTGGTTGGAGGGGGTATATTCCCTTAAAGAATGATATATAAAGAATAGGAATAGGGTCCCCCCTTTTACTTTAATAGATCACATTCCCATTGCTTTATATTTCATCCTTTAAAGGGGTACTCCACCCCTAGACATCTTATCCACTATCCAAAGGATAGGGGATAAGATGTCTTATCGCGGGGGTCCCTCCTCTGGGGACCCCCGCAATATAGTATGTGGCACCCATCTGTTTCTGGTCCGGAAGCGCTGGAGGGTCTGGGTCCCGATCTCGGGAACGGAAGTTTGTGACATCACGCCCCGTCCCCTCAATGCAAGTCTATGGGAGGGGCGTGGGAGGAAGTCCATGACATCACGACTCCGCCCCCGTGTGCTGTCACACCCCGTCCCCTCAATGCAAGTCTATGGGAGGGGGCATAACAGCCATCACGCCCCCTCCCATAGACTTGCATTGAGGGGACGGGGCGTGACATCACACGGGTGCGGAGTCATGACTTCACGGACTTCCGTTCTGGTGGTCGGGACCCAGACCCTCAAGCGCTTCCAGAACAGAAGCAGGTGGGTGCCGCATGCTAGATTGCGGGGGTCCCCAGTGGTGGGACCCCCACAATAAGACATCTTATCCCCAATCCTTTGGATAGGGGATAAGATGTCTAGGGGTGGGGTACCCCCTTAAGGGAATATACCCTCTCCAACCACTATTTTGGAGCTCTAGTATAATGTGATTCAGATACACTTATGGAGTTAATCTATTTGTAGTGTGATCATCTATCTATAATTTATTTGAGGTTCATTTTATAACTTATACCAATAAAGGTTAAGTTTTAGAAGATGTCAGATTCTAACTTTTCTACAGTATTCCTAAGAATTATTATATAAATTGCTCTCCTGTTCACTTAAAATGTAGTCCTCAATTTAACCAATTTATGATACATCATGGAGACGTATAAGATGATGTGATTGCCTAAGTCCATGTACTCACAAAGCACTACCACAGCAAAAAGGGAAACAAACTGTCTCAAAGAGGTTTCCAAAGTTTACTAACCCCTGTCCCTGTTGGCAGTGCTGGGGTGACGCTGCGCACATTTTGCACATGTAGCTGCAGCCAATCACTGGCCTCTGCCGTCGCTTGCCCCACATGAAAGAAGAAATGGCTGAGGTCAGTGACTAGCTGAAGCACTGTGTATGCATGTACATTAAAGGGGAACTCCAGTGGAAACAAGTGGAAAACAAATGTTTTCAAATACACTGTTAAACAGAGTTGTAAAGTACTCCTATTAAAAATTCTTAACCCTTCCAGTACTTATCAGCTGCTGTATACTACAGAGGAAATTGTGAAGTTCTTTCCAGTCTGACCATAGTGCTCTCTGCTGACACTTCTGTCCGTGTCAGGAACTGTCCAGGAAATCCCCATAGAAAACCTCTCCTACTCTGGACAGTTCCTGACATGGACAGAGGTGTCAGCAGAGAGCAATATGGTCAGACTAGAAAGAACTTCACACATTTCTCTGTAGTTTATCTGTAGTATATAGCAGCTTATAAGTACTGGAAGGGTTAAGATTTTTAAATATAAGTCATTTACAAATCTTTATAACTTTCTGGCACCAGTTGATACGGAAAAAAAATTCCCACTGGAGTTCCCCTGTAAGACACCAGAACGTCAATGATGAGGGATGAGTCAATGTCTTTTTAATTTACTAGTCTGTATTAAAATTTGTAAAAGTAATTGAAGACCCTAAGGTTAGCCACAGATGATATCTTCAGTAACCATGTGTATTATAGGTTTATGCAACATACTGTATAACTATTACAGCATTAAATACTAAATAAATAAATGAATGAAAAGACATCTGAAAGGTTGCAACGTAGAAGATAATGGACACCACTGTCCCACTTTTCGAAGTCATATATACCCAAATGTTAACCTAGTTAGTTGTCTTGTACAGTAAGAATACAGTATATCGTCCTCATATTCTTTTATGTATTTCTTTTATAGAGCCTCCAAATTTGGCTTCAGATCACTCAGGGACAACTGTGAAAAAGAACCAATATTTGCCTTCTCCTCAGTTTAAGCAACATATGGCTAAACCTACAAAACTGGATCCAAGACTAGAAACAGTCAACTTACTTCCATTCAGAGAAGATGACACCTATTGCGTGATCTGTCAGGACAGAACAGCGGACACTTTGCTTCTACCCTGCAGACACTGCTCCTTCTGCCAACAGTGTGTTCTAAAAATCAGAGGACAGAACAATATTTGCCCATTGTGCCGACAAAGTATCTTTATAACCAAAAGCGTTACGGATGGACACCTGCCAACCAGCTATGGTAGCTGATCTTTGTTGCTTAAGACTGATTTCTATTTTTTTTCCAATGTTGAAGACTTTCATACCATCTACTTGCTTACATTCCTCGGCCAGGTTACAAGAGAATGATCTTGTAATATAATAGGCAATGTAATGGTGGTTACCTATAATTCCGGCAGACATATTTTCTGGGTGCTGCAAGGCACTTTGGATTTATTGCTAAAAATGTAGTTATAATTCTAAAAACGGTACAATATTACTATGGCTTGGTTCACGCTTCATTTGAGCCTTCCGAGGTATACTGTATGTTGGGAGTATAGGTCCGCCAGAAGGCTACATACCTTGGTATATGTTGTCCATGGGAACCACCAGTAGGGAAAGGAAATGACCACATGGTATGCTGTGAGCTGGCTGAATATGGGCCACTATGGGTATCTTTGGTTATGCAATGCAAGCTTTTCAAATGCATATGCTGCATAAAGTTCGCAAAGTGTGAACAGCGCCTTATGCACATGACCATTTCTGTATTCCGTAGGATGTGAATCTCGAATATGTGGTGGTAATGAAGTTCAGAGTTTGTATAAAAAAAAAACACAGTATGTTCCGGATCTAACACGGCAAGATGTAACCTCACTTAGAACTAGGCAAGTTCTTTATTGTGCACCATATTAGGGGTCAAATGCACACAGTTGTGTAAATAAGGCCCAACCAAGGGTGAGAATTGGATATGAGTGATGGAATACAGTATGTGACATGTAAGGAAATAGGGAATGTAGAACATGACCAAATGAAGGAACATATATGTTTATGAACTACGCATAGTTGAATGCAATGAACACTGGTATCTTTCATGCATCTTTTGGGTCAGATTATGGGTTAAAAAGGTAAATAGAAAGGAAGAATGACTCAGGAGGTGAAATATAGTGAGTTGACAGGTAAATAATATGATTCATGGAAAGTGAAGATGAAGGGCAGAGAGGGAATTTCTGATATTGCGTAAGACGGTAAGAGATATTTACTGTAGAAATGATACAAGGTTGGGGTAGGTAGCGAAGAAAGAAGGTCAGAGAAAAAGAGTAAGACAAAATGGAAAGGCAACTATATTGGTGGTATAAAGTAGGTTAGAGAGATGTTTAAAAACCTATATCAGGGTCTTTTACCGACAATGGCCCTCATTTACTAAGCTCAGACCCACTAGTTTATGTGGGGTTTTTCCAAGTTATTTTGGTGCACAGTGTCTGAGACATGTCTCCGACACTGTGCGACAGGAAAATCCAACTCTCAACAAAATTCCCAGAGGATTTCAGGGCAAAAAATGTAAACAACAACTTTAAAACTTCAATATTTTATTTGTATCTCTTAAAATAGTGAGTATGATTCTTGCATTAAAAACACAGCATATGTTACAATAGTAAGGTCGCTATCTCCCTGTAGACATGTAGTCACTGTGACGGTACTAGTAATTCAAATGCAGGGTATATGCTGACATGTATTATGTAACACATAGAGGCTGCTAATTTAAATCTGTCATCCTTTAGCCATCCAACCCCGACGTTTCGTCAGTCTGCGCTGACTTTATCAAGGGAGTGTGGCTAATGGCCGCTGGATAGACATAGAGAGGAGATCTCTAGTTTAGGGTGCACCCCTTTGGGGGGGCAACCCCTAAAGTTGTTGTTTACAGGAAAATCCAACTAACCCGACATTGCATTGTGAAAAGCAAAAAAGGGGGGGGGGTCTGTCGCAAAGGGTGCGTGGTTTCACAACCCGACCTATTTACTATTGAATTCACAGAAAATCCTGTGAATAAATGACTGGAAATTTTCACCCAGAAAAAGCTGGTCAGAAAACTTTCCTGACTTGTAAATCTGTGATCCCCGTAGTAAATAGGGTGGGTGGAATCCTACAAGTCTGAAACAACATTTCACACTAGTAAAAACCCTACACTCTTAGTAAATGAGGCCCAATGTGTGATTTATAATACTGGTGTGGCCGACAGGCCCTAAGGCCGCCTATAACATCAAGTTCCAGGAGTGATTTATGTATGTAAAAATATTTTCACTCATTGAGACCTTAGGACAGTTTTTTTCTGTTGCAAAACTACAATTTCCAGAATGCCCGGACAGCCTTTGGCTGTCCGGGCATGCTGGAAATTGTAGTTTTGCAACAGTTGGAGGCACCGTGGTTGGGAAACACCAATTTAGACTAAGAGTATAGCACAAGTAGGTATGAAGATGATAGAAAGGCCTGAAAAGTAAGACAATGAAGGTGAATTATGAAAGTTGCAGAAGGAAGAGTGCGCATGTGAAACTGCGACTATATTATGGGGAACTCACAAACTTTCGGCTACCAATGGGCACCCGGACCAGGGTGTGTTTGTTACTTCTGCACCAGTGGAAAGTTATGTGAAGATAAGGATAGGAGTGCCGTAAAGTAGGTATGAAATTGGGGAAGAGTGAAGTTGAACTAAGAAAGTGGCAGAGCAGACAAAAGAGGAATTGGAATGAACAATGTGAGGACTAGTGTGGATTTCAAAGCTGTGAATACAGGATCCTATATTGTGGGGAATATGCAAACTCGAAATATCCAAAATGTGACCTCTATTTTTGATAAGTGTGTAATGATATAATGTCGTATTACCTTATTTTGTATTACAAACAGCTAATGTTATTAAATGTTAATGTTATTAGACATATGATTTTCCAAAAGTCTAATAAAGATTTTTTTTATATATAAGAAATATTTATATTTTCTTTAAATGTGGTATTTTGAATAATATTGTGCATTATACTAGATAGTGCTGATTTTATCTAGAACCTTCATGCCAGTTTCAAAGGAGTGGGGAATAAAAAGGAAGGACTTGGGGTCTATTCACACAGTGGAATTTCCACAAGCTGATTTCCGCTCGTGGAATTCCGCCTCAAATGAAAGCCCCTAGACTTCTATAGGATTCCGCACTCCCATTCACACTTTTGAATTTCCAATGGAAATTCCGCTGTGTGTATAGACCCTTATAATTCTCCCTCCTATTGGCTTCACTTCTGGGTTTGGCCCAAAAACTGCAGTGGCAGTTTTCCAAAAAAAATACCAGAAAAGAAACCTGCCTTATGGGGTTAAAGAATGCTATGAATAGTTATTTGAAAAAGTGCAATGAAAAACTTGACTCACGATACAAGATGTATAAAGGTGCTTAAACGGGTACTCTGCTGGAAAACATTTTTTTTTTTTTTTTTAAATCAACTGGTGCCAGATTTTTCTCTGTAGCATACAGCTGCTAATAAGTACTGAAAGGATTAAGATTTTTTAATAGAAGTAATTTACAAATCTGTTTAACTTTCTGGCACCAGTTCATTTCCACTGGAGTACCCCTTTAAGGTAGAATGATGTATATCTAGTGCAAGCAGAAGCATTCAAATTCAATGCTGCTTTATAGTCATGGCACAAGGTTTCCGTGGTGGACCCCTTAATCATGCGCGGGGGTCTGTCCCTGAAATATTGTGTCATGACGATTGAACAGCATTGACTTTAAGTGCATCTTTCTTCCTTAAAGGGGTACTCTGGCGCTAAGACATCTTATCCCCTATCCAAAGGATAGGGGATAAGATGCCTGATCGTGGGGGTGCCGCCGCTGGGGACCCACGTGATCACGCCCCAGTGGGTTGTCACGCTTCACCCCTCAATGCAAGCCTATGGGAGGGGGCGTGACAGCTGTCACGCACCCTTCCATAGGCTTGCATTGAGGGGGCGGAGCGAGACATTACACGGGGGCGGAGCCGTGAAGTCAAAATACTCAGTCCCCATGATCGGCAGTCATCAGACCCGGAGCGAACATGCTCCAGGGGCGGATGGTAATGGGTGCTGCGTGAAAAATCACGGGGTCCCCAGTTGCGGGACCCCCGCAATCAGGCATCTTATCCCCTATCCTTTGGATAGGGGATAAGATGTCTTAGCGCCAGAGTACCCCTTTAAGCACCTTTATTCATCTTGTAAGATGTTAAAAATGAAGATTAATGAAAACGTCTGAAATGTTCTACAGTATCATAAGTCAAGTTTTTCATTGCACTTTTAAAATGACTATTTATAGTGTTCTCTAACCCTATAATTGTGTGTATCCCGATTTGTGTGGTGGAGCTAAATAGAGCTCTGAACTATAGGGTGTAATAATATTACAATATTACTGCTATATAAATAGTATCTGGGGATTCCCTGATGTATGCCTATGGTGGATGCCCCATACATAAAATTCCAACCCAAAAATAATAATAATAAAAAAAAAACATATTGCATATGTAGGCTTTCTTTCACTGAATCCTGCCTAATGGAAGTGCACAGAAGTCTTCCCTAATCCATCCAGTAAATATACTTTAGAAGCACTCCAGGGTTTGTTTGTTTACCTGTATCATGCACACTCACCGTCACTACTTGAACAGCACCATTTGTTTTATTACAGCTGCATACATATATTTTATAACTGTAACCTGGTCATGTGATCACCACTTTGACTCTCAAAAAGTTAATTGGCTTAATGTGTCAAAAGGAAGTCAAATCCTGGGTCAGCTGACATCCTGTGAACTGCACAGTGACATCATGACCTACTGAATAATACCTGGTACCTCTGTATGCTGCTGTTTCTATAGGATCAGGATAAATAATAGTACACAGGGGTCAAGTTCTGGGGGGGGGGGGGGAAAGTGTGGGAACTCACCCAAGATTGCCACTCAAGGGCTGGTCCTGCAGGACTCCTGCTAATTGGAATGGTGATCCTGCTGTGGGAAAAAGTGCAGGAACTTAGTTCCCACATGTTCCTGCAGGACTTGAGCCCTGGTTATACACCTCTTCTGAGAAAGTGTTTACACATTCACACGAAATTGTGCAAATCAGAGTAAAATTTTTATTTTTACCATAATCTTGGTGAACCGCAGCAGAAGCAGCCAAAATGCAGTAAAAAAGAATGTGTTAATGTGCAGTAAAATTTAAATGTGCATACACAGTCAAAAGATTGCAAATTATAATAAAACACTTCAGTTGTGATAATAGGTCAAATCATTTTCACCTCAAGGCAATATTTATCTTAAAAACTCACTTTGGATAAGAAAATACATCAAAACTGCACATGATGTGAACTGAACTCAACCCACTTCTGAGTCTAATTAATTTTCCCAGCACTCCAGCATTAGCAGCCTTATTAGATGATCAGGTGCAGTGATCAAACACCACACCTAAAGCTTAAGGATTTGTGAGAATTATAGACAGCATTACAGAACCACTTCTTTGATGGCTTCACATATAGATCAGAGCCTAACCCATACTTGCCACATCAGCTGCAACAGGAAGGAATACACAAGAACCTCTACATTATTCTCTAATAATAGCCTATGCTACACTATATAAGCAAATACAAATTCTTGGAGTGCATTTTAAGCCATGGAAACCAACTGAACAGAGGTCAAAATCATTCTCTTTCAGTCAATATTGGAAGATGTTGTAATGCGAACATACTCTGTTAGTTTATCTGTGTGTAGAGTGTTGACTACTCAGTGTCTCCTGAAGATTTAAATTTTTTTTAATTAATACTTTGTGGTTCAGTAGACCTCTGACACTTCTTCTCTATTGGGGGCTCCCCCACCCTTCTTGTAGGCGTCCTTTTCCCATCCCTGAGGCTAAGTTTCCACTTTCATTTCAGGTTTTTTTTTTAACGCCCCAAAAATGCCAGATTGGTCGCATGGTGTTATTTTTCTGGGAAAAACACTGCGGCCAGATGCTACCTACAATTCAATAGGGAATTGTAAAATACTGTAGCACTTGGTGTTTTTTTGGTTTGGCGATTTTTCACTCCTCTTGGCGTTTTTCAGCTTTTTTGGGCTCACTGGCAGTTTTTCCAAAGCAACAGCATGTTGAGCCTATGGCGTTTTTTGGGAAAATCGTTGCATTTTTTCCGCCATTAGAAGTCTATGGGAGTGAAAAAAACACCATGAAGAACGGCATGTGGGTTTTAACATTGGGATTTTTGCTGGAGTTTTTTTATTCTTCTTTTTTAACTTTAGCAATCCAAAAAAGGCATCTTTCAAAAAAAATAAAGGAATGATACAGTAGGGATGCCTGAATTTGTAGGGAAAAAATTGTATATATTTTTTTAACTATTATATATATTTTTTTTTTTTCAAGCAGGAAGCAATATTAAAATTGCGAACATGTATGAATTTTTATGTGTAATGTGTTAATTTATTTAGTTTAATGTTTTATTTTTTTATATGTAATAATGATGTTACTAACTGTGCTACAGGCTTTGTTCCATGATGGTAATAGCAGTACAGGGGCTGAGGGACCGATGACCCATTGCCATCCTAACTTAGAAGCCAGGGAAGCCGGCGGCATACCGCTCCGCTGCCCAGCCGGCTGGGGATGTTTACGATCTGAAATCCCTGCTCTGTAAATTCATACAGTATTCTCCGGCAGAAGCCCTCACTGTTCGCCACTGATTGACCAATGAGGGCTTCTGCCAAGGTTTTTTTTTTTTATGAATTCCCTACAAATTCCTGCATCCATACAACATCATTCCTTTTTTTTTTTTTTTTTTTTTCGTTTTTTATGGTACCCAACGGAATTCCTATAAAACACCCACAGGGAAACTGCCAAAAAAATCAAAGTGGAAACTTGACAGTGAGATGACTCCTTTCTATAGACCTACATTTCTTGCTTTGCTCATATGCTAAATTCTGTGATGCAGAACATGTTTGCTGGTTTATCTGAGCATGAAAAATGTGCTATCTGTGTGTAAGACTGTCAGCTCTCATTGTGACAAAAATGCCCTCATGCATATGAAGTAGCAGAACAGAATTCCACCGACACTGCAGCTATGCACAAGATCTACATAACCTTTTTTTTTCCTTATGACTTAAAGTATAGGATTTTTTCGTCAACACGATCATTTTCTATTGTATCCGATGACAGATGCAGCTTGTAAATGTATGCCATTATACAAGAAAAGTCTTTTAATTCTTAGAAAATTACATAAAACATTGTGGTTTGCAAAAATGTAGAATATAAAGGCAGCCTTAGGGTTGACATCTAGGAATAGAAAAACAACGATAAATAATAAACCCTCACCCACCCCCCAATCCAATAAAGCAAAGTGCTGAGGATTTATGTTCTTCCTCATTGCACTTGTGCACAGGCAGAATAAGAGCAGCAACATATAGATTTTATAGAGTCAGGGCTGGCGTACGTGCCTGCATACAGAATATGGCGACAGAGCAGCATGATGCCTCAAGTTAGTGGTGCTCCAGATCAGGGCTGGACTGGGACCAAATATAGGCCTGGGCATTTTCGATTAAGCAGCCCATTTTGTTAACGGGAGGGGCTATGTGGAGGCGGAGCCAGAAATGGGAGGGGCCAAATTTTCATCATAACTGGGTGCATAACAGAAAATTTATACTATATTAACATTAGGCTAGAGTAAAACAGTGTATTTTAGGCATATTTCATTGCGAATAATGCATTCGCAAAACTGCACAAAGATTGTGTCTGTATTTATTAACCCCTTAAGGACGCAGCCCTTTTTCACCTTAAAGGGTAGCTCCCACCATCCTATTTTTTTTTTTTTTGCTACCCCATTGCCAGCCCCCGCCCCCCGCTACGGCACTAGCCCGTTCCCTCCTCCCTACCCCCCGCCCCGCATATCCCGTTCCCTCATTACACTTGCAGTTACTGCAGAGTCCGGCAGGGGGCGTGCAGGGACAGCGGCGGCAACGAGGCGGCGACGTGCGGGAGGAGTGGCCTCCCAGCCAGTGGCCGGGGAGCCAATGCGCTCTCTCCCGCCTGTCTAATTGACAGGCAGGGAGCAAGTGCAGCCTAACTGAAAAAGGACTGATTGCCACTCCAAAATCAGTCCTTTTTCAGTAGCCGGTTTTTAAATGTAAATTAAACCTTTTTAATGAAAAAAAAAAATAATAAAAGTATATTAGAGATATGTTGTAGTACATAAGTACTACAACATATCAAAAAATAAAGTTGGTGACAGTGCCCATTTAAGGACTGAGCCCTTTTTCGCAATTGTCCGATTCGGCTGGCTGGAGGTGGATCCTCTGTGCCAGAGAGGGATTGGCGTGGACCGTGTTGGTGGACCGGTTCTAAGTTGCTACTGGTATTCACCAGAGCCCGCCGCAAAGCGGGATGGTCTTGCAGCGGCGGTAGCAACCAGGTCGTATCCACCAGCAACGGCTCAACCTCTCTGACTGCTGAAGATAAGCGCGGTACAAGGGAGTAGACAAGAGCAAGGTCGGACGTAGCAGAAGGTCAGGGCAGGCAGCAAGGATCGTAGTCAGGGGCAACGGCAGGAGGTCTGGAACACAGGCTAGGAACACACAATGAAACGCTTTCACTGGCACAATGGCAACAAGATCCGGCGAGGGAGTGCAGGGGAAGTGAGGTATAAGTAGGGAGTGCACAGGTGAACATACTGATTAAGCCTGCTGCGCCAATCAGTGGCGCAGTGGCCCTTTAAATTGCAGAGACCCGGCGCGCGTGCGCCCTAAGGAGCGGAGCCGCGCGCACCAGGACAAGACATACGGGGAACGGGTCAGGTACGGGAGCCGGGATGCGCATCGCGAGCGGGCGCCTCCCGCATCGCGAATCGCATCCCGGCTGGGAGTGATATTGCAGCGCACCCGGTCAGCAGGTCTGACCGGGGCGCTGCGAATGAGAGGATGCTGCGAGCGCTCCGGGGAGGAGCGGGGACCCGGAGCGCTCGGCGTAACAGCAATTATGACCACCGTCACTTTACAAATTAATAACGCAAAAACGCTTTTACCGAATATTCTGATTCTGAGATTGTTTTTTTCGTGACATATTCTACTTTATTTTGGTGGTAAATTTTCGGCGTTAATTGCATCCTTTTTTGGTGAAAAATCCCAAAATTTCATGAAAATTTTGAAAATGTAGCATTTTTCTAACTTTGAAGCTCTCTAATTGGATAAATGGATATTCCAAATAAATTTTATTTTTCTTCACAAACACAATATGTCCACTTTATGTTGGCATCATAAAATGGACATACTTTTGCTTTTTGAAAAAATTAGAGGGCTTCAAAGTAGAGCAGCAATTTTCAAAAATGTCATGAAAATTGCTAAATCTGAAGGGACAGATGTTACAGAACTACAACTCCCAGCATGCCTGGGCAGTCGAGGCATGCTGAGAGTTGTAGTTTGGCAACATCTGGAGGGCTACTGTTTGGGCACCACTGTAACAGTGGTCTCCAAACTGTGATCCTCCAGATGTTGCAAAACTACAACTCCCAGCATTCCCAGACAGCCTTTGGCTCTCTGGGCATGCTGGGAGTTGCAGTTTGGCCCCCCTAGTGGTTGCCACAGTAAAGATCGATTTACTTTCACTTTCAATGGGGGGTCTCAGGACCCCCCTGGGCGATGTGCCAGGGTGCCTGCTGAATGATTTCAGCAGGCATCCGGCTCCGGTCCCCAACCGGCTAGCGGTGGGGACCGGATTTCCCACGGGCGTATGGATACGCCCTCGGTCCTTAAGGACTCGGAATGCAGGGCGTATCCATACGCCCTGTGTCCTGAAGAGGTTAATGTGCTTTATGTCTATGGGAAAGTAGTGTCTGTGCACATAGTATGTAAAAAAAAGGGCATATTTTTTATAACTGTGTAAAAAAGTGACATGTAACGGATGTAAAAAAATATATTCTTTTCATTCCCATAAACTTACATAGAGCACATTAATGTTAAAAATAAGGACTTGATCTTTCTGCAACGAAATTCTGTATACTGAGACCAATATTACCAAAATCCAGTATGCAAGGAGGAAGATTATCATCATACATATTACCATCATACTGTTACAGACCAAATCCTGTATAATGACCAATATTACCAATAATACCAGTATACAAGAAGGAATATTATCATCTTACATATTATCATCATACTGTTACTGACCAAATCCTGTATACTGAGACCAATATTATCAATAATACCAGTATACAAGGAGGATTATGACCATACATATTACCATCGTACTGTTAGTGAACAAATTTTGTATACTGAGACCAATATTAGCAATAATAGCAATATACAAAGAGGAATATGCTTCTATCTAATAGTGATACCTCCAAATCTGTGCTCGCTGCAGGCTCTCACCTTCCTTGTTACGTCAGTGGCAGCTCTGGCAGGCAGTGCTTAGCGGGCGCATTGTAACAGCACAGAGGACCACAGTGTAGCATATGTACATAGTGACCTCACCAGCAGAATAGTGAGTACAGCTCTAGAGTATAACACAGAATATAACTCAGGATCAGTACAGGATAAGTAATGTAATGTATGTACACAGTGACCTCACCAGCAGAATAGTGAGTGCAGCTCTACAGTATAACACAGAATATAACTCAGGATCAGTACAGGATAAGTAATTTAATGTATGTACACAGTGACCTCACCAGCAGAATAGAGTATAATACAGGCTATAATTCAGGACCAGTACAGAATAAGCAACGTAATGTATGTACACAGTGATTCCACATGCAGAATAGTGAGTACAGCTCTGGAGAGAGGGTGTGTTCTGCTGAGCTCCAGAGTTTCCCAGAGAAGCAGTGATTTTCTTCCACCCCTCCCCAGGTGTGTGGCAGACACCTGGGTAGGTTTTCCTGCTATGGAGCCCCGGGAAGCTGGGGCTTCATCTTGCACCCCCCGTTCTAGGCTGGCGGGGTGTGCAAAGGAACATGCAACAGCCAGTAGTCAGGATGGGGTGAGGAGATCCACCAGGGTCCACAGCCATGTGGGGCCCCCTCCCCCGACCTCAGCTGGGAGCTGCAAAGCTTCCAGCAGAAGCTCATCCAGGCAGCGGAGTGGAAAGTCTGCATCTGTTTCCTCAGAACCCCAGCAATGGGGTAAAGGGGCCCAGAGAATCCCTGGCCAGCTTTGGGTCCAGAATCCAGGCCAAGATGGCTCAGTATGAACAGCTCGGCAAACAACTAAGAGGCCTCAGAGAGGAGCTGAAGTTTGCAAGCTACCAAGCAAACAATGCAGCAAAGACCAAGAGGGCAGCATTTTCCACCAAGGTGAGAGCTCTGAAGAAACAGGTGGATGAGATTGTGAGGCTGAGATCGGACATTGTGGAGGGAGGTGGTATACTCAGCGAGAAACTTGTGAACAAGGATCGTTTCTCCAGCATGAAGGTCTCAGGACAAGTGAGTAACCAAGATGACTGCCAGAGTGAGGAGGAGGAGATGGAGGGAGGTGAGGAGGGGGATGTGAGTGAGGGGGATATGGATACTGGACCTGTGTGTACCACCACCACTGTTACCCCAGACCCCCCACTTACCCTCAGTGAGGACTATGTAAACCCGGCTCAGGTGGCCTTACCTCCCTCCAGTGAGGAGGATGATGATGATGACGGCAGTGACTGCAGTGATGGAAGCGGCTTGGCAGATGGGGGTCTCCTGCGGGCGATTGTTATGCAGGAGTCCCCCACCCGTCTGGAAAACTTTTCCTTCGGGGATGATTTGGGCCCAGAGGAGAAGGGAAAGAAGAAGAAAGGAAAGGGCAAGAAGAGGAAGAAGACACAAGGAGTTAAGTTTGTCTTTTCTCCCTTCCAGCAGTCTGAGTCGGCTGAAAAGTCGGTTCAGGGTGCTGGGTCCCCCAATCTGCCAGACCCCGTTTCTGTAGTGGAGCGGGGCCAGCATGGGGGATACAGTAGTGCACCCAAAATCGCCGCGGGTGCTGTAGAAAAAAAAGGGCACCCTCCTGTGAGGGGGGAGGGTGTCCAGGCACCGGAAAATGGCGGCAGATTCACCCGTTCGGGGGGTGGTCCCCTGGTTAAAGTGGGCGGTACAGGTCCTGGCGCTGCAGGGCACTCTCCTGTGAGGGGGGGGAGTGTCTGGGCGCCGGACCTTGTTGGTTCAGGGGGCGGTCCCCTAGGTGGCGTGGTTGGTACTGGTTCTGGCGCCAGGGGGCACTCCACTATAAAGGGGGAGGTTCCCTGCACATCAGCTGTAGCGGGAGTTAGTCCAGAGGGACAGTCTTTTTGCGAGGGGGCGTGGCCACCCATGTCAGAGGCGGAGCCTGTGTCTGCACCCCAAGACACAGGAACAAAGAACTATGCAGCACCAATCCTGAAACCGGCAACCCTTAAACATGAAGCAAAAGACCCAGCCAGCCCAGTCTGTAACACACCAAGGGAGAGTGAACGCAAGAGTGAAAGTGAAAGAAAAAATGTGAATAAAAATGGTAATGTGCAGAATATGAGTTATGGTGGTGTGCATGGGAGGAGTTGTAGTAGCAGTGTGGATGAGGGGGGTGCAAGCAGAGTGCAAGAAAGGGGTGCAAGTAGTGTGCAAGAGAGGGGTGCAAGAGGAGTGCAAGAGAGGGGTGCAAGTGGAGTTCAAGAGAGGGGTGCAAGTGAAATACAGGTGAGGAGCGGTAGTGGAATGGCAGAGAGAGGTGTTATGGCTGATGATTCTGTTAGAGTAAGGGTCCAGGTTTGGCCTCTGGGTCAGTTCCTGGTTCGACTGCCCCCCCGGTAGTGGCTGCTTCTCCCAGAAGCTATGCCAGCATCACTGCCGGGGGATCAGGGGGATCCCCATCTCCATCTGGCTCTGGGGGTCACTTGCAACAGCGCCTCCTGGAGGCTCTACGTAGGGGAGACAGGTCAATCCATGTAGAGGGGAGGGGTGAGGTTGACCTGTCTTTTTGGATAGAAAGACATGGCTCAGGCGCCTTCCGAGAACAAAACGGGGAGGTGGTCTGGTCCCTCCCGACATCCGGGCAGGAAAGTGGCCGTAGGAATGTGGTCCGTTTAGTGTGGAGGGGCGAAGATGCGTGTCCGCCTCGGGGTAAGGTGGTTGAGCTCCTCCTCCGGATGGAATTCAGGGCAAGTGACATCTTTGCCCTGATCCACCCCTATGGTACTTCCGAGTTTGACATCAGCTTTGTTCGGCCAGAGGGTTTGGAACTTTTCTGGTCGAATTATGAGGTGGTGAAAAAAGAGCCCGGCTGGCGGGATTTCGCCGTAAAGGCGATATCCCGTCAGAATCTGGCCAAGAAAGTGACCGTTTTGACACGTAACGAGTCACTATCTTGCTATGACATTATGACCTGACTTAGCCGATATGGGGATGTGACGGACATGCCAAAAAAGAATTATGACGAACATGGGATCTGGTCTGGGGCCTGGACGTTTTCCGTCAAACTGAAGCGTTCAGGGAGCACTGTTGCCCACATCCCATCAGCTGCTTTCCTTGGGAGAGACAGAATCCAAGTTTTCTACCAGGGGCAGTCCAAGGTCTGTCACAGGTGTGGCAGCCCCACCCACTTTAGCGCAGCCTGTACCGTGCAGGTCTGTGCACTGTGCGGTGGGGTAGGTCATCTTGCCGCATCCTGTAGGCAGATCCGGTGTCATCTGTGTGGTGTCTTAGGACACCCTTTCAGCTGTTGTCCTAGCGCCTTTGCCCGTGCGACGGTCACCTTGGCTGGGGAGAGCAGTAATGTTGCCTCAGCTGGGGAGGGCACGAGTGCGGGTGAAGGTGCAACAGGGTCAGTGAAGAGGAAAAGTCCGGCCAAGCTGAGGCGGGAGGCTAATCGGAGAAGGAGCAGGGAACTGGAGAGTTCCCATGTGGCAGGGGTAGCTTCTGACCCTGCTCCAGAGGTTAGTCCTGAAACTGCTGAGACCTTGGGGGAGAATGTGCTGGATGAGGAAATGGGGAGAATCTGTAAAGAAGAGGGCAGCAAGGCCAATCTTTCCGATTCCTCCCACTGTGAAAGTGTGGATGAGGAGGGTGAAGAGCAGCCAAAAAAGAAGGGCAGTAAAGGAAGAAAGAAGAGGTCGGAGCCCTCTAGTCCCCGTGCTGCAGACCAGGTCCATAGCGGAAGCTTACCTGCCCCCCCTCTGATTGATCTGTCTAACCGGTACTCTGTCCTTGAAGACATCTCCTCCCCCTCCTTGGAGGGGGGGGTCAGGGATGGGGTGCCTGAAGTGGGGGAGCCTCCAGGGGGAACTGGGCCCTGTCCTGATGGGGCAATTTCCTCAGGGGATGGGGCCAAATCGGAGCCAGGCGGAGATGGGGATTCTAAAATGGACCAGTCAGAGTCTAAAAAACGGTCCAAAGAGAAGGAAGCCTCCTCATCTGGGGATGAGGGGGTAAAGAAGAAACAAAAATGAGGGGGTTAGGGCCGTCTATCTCAATCACCCATGATGGCGGCACTCACCCCATTGACGCTGGCATCTATTAACTGTGCCAGTATAAAGTCTGATACGGCTAGATTCGCAGCCTTTGATTTTCTCGGCCGTGTTGAAGCCGATATTTTGTATCTGCAGGAGACCAGGTTGTCAGATCTTGCCTCTCTGGTAAAAGCCAGGAGAGAGTGGAGGCGTGGCCCCTCCCACTGGTCTCTTGCGGCTGAGCCGTATAGTGGGGTGGCGGTCCTTTTTACCGCTCCTGTTGAATGCAGACGGGTTATTGAGTTAGAAATGGGGAGGTGCCTGATCTTAGATGTCCTCATGAAGGGGCAAGAGCTCCGGCTTATTAACATCTACAAACCAAGTGGGGACGAAAAGATCTCTTTATGAGGATTAAGCCCTTTCTTTTTACAAGCTGACAGGTGATCTTTGGAGGGGATTTCAATACTGTCACGAGATCCCAAGATAGGAGAGGCTCCAATTATCGGTTGGCTTATGATAGCATAGCTCTCAATAGTATAGTTAGGGAAGCTCGCCTAGAGGACGCCCACATCCGGAGCCCCTCAGGCCACGCGGGTTTCACCTATCATCGAGGTAGCTGCAGGTCTAGAATAGACAGGTTTTATTTGAAGGAGGAAGCTGTCTCTTCTGCAGTGTCCGTGGTTGAGGTGGAGTTCTCCGATCACTGTATGATTTTGTTTTCCCTGAATGTTTCAGAGACCCCTCGGATGGGTAAAGGTTATTGGAAGCTGAATTCGTCCCTCCTGGAGGAAGCGGAGATAAGACAGTCCTTTGAGGATTTTCTTCAGAGTCAGGTACCTTTACTGGGCCTATGTAGTAGTAAGTCAGAGTGGTGGGAGATGTTCAAGAAGCGGGTTTCGGGGTTCTTCCGCCAGCTCTCGAGCCTCAGGTCCCTGAATAGGTATCGCCTGTATCAGGGACTGAGGAGGAAACTCGAGCTTCTCGTCTCGACTGGAGGTAGCCGGGAGGATATCTCCAGAGTGAAGTCCTTGCTGATGAGATGTCAGTACGATAGGCACGCATCTTTGGTTTTTGAGAGGGATTTCGGGAAGTACCGCTCGCCCGACCCTTACAGAAACTGTAAGATGTCAGTGAGTAGTAAAGTCATTTCAGGACTGATTGATAGTACAGGATCTCTGAATCGGTCTAGATCAGGGATCTTGGAGGTCGTCAGATCCTTCTACTCGCATCTCTTGGGAAGGAAGGATCTAGATCGAGACGGGATGTCGGCTTTCCTGGCTGAAACCATTCCTGAGTCAGGGGTAGACCCCTCTCTTGATGTTTTGGCAGAAGAAATCAGGGAAGAGGAAGTGAGACTGGCGATTGAGGGGCTCGCCCCCAAGAAGTCACCAGGTCCGGATGGCTTAACATCCGAGTGGTACAAGACCTTTAAGGAGTCTTTAGCTCCCCTCTTGACTGAGGTATTCAATGAGTGTCTCTCCTCGGGCACTCTGCCGAAGTCAATGAGGAGGTCAGCCCTGATTCTTCTCTCAAAGGGTAAAGATCCCAGCCGTATTGAGAATTGGAGGCCCATAGCTCTTCTCAATACGGACAGGAAGCTTCTGGCCAAGATACTGTTTAATCGGCTGGTGAAGTTTGCACCCCGGCTCCTTTCGGGGGCCCAGCACTGCTCTGTTCCAGGCCGAAGCACCTTAAGTGCTGTTCTCGGTGTCCGGGAGGCAGTGGAGCGGAGTAGTGCAGGTCTCTGGAAGGGGTACTGGCTGTCCCTGGATCAGGCCAAAGCATTTGATCGGGTGAACCACGAGTACCTCTGGTCCGTCCTCCTGAGATATGGCTTACTGTGTGCTTTTATTAATTGGCTTAAGACCTTATATGCAGGGGCAGAGAGTTTCCCACTGGTGAACGGGTGGTCTGGCCACTCTTTTGAGGTGGGGTCCGGAGTCTGTCAGGGTTGTCCTTTGAGCCCGCTTTTATATGTGTTCGCAATTGATCCTTTCGTCCGGAGGGTAGATTGTGGGCCGTTGGCGGGAGTCGGGATGAGTCTGGCGGAGCTGGATGTCGCCCAGAGAGTGGTGGCGTACGCTGATGATGTCACCATTTTCGTGTCCTCGAGAGAGGAGGTCGATGTGGGGATGTCGGAGGTGGAACGCTACTCGGAGGCATCCGGGTCTAAGATCAACCGGGATAAGTGTGAAAGTCTCTGGCTGGGAGGGGGAGATCCCACTTTTGATCTCCCGGACACCCTCCCAGGGCCCCAAGACTCAACAAAAATTCTGGGCATCGCATTCGGCCAGGATGATTATCCCACCAAAAACTGGGACGGTAAGCTCCAGGATGCCACTCATAGGGTGGATCAGTGGAAGGGTTGGTCTATGACCCTCAGGGAAAGGGTACACCTGATCAAATCGTACCTGCTCCCCTTGTTTATCTATCTGGGCAGTGTATGTATCTTGCCAGATGCCTACTACACTAGGATCTACAGCCTGTTTTTCCAACTGTTATGGGGGAACAGGATGAACCTAGTCAAGAGAGAGGTTACGTACCGCACAAGGAGACTAGGGGGTTTATCTATGGTAAACCCTGTGGTGTTCTTAACAAACACCTTCTTGAAAGCCAACATCTCAAACCTCTGGTCAGAGAGGGCTCCTCCGTGGGTACTCTCCTGCAGGGAATGGTTTCGGCCTTTCTTCCAGGAATGGGAGACAGGAGGGCAAGTGAAGGACCTCCGTACGCCCCATGGATATCTTCCGGCTTACGCTACCCCGACTCTGAAGGCGATACGTCGGTGGGGTCTGGGAGTGTGGGAGATCAGGACCCAGTCAAGGCAGTTCCTTGACAAACGGGTTCTGTTGACCCACTTCCAGAAGCCTCTGGCGCTCAGGCACTGCCCAGGTCGGGATTTGAGGGTGGGGTTGTATCTCTTAAATATGAAAAGGATCCCCCAGAAGTTTTGGGACTTGGCCTGGCGCTGCTTTCAGGGGAAGCTATATGTGAGGGACAATTTGAAGTGCAGGAGATCTGATGACCGGGGGTGTCCCCGAGAAGAGTGCGGGGACATGCTGGAAAGCATGGACCATTTCCTGCTTCATTGTCCCTTTAATATAAGGGTCTACAACCGGGTGGGTGCTTCCATCGGCTGGAGTCAACTTGCCGGCCTTGCCTATCCAGAGTGGGCTTATGGGGCATTCAGGAACCTGGGTGGCCGAGATCGGGGCACTTTGTTTTTAGTCAGCTTAGTGGTTAGGTACTACACGTGGAATGCACGGTGTTTAGTGTCTAATCAGCGCAA
Organism: Hyla sarda; assembly: GCF_029499605.1. NCBI lineage: Eukaryota > Metazoa > Chordata > Amphibia > Anura > Hylidae > Hyla > Hyla sarda. The sequence goes on from NC_079192.1 coordinate 69,218,318, forward strand.
AGTCCTCTCCGAGGTGGAGGTCTGTAGGAACATCACCGGTGACCTCGGGAAGATCAGGTCTTTGGAGTATGGCAGTCTTGGTACAAGTAGGGCTTCTCTCCTATGGAGAGGGTTTTCTTTTGATGTGCCCTAGGTACTAGACCTTTTGGGTAGAGTACCCTTGTTTTTATTAGGGACAGTGATGCAGGGACAGGGTTAGGGTGATAGTAGGGTCAGTTTATCTTTAGGGATAATGGTAGGGAGAGAGGTAGGGTGCAGTTAGGGAAAGAATATACATTTTGTATGTATCAGGATTGCCATCCTTCTTCCTGGTGGTGGGCTAATGCATGTGCACCATAGCTTTTTGTTTTGTTTTCAGATGCTATGGTTATGAAGGGCTTACAGGCACCGAACTTGGGCCTAAAATGGGTTGTATTGTTTGCTTATGTATGTTAAAGCTGGTAATGGTTAAGTTGGTTGGGAGGAGTTCTAGGTTGGGAGGGTGTATTTGTGGGTGGTGGTGGTCTTTTCTTTTGGTGGACCTGGCATGGGTCAGTTGTGGACTGGACATTGAGGACTATGAACTGTATGGAAAAAACTCTGACCCATGTACAGGAGGGCGGGTGGTGTGGGTGAAGGGTCAGTTTAGTGTAGAATGTTCTTTTATATTTGTAGGTGTGTTTTCTGTTTATTTATAGGTGTATATAGTTTGTGTATTGTATTGTACATAGTAGTGTATATAGTTAGTTATGTATATAGTATGTATAATGTATGTTATATTATTATTAAAAAAATTTTTTATTTATTTTTTTATTTATTATTATTATTTTTTTTAAGTATATAGTATTTATAGTAGAGATAGACATGGCAGTCGAACCAGTTTTGTTTTTGTAGTAATGTTTCTTTAGTATCCCGTTGTGGATTTATTAATTTTTTTAGTTTATATATGTAGTATGTAGTAAAGATGTGTGTAAGCATGTGTGTATTGTGTTTTCTGTGATATTTTCCCGAGTTTGGGTATTTTGAGTTGAATTTTATTTATTTATTTATTTATTTTTGATTTCTTGGTTAAATCAAGTTAATATATTGATATATATGTGTGCATGTGTGAGTGTGGTATAGTGTTATTATTATTATTATTATTAATATTATTATTTAAAAAAAAAAAAACATGGTGTGCAGTGTGAGTGCTTGTTGTGTTTTCTATGTATGATTTTTCCCGAGTTTGGGTGTTTTGAGTTAAAGCGAAATAGTGCTATATTTATGTTTCTTATGAGTGTGTTGTTTGGCTATGAAAGGTGTAGTTGTAATATTTCTAGTTCTAGTAGGAAAGCTGGGCTGGCCGGTTAGGCAGGATTTTTGTTCTTTTATTTAAATGTAAAGTTTGGGTTTATGTTATTTCATGTTGTTGTTTTCCGTTATGGCAAAGTTGTGCTGGTTTATGTTTTGTTATGATTTATATTTTTCTAATAAAAGATTTACAGGATATAACTCAGGATCATAACAGGATAGTAATGTAATGTATGTACACAGTGAATCCACCAGCAGAATAGTGAGTACAGCTCTGGAGTATAATACAGGATATAACTCAGGATCAGTACATTTGATAAATTTGATGCAGGTACACAGTTCCCACCACACAAATTAATGGGGTAAAAAGACGTGCACTTGATCACATCCTTGACTTCAGTACGCCACTTTGTATGGTTTCCCCACTGCAACTTTTTAGCCTGTGCAACAAAATGTGCGACTTTTTAATAACGCTGTTTGCAGTTAGTTTTGTAAGCCAAGTCAGGGCTGGTGTAGATTTGCGCCTCAGTTAATGCAGTTACAACAAAAGATGTGACAAACTAAAAAGGCACACATGATAAATTTCTGATCACTGAATGATATCAACTGAAATCTACACTTGGTATATTTTTTGTGAAAAACCTTCCAAAGCCATGAAATGTCTCTGACCAGCATGAGACAAACTGTGCAACAAATGTACACCACAAAACCAGGGTAAAACCAATCAGGGATGGACGGAGGGATCAGGAATGGACCATGGATGGACAGAGGGATCAGGGATGGATGGAGGGAAATGTCTCTGACCAGCATGTGAGACAAACTGTGCAACAAATGTACACCACATAACCAGGGTAAAACCAATCAGGGATGGACGGAGGGATCAGGAATGGACCAGGGATGGACAGAGGGACCAGGGATGGACAGAGGGACCAGGATGGACGGAGGGACCAGGGATGGACTGAGGAACCAGGGATGGACGGAGGGACCAGGGATGGACGGAGGGATCAGGGATGGACAGAGGGATCAGGGATGGACGTAGGCATCAGGGATGGACCGAGGGACCAGGGATGGACAGAGGGATCAGGGATGGAGGGGGGGATAAGGGATCGATGGAGGGACTAGGGATGGACGGAGGGACCAGGGATGCACGGAGGAACCAGGGATGGACGGAGGGACCAGGGATGGACAGAGGGACCAGGGATGGACGGAGGGATCAGGGATGGACAGAGGGATCAGGGATGGACGGAGGGACCAGGGGTGGACGGAGGGATCAGGGATGGATGGAGGGATCAGGGATGGACAGAGGGATTAGGGATGGACAGAGGGATCAGGGATGGACGGAGGGACCAGGGATGGACAGAGGGATCAGGGATGGAGGGGGGATCAGGGATGCACAGAGGAACAGGATCAGGGATCAGGGAGATCAGGGATAGATGGAGGGATCAGGGATGGATGGAGGGATCAGGGATGGACAGAGGGATCAGGGATGGATGGAGGGATCAGGGATGGAAGGAGGGATCAGGGATGGACTAAGGGATCAGGGATGGACGGAGGGATCATGGATGGACCGAGGGGCCAGGGATGGACAGAGGGATCAGGGATGGAGGGGGGATCAGGGATGGATGGAGGGATCAGGGATAGATGGAGGAATCAGGGATGGATGGAGGAATCAGGGATAGATGGAGGGATCAGGGATGGACAGAAGCATCAGGGGTGGATGGTGGGATCAGGGATGGACGCACAGAGGGATCAGGGATGGAAAGGGACCAGGGATAGACGGAGGGATCAGGGATGGACGGAGGGATCAGGGATGGACGGAGAGATCAGGGATGGACGGAGAGATCAGGGATGGATGGAGGGATCAGGGATGGATGGAGGGATGGGTGGAGGGATCAGGGATGAACGGAGGGATCAGGGATGGACGGAGAGATCAGGGATGGATGGAGGGATCAGGGATGGATGGAGGGATCAGGGATGGATGAAGGGATGGGTGGAGGGATCAGGGATGGGCGGAGGGACCAGGGATGGACGGAGGGATCAGGGATGGACGGAGGGATCAAGGATGGATAGGGGATAAGGGATGGACAGAGGGATCAGGGATGGATGGAGGGATCAGGGATGGACGGAGGGTGCAGGGAAAGACGGAGGGACCAGGGATGGACAGAGGTACCAGGGATGGACAGAGAGATCAGGGATGGACGGAAAGATCGGGGATGGATGGATGGAGGGATCAGGTATGGACAGAGTGGTCTGGAGAAGACAAGGGGGGCTTGGGGAGGTGAACAAAAGGCTTTAGAAGGGACATACTGGGGGAGATTTATCAAAACCTGTCCAGAGTTGCTTAGTTGCCCATAGCAACCAATCAGATCGCTGCTTAAATTTTTAACAAGGCCTCTGAAAAATGAAAGAAATTATCTGATTGGTTGCTATGGGCAACTCAGCAACTTTTCCTCTGCACAGGTTTTGATAAATCTCCCCCACTGTGTGTCATTGATGGCACTATCATTTTCCCTTCCCCCCCCCCCCCCCCCCACTGGCTGCTCTGCCAGGCAGTGTAAGTGTTAAACTTGCTGGTATAGACAAATCTTCCAGATGAGCAGCATGGGCCCTGATGATAATGATGATGATTTCCCCTCACAGCCCGGCCAGGATCACAGGAGACTCTCTCCAAGTGGAAGATAAATTAAGAAAAGTGACTGACATAACTCGCGGCCATGCTTCCTCAGCGGCGGGCTGTCTCTCCTCTCTGTCAGCTCCGTGATCACTGAGGAGGGAGGACATTAGGCTTTTCTCCCTCTCTCTCTCTCTTTGGGGAGCTCTTAAGACAGCAGCCCCAGCACTTAAGGCGGCAGCCTCGGGCTGAAGCTCCACAATATTTAAGACAGCCCGGTTTAATATGGTTGTCTTAAATATTTAATAAATAAAATGGCTCCTGAAAATCCCACCACTAGGGGTCCCCATATTTACTGAGACACTGTTATTGACAGGGTACATTGAATATCCCGACTAGAAACAACAGGACAGATGGGTCTCCGGGATATACTGTGCCGGTTGCATTACTATACGGATAGAGAAAGGATTTTGCATAAGGCACAGAATTTTGGAGTGATCGACTTTGAAGGGGCACAGATCTGTTTATTTCCAGATGTCTCTGTCCGAACTCTGGTAATGAGGAGACGCTTGCAACTATTGTTGACTCAGATAAGGGATTCAGTGGCCACATATCGGTGGGGTCACCCTTTCCACTTGATAATACATAAAGATACGGAAATGTATTGTGGTATCCCGGTATCCTTGTGGTGAGGTCCCCAAAGTCCCGAGTTATATTCTAAGTGTATATATGTATATAATGTATACTTACCTTGTTGTAGTGTCGCAGGACCTGCGGGTCACGTGATGCGTTCCAAAACTCTATGGTTTCTGGTTCAAGGACCTTTGGAGGAAGTCAGGTGATCGCCCACCATGCATTTCAACGGTGAGTGACAGCTGACTCAGACCAATCCAAAACGGCCCTGCCCATATAAGGGAGTGGCGGCCATTATTCTCTCTCTTTCCTAGTTGGCTGCTGATAGAGGAGGATCTGCGCAGCTGTTGTCAGCAGTGACTAGGCCCAAGCCTTGCGGCAACGGCCATCTTACAAAACTGTGAGTTATCTCAATCCCTCTTAAGTCTGCAAGATCACCGGACCTAAACAGACCCCTAAATCCGGACACATCTCTGCATCACTCCTAATTCTAATAACCTTTGGATAAGCTAATGGTCCGCGTCATCTGTCAGTCACTGCCGTACTACATAGAGACTGTTTTGCAAAGACTGTTGCTGTTAATTGGATGTACCGCAAGTACCTCAGTAAAGTTTATACAAGTTCAAGTTCATCCCTATTGTGGACCTTCATTCATTTAAGCACGCACCTATCGTTTCTGGGAAGGGTGGCGATAGGCCGGAGATTTACCTCAGCGTATTAACCCTCACCCTGGCACACGAGTGACAGGGGTTGAATTAACCCCTCATATACCGAAGCAACACCCCAACTACACTACACTACCAAGGCCCTACCACAGTATTACCTGAGACGGCATAGGGAACTATCGGGACTTTGAAGTAGTGCCCCTCCCAGACTGGCTCTCAATGGACTATGGTTCTTGTCTCCCTGTCGTTGAGTGGGTTGTGGTTGTCCCCCTCCCCCCCCCCCCCCCCCCCCTCCAAGAAGGGAAAAAGAAAAGAGGAATTTTTTTCCTCTTCTTTATGGAGCCCCTCTCTCTTTTCCTCTTTCACTGCATAGTATAATGTGGTGACATAATGTGCCCATATTTGAATATTTTTCCTTCCATCACTTATATGCTGTTTGTTACAATATGTAAATATAACTGTTGATTTTGTCCGGTTGATGGAACGAACCACAATTGATAAAGAAGAAGAGGAAGAAGAGAGAAGGAGTGTTTTTTTTTTTAGTTTATTGGTTGATACACACCAGGGACCAGGGTCCTTCGGGAACACTTATGTAATGCCTGCCCTGCGGCCGGACACGCTGACCGTGAGCGCTCTTTGCTCATGTCCCCGCTGCCGGCGGGGCTGGGATTTGCATCGCGGGAGCTCTCGCTCTTAAAGGGCCAATGCTCATTTAATTAAGTGTCTACACCTGCACCCTGGTCCTTAAATATCAGCTCCTCCCTTGGTTCCCTGCCGGATCTTCGGTTGTCTATTGCCATTGCGAAAGTTCTGTGTCTCTGTTATTGTGTACCTGTTCCTTGCTATCTTCCTACCCTGCACCTGTGTTCCTGCCTGGACCTACTGCCGTCTTGCCACGTCCTGCCAGTCTCCTTCTGTGCCACGCCACCTCCCAGCTACCTGTGTGGATGAGTCATGCCAGGGGTAGCGACCTCGGTGCCGCCTGCCGCAGTAAGACCCTCCCACTTTGCGGTGGGCTCTGTTGAAAACCAGTGGCACCTTAGACTCCGCTCCCTGGCACGGCTCACGTCATCATCCACACAGGCCCAGAGGATCCACCACCTGCCGTGACCCATTACAGTAAGATCTGGCCATGGATCCCGCTGGGGTGCCTTTGCCAGATGTCTCGGATCTTTCCACCGTCGGGGCTCAGAAGTCGCAGCAGTTAGCCCGTCAGGCGCAACAACTGAATCAACTCTCAGCCATGGTGCAACAGCTTCTTGCCGCTCAGAAGCAACAGCAGCAGTCACCTGTTCCTGAGCTTTCTCCTGTGTCTGCAGCTTCTCCCGGGACCAAACTTCAAAGTATGATGGAGATCCCATACTGTGTAGAGGCTTTGTGACACAGTGTTCTATCCATCTTGAACTCATTGCGGATTTGTTCCTGATGGAGCGTGCTAAAGTGGTGTTTGTGTTCAGTCTACTGCCTGGAAAAGCTCCTCTCTGGGATTGTAGAGATCCGGTCTCCTTGAACCTGTCAGCCTTCCTTGCAGAATTCTGCAATGCATTTGAAGAACCCGCAAAAGTCTCCTCTACCAAGACGGCTCTATTGGACCTCTGCCAAGGAACTCCGCACTCTTGCCTCTGAACTTGCTTGGAACGACGAGGCCTTGTGTGCTACCTTTAAAAAACGACTTTCCTCTCGAATCAAGGATGCACTTACTGCACGAGATTCTCAGACAAACCTTAGCGGACTGATCCATTTAGCCACTCGAATAGATGTGCGTTTTGCTGAGAGGCAGGAAGAACTTCCTTTGGAAAAAGAACCTGCCTGAACATGGCGATTACCTCGTCTGGCCCCCGTGTTCCAACATCCACCTCTACTGTCTACTTTGCCTCCTGCCGAAGAGGCTATGTAAGTGGACATTTTTCGTTTATGCAGCATGAAAGATCCGATCGATGCAATGAGAATTTGTGACTGTATTGTGCCAGTCCGGAGCACTTTCTCAAAGACTGTTCTGTACATCCTCTGGGACAACGCTCTCATCTTGGAGTGGCTTCCCTTGATGTGAATATTTCCTCTCCTCGATTGACCACCCAGGTTCAAGTGTTTACCTCTGTCAAGACTTCTTTCATCGCTTCAGCTCTTTTGGACTCCGGTTCCACAGGTAACTTCATTGGTGCCTCCCAGGTCCATAAACACCGTCTTCCAGTGTCTCGTCTTGCCAAGTCCTTCTACATCTCATCTGTAAATGGACAAAATCTAAGCTATAAGGTGCAATTTCACAAGGAACCCCTCAACATGCAAGTAGGAAATTTACATAAAGAAAAAATTTAGTTCTATGTGATGCCACATTGTACTTCCGAGCTACTTCTTGGTCTTCCTTGGTTTCAATGTCATTCTCCACTTCTCAACTGGAAAACTGGTGAAATCACTTGTTGGGGAAAATATTGCCAAGATCACTGTCTTGTTCCCCCTGTGATATCTTCTGTGCCTGTTAAACTCAGATGTAAAGTCTTGAATTGGGGACATTCTTCACGACAGAAGCCTGCAAGTTCCTTACAGCCTTTTGCCATTCCGGATACCCCCTGGTCTCATGTAGTGGGGAACTCTCTGATTTCCAAAGATGAGGAGGAGATGTGCTCATATAAGTTAGTGTCTACACCTTCACCCTGGTCGTTAAGTATCAGCTCCTCCCTTGGTTCCCTGCCGGATCTTGGTTGTCTATTGCCAATGTGAAAGCTCTGTGTCTCTGTTACTGTGTACCTGTTACTAGCTACCTTTCTACCCTGCACCTGTGTTCCTGCCCTGACCTATTGCCATCTTGCCACGTCCTGCCAGTCTCCTTCTGTGCCATGCCAATTCCCAGCTACCTGTGGGGATGAATTGTGCCAGGGGTAGCGACCTCGGTGCCGCCTGCTGCTGCAAGACCATCCCGCTTTGCGGCAGGCTCTGGTGAAAACCAGCGGCACCTTAGACTCCGCTCCCTGGTATGGCTCACGTCATCATCCACACAGGCCCAGAGGATCCACCACCTGCCGTGACCATAACAAATTGATAGGGATTATATCCCCGAATAAACTATGGTGCTTACATCATAGATAATACACATATGCACATGGGGTAGAGGCTTCCCCCCCCCCCTTTTTTTTTGTATAGAGTTCATAGGTTGACACACATTTTGGACTAAAGTCCACTTGTACACTTAATACGGATTTTATCCCCGAATTAAACTATGGTGTTCACATCATAGATGATACACATAAACACATGGGGCAGTTTTTTAAATTATCTTTCCCCTCTTTCTTTTCCTCTTTCCCTGCATAGTATAAGGTGGTTATATAATGTGTTTATATTTGAATATTTTCCCTTCAACACTTATATGGTGTTTGTAATAATATGTCATTATAATTGTTGAGGTTGGCCTGTTGATGGAACGAACCACAATTGATAAACAAAAAAAAATAAAAAAAAGGGTGAGGGAGAAGAGAAGAAGAAGTGGGGGGTCTTTTTTTTTTTTAATAGGTTGATACACATCAGGGACTAGGGTCCTCGTGAACACTTATTAGGGATTATGTCCCCGAATTAAACTATGGTGCTTACATCATAGATGATACACATAAGCACATGGGGTAGGGTTTTTTTTTTTTCTTTTTCTTTTTGTGGTAGCGGGGTGTGATGAGGGCAGATGTTGTTACCCTAGGGGCAGATGGCATTAACCCCTTGTATTCATGTTGCCATGGTGTGGTTTAGCCTAAAACCACCCGAAGGCATACCGCTGGATCCTGGGATAGGCACTGGAGTCAGCAAAGACTCCGACGCCAAGTTACGGACAATGGTAGCTTTACTGAGGGTAGACAGATGGTAAAGCCTATACAGTTCAGCCAGGGCCCAAGGAGGTGATCAGTGACGCAGAGACCTTAAGAGCTTGCTGGGACTTGTAGTAGGAGTGCACAATTGAATGCAGACAATGCTGACTTGGCAGATGATAGGGACTGACTTGACTCATAAAGCTGGGACTTTATCTTACTTGAGTTGATGGTGGCTGCAGGACTTGACTTTGAGGCCTCCAACACTGGACACACACACTAGACGACTGCACTGGACCTCAGCAGGAGGCAAGAGCTCTAAGCTCCAAGAGAGAGAAGCTCCACTCAGGGCTTATATGGGGGAGACTAGCATAGAGCCCCTAGGTCACTCTTGGGATCACCTGGTCACTTGTACCTCCTGGGTAACAATCACATGACATAACTCTTATGACATGAGATACAACACATTTTATAATACAATACACTGCAGAAGATATGTTCAGGGGGAAACAGGGGCAAGGGGCCCTGGGGACACTGAAGGAGGCTTCCTGACAGGGCAGCAAGGGTACGGGGTAACACCTCCCATACTGGGCCACCGCATTGTCCTCTCTCCCACCTCTCTCTTACACAGTATAATATGGTTGAACATTTTTTTTTATTTTTTTTTTACATAAAGTATATATTTAGTAGGGTTTGAGAGCAGATGCCCTCAAACGCATTCGAATTCTCCTTCATAATTTTCAATTAGTAGATACCTGGCGCATTTGTCATCCTAGGGATCGTGATTATTCATATTATTGATCTTCTCATGATGCATACTCCCTATTGGATTATTTCTTTTTGAAGCACAAGGATCTACACCTCTTACATCACTCAGAGATTGATATGATTACGTTTTCGGACAATGCACTGGTGACACTCATTGTCGAAATGCCCGCGCCATATCCAGTACAGTGGCAGTGGAAGTTGAATTCCTTTCTCCCGAGTGATGCAGAGGTTGTGAGAGACCTTAAAGGGACATTGACAGATTTCTTTCAGGAGAATGCATCAGATGAAGTATCCCCATGTACAATATGGGAGGCCCATAAATGTGTAATTTGAGGCGCTTTGATAAAACACGGTCACACATTAAAAGGGTAAATGCATTAAAACTTGTTAATTTGTTACAAGAGTTGAGGGAACTGGGGACACAACACAAGTCACACTCATTGGTAGATCGGAAAGGTGGATGTACTGCAGAAAAGCGAAGAAATTCGATCCCTTTTATTAAATAAGGCAAAAGCAGCACTATTCAAGGTGAGATGGAATTTTTTGAAATTTGGGAATAAATGTAGGAGTACATTAGCCAGAGCATTGCGTAAACGACAGGCTAGATAAGTTTTCCCTTTAATACGCAACAGATCCCATACATTAGTACATCTTCCATCAGAAATAGCTGAAGCATTTAGGGACTTTTATGTGGAGTTATACTCCACTGACATTTCTAATTCGGCTAAATTTTAGCGATAAAATACAGGAGTACATTAGGGATTCAGGTATGCCTGTTTTGCAGAAAGAAGATATCATCCTATAGGAGAACCCGGTTTCCAAGGAAGAGCTACTCTCTGTAATTAAAAGAACTCAAAAAGGGTTTGCTTCTACTCTGGACAGTTCCAGAGAAAGGTGTCATCAGAGAGCACTTAGACAGAAAAAGAACAACTCAACTTTAGCAGCTGAAAAGTACTGAAAGGATTAAGATTTTTTTTAATAGAAGTAATTTACAAATCTGTTTAACTTTCTGGAGCCAGTTGCAATATATATATATATATATATATATATATATATATATATATATATATATAGCAAAATCATCGGTAGTTGCAGTATCTTTTTACCTTTTTTATTGATTGAAGATTTGCGTTGTTAGGTGGCTGTATGCGGTACCGATACCGCATAGAGCCGCCTAACAACGCAAATCTTCAAGAACAATAAAAAAGGTATTACAAGATACTGCAACTACCGATGATTTTGATTTTTGCATCACTGGACTATTACGGCTACTCCTAACTACTCTCTCTCTCTCTCTCTCTCTCTCTCTCTCTCTCTCTCTCTCTCTCTCTCTCTCTCTCTATATATATATATATATATATATATGGAAAAACAATTCTGGATAACCCCTTTAAAGTATCTGGGAGTGCTTCTTCAGAAGATATGAGTAAGCTGTATCAGCTGAACTTCCCTCCATTATTGAATGAAGTACGGGCCCGCTGTACATTATGGGCTGGAGGGACATTCACCTGGTTCAGCAGATGTGCAGCATTTAAGATTTCGATATTACCAACATTTTTGTAAGCATTTCAGTGTGTGCCAGTGAAGATCCCCCGTTTTTTTTTTAGATCCCTTGACTCCCTTCAAAACAAATTTATTTGGAATAAAAAGACAGTATGTTTAAAGAGGTCAGTGTTGTGTCACCCAAAGTCGGCAGACGGGGTAGGTTTACCAGATCTTCAGACATACCACCAGGCGGCACTATTGACACAAACTGTGGATTAGTGTCGCCATGCCCAGTCGAAGCAATGGGTGGCAATAGAGCAATCTTTCATGCAGATCCCTCTTTTTTTTTTAATATAATTGTTTATTTTTCTTATTTTTCTAAATTGTTAACAAAAAGAAGAAAAGCAAGTATGCAAAATGTTATGTCAATACAATCAACATTAATAAGTATTACAGGAAAGAAAATGAATAGTAAAATAAAAGAAGAAAAGGAATGAAAAAATAAAAAGGAAAGAATAAAAAAGAAAGTAAGCATGTAAAAAAAAGGAAATAAAAAAAACATCAAGACATTTGTTGATAAAAGAAATAAGAAAACACAAGAAACAATTGGTTCACAGTGCGAATCATTTTATTATATTTTTGGGTCAAGAGATACCTTCATTATGCTTGTGTTCTGTTAATGTTTACATTTTCTTCATAACCTGGACACATTTTCTTTCCAATGGTTGCTGTACATATTTGTCTCGAACATCCATCCTCAAAGTCATACCTCGGATGGGCATGCAGATCCCTCTTAACTGCATACCTTGGTGCCGACCTAAGGAGGTTTCACAGTTAGGTAGACATCCGACTATGGGCGCCACACTATCGATATGTAGAGAAAAAAAGGTGAGTACTTATCTACTTCCAAAGAAGTAAAATAGGGAAATTTGGGTATCTAGGGTGAATGATCTGATGTGGATGGAATACTTGACAGCTGCCATTCACAGGACATCAGAGAGGTTTTTCCAGACGTGGTATCCATGGGTGGAATTTAGAGAGGAGGAGGAATATGCTGATACAGTGGGTTAATTAGATCTGAGAGGACAGATGAGCATTGAAGTGGGATAGAGGGGGAGATGGATAGGCCTACTTGGAATAGAGGAATAGAAGTGGTAGTGATGTGAGGAAGAGCGGGAAGGACATAGAAACTAGTTTAAAAGAAATATTTATTTATTTCATTTTTCTTTTTTCTTTTCTTTTTTTTTCTCTCTTTTTAGTTTTTTTGCTGTTTTGACTTGTTTTGTTTTGTGTTGTTTGTGGTGTTTTGTTTGTATGATTGGTGTTGTGTTATATTTTTGGAGGAAATTGAACTCAGGAGGGGAGAGGATGACTGGGTAGACTCAGTTTAGGACAGTTAGTTAGTCCGTAGTAATTAAGAGGAGTATATATAGTGCCTTGTTGGAGGTAGTAAATGTTGTGTTTTTTTTCCCTCTATTGTGTAAATTGAACATAATATGTATATTGGACAAAGAGGTGTGTAGGAGCGCCTAGTGTGCCCTTCTCTTTTGAGTTCACTTAAATAAATAAATAAATAAAGAATAAAAAAAAAGAAGCATCAGCTTGAGTCATGGACAAGAGATGAGTCATGGACAAGGCTGCATGAGCAGACACACCAATCACCATCCACCACCACAAGGAGGGACACGTCCCCTTTCCCTGAGAGGATTTCTAACACTTTGAGATAATAAAATGAGGTATTTTATAATAAATATAGTTGATAGAGGCATAAAAATTAGATGTACATGGTGAGGATTAGGGACTAAGTAAAATATTATTTCATTTTCTTTTTGGTGTGATCTGACAGGTACACTTTAGAGAATTTTCTGTGGACATGAATACGAATAGATGTTGTAACTCTGCAACTGCTGTGACCTAAGAGTATATTAATTAACATAACCTTTCTCACATAATATACCTTTTTTAGGGTTCCACATCCTTAAAACCACAAAAATATGAAGTTTGCACTTTCAATGTGCATTTCTCAGCTGCACGGCAACAACCTCAGCACAAGCGCATCTGAATATACCTCACAGGAGAGATAATGGTACAATGTCCGGCACTGAAAAACAGGTGCCAGGCGAGCAGTGATAAGGCCGAATGAACTCCAGATCTTTCTGTGTACAGTGAAAACTCTTTGACCTGACTACCCAAAATTTAAGTGAAAAGTGATCTTCTATGGAAATGGTCTTCTCAAAGAAAATGGAGTAAGTGGGAAAGTGTGCATAATATGTGGTGAACTGACAGTTTGTCAGAGGAAATGTGGTTTGGATGAGGTGGCCATCTTTAAGAGGTGGGTTTTTTGGAGATGAAAAAAAATGCACACCAAATGGTTTAGGGGTCACCTTCCCAGAAACTCATACATAAATTTTATTTTCGGGTTAAGACACTTTTTGAAAAGACATAAGAGGTGAGACATAAAATCCACTAATTAAACAGGGTTGTTCAGTATTAGAAAAACAGCACCACTCCTGACCACAGGTTTTGTCTGGTATTGTAGCTTAGCTCTATTGAAGTGAATAGTAATGAGCTGCAGTACTACACACAAACCTGTGGATAGGACTGGTATGTTTTTTTTTTTTGGGGGGGGGGGGGGGGGGGAAGCATCGTTTTCTAATACTGGACAACAGATTGAAGTTCGCCAGCCATGAAATGGCATAAGCGAGAGAAAAGTGTCAGACATTTTTGTTACAAACTTATCATACTGTGTGCATAATTTTCAGAATTTTGGCAAATTTTTTTCACCATTTCCAATAATACAGTTTTATCAGTGCTTTTTTGTGTAGGTTTTGACAAAACCAAAATTGTATAAAATATTTGAATAAAAAATTGCAACTCTTTTACACCAGTTTTCTGGTAAAGGCATTGATAACTTCCCTCCTCTGTGTTTTTATGGAATCTGTGTGTGCAATAGACACAACAGAATGTAAACATTTTGTGGGCATGCTCTGCGATCTGTCCAGAAGTCATTTCAAAGGGAGGAGGAGCTTTGAAGAACGACTATTGTGAATGGTGGTAGATCTTGCCTTATCTATATACTGGTGCCAAAGGGGTGTTTGAGGCAGCACAACCAAAGTAAATTGCAGTTGAAGCGTGCAGGCTGGTTGAAACAGTCTCAGTCGCAGACTGTTTAGAGATATCCAACACAGAGGTCGTGCAGCACACCAGGGAATTGGCAAACAAGGCGTTTTTTATTATCCCATGTTCAGATACAATGTTTCATCAGTATTTCACTGCCTTTCTCAAGCAGATGCTTGAGAAAGGCAGTGAGATACTACTGAAACGTTGTATCTAAACATGGGATGATAAAAAAAAACACCTTGTTTGCCAATTCCCTGGTGTGCTGCTGGACCTCTGTGTTGGATATATACTGGTGCCACCGTGCAGTGTACTGCAAGATTTCAGGATTATTTTATAATAAAGATCGTAAAATTAAAAACAAAACACCAAAAAATATTTAAAAACATGTTTAACAGAAAAAACTTCATGAGTAATAGGTCATTTTCTGATCAGACATTCCCTTTAACCACACTATAGCTGTATGAGGCCACATCCTCTTACAGTGCTACTGTAGGACGAAATGGAAAACAAAGTGAATATTTAAAGCAAATGTCCTAACTCCTATGACAGTGATCTTCACAGTAACCTGCATTAAAGGATACTTCCAGGATGTACAACTTATCCCCTATCCAAAGGATAGGGGATAAGTGCTAGATCGCGGGGGCCCTGGCTCCCTGCATCGAACGGGCATTTTCGACCACTGCCGGAAGCAGCGACCTCCATGCCCCCTCCATGCAGTTCTATGGGAGAGCCGGAGCGCTGCTTTCGGCAATCTCCGGCTCTGCCATAGAACTGCATGGAGGGGCGTGTCGGCCGCAGCTTCGTTCCATTCAGGGAGCCGGGGCTCCATTGGGGAGATAGCTGGGGGCCCAACAGTCGGACCCCCCGTGATCTACAGTGTTGAGCGGCATAAACCATATTCAAATTTGCGATATTTCGCGAATATGTGGTCGAATATTCGTCATATATTCGCTAAATTCGCATATTCGTAATATTCGCGTTATATTTGCGCATATGCGAAAATTCGTGTATGCGAAAATTAGCACATGCAAATTTAGCATAAGCGAAAATTTGCATATGCGAAAATTACCATATGCTAATTTTTGCATATGCGAAAATTCGCACGCCAGTCTCACACAGTAGTATTAGAGCCTTCTTTACACCACACAAGCGTGAAGCAGAGAGGGGTGACCACTGTGATATGTACAGTGGAGAAAAAAAATATGTTCGTAATTACGAATATATATTGCCAAATTCGCTAATATCCGCGAATTCGCGAATATGCGATATTCGCGAATAAAATTTGCATTGCGAATATTCGCGAGCAACACTAGTGATCTAACACTTATCCCCATCCTTAGGATAGAGGATAAGTTGTACATCCCGGAATTATCCTTTAATGTGTCATTTGCTTACTGATCTCCATTATAACTTTAGGGTTGTAGCATTAACTTTCTCATTGCTCCAACCGCATTGTTGTCAACATTCCTGATTTTTCTGGGCAATCTCATTGAACAGACCATCAGACCATAGTAGCAGAAGGGCTTATGCAAACCCCATCCCGTTGGTCATTTTGTGAGTGTTCCTGGGCATTTTGAGAGCACAGGGGCTCATTGATTAGCAGTTTTGTCTTGCAGTGCTGTGGTCCTAGATTTAAATCCCAAGGACAACATCTGCAATGTTCTCCCCATGTTTGTGTAGTTTTTTTCCTACACTATAAAAACATACTGATAGATTGTGAGCCCCCAAGGGGACAGGGACCGATTTTGAGTGTACAGTGATGCAGAATCTGTGTATGCTACATAAAATGAAGAATTATTATTAGTCCTGGGAGGGGTAGAGATTAAATGGGAACTGTCAAATCCAAAAACCAAAAAACTTTTTAGATGTTGTTACTGAAGAGAATTAAAGACCTTTTGTAATATGATTGTTTAGATTTTTTTAAATATTTAATAAAGAAAAAAGCTCCTGAAAATCCCGCCAATAGGGGTCCCCATACCTACTGGGACACTAACCAGTCCTGCAGCAGTATTAGGCTTGTGCATGAGTCATGGACAAGAGATGATATAGAGACAAGGCTTTATGAGCAGAAAGACCAATCACCTCCCACCATCACAAGGAGGGACACACCCTCTCTGACCACACACCAATCACCTCCAACCACCACAAGGTATGGACACGCCCCCTTCCCCTGAGAGGATTTGTAGCACTCTGAGCTAATAAAAAGAGGGATTTTTATCATAAATATAGGTGATAGAGGCATAAAAAGAGATATACATGGTCAGGATTAGGTACTGAGTAACATATCTATATTTTTATATATATATATATATATATATATATATATATATATATATATATATATATTTATTTTTTGTGGGAACTGAAAGGTACGCTTTAAACATTCTGAGGTTAGAGATTAAAATTTGGGCAAGTATGCATACATCTATACGTTGAAGTTGCAGAAGTTGTAAATATATAGATATGTGGTGCCTATAGGTTTCTTAACATTTCTGGTATTTTCTGAAACAGCGATTTGTAGATGTAATTCTAACATTAGAATTACGGATGTTTTAGTTTTTTTAAGCAGCATTTGCACTGACACCTGCTTTTCCATAGACTTTGATAGAGCAGATTATCAGATTAAAAATATGGCTGCTTTATTTTACAATTTTTATGGCCTTATTTTTATTTTATGTGTTATAATGTTATAAAGCTGCTACCATTAATAAAGTAATAAAGATTCATCTTCCAGCAACAGTTAAGTCACTGTCACAATCTTATCTACATGGCTGTGTCTACACAGTTACAGAAGGTGTAACCCTATCGGACTTATATATAACTGTAAATGAGATCACTTTTGGCTCATAGTACAAAACAAAGCATTTACTGTTATACTGAGTCACTACAACAGTTCTGGTAAGAAGCTTTTACTCTAGTAGAAATCTGGTGAGGGATCATAAAGGACCTTTGAGATAAAGGAACCTTCAGGTGCCACATATAAGTGAAAAAGGAAAGGAGAAACTTCCATTAAAGAAATTTTCATTTGTCGGCAAGACATCTCTCATATGCTGCCAACAATAATGTAAGTGAACCGCCGCACAAATGATTCAGCATTTGTTTGTGCAGACCTTCGGCCATATAAAGGCTCCATTAAAGGGGTTATCCAAGTTATAGAATATGTTTGAGAATGGCCCCAAACACACAAAAACAATAAAACAATCCATACTCACCTGAGCTTGTATGGGGGCTAATGGCTGGATCAGGTAGGTAAGTATGGGTTGTTTTATTGTCTTAGTGCATTTAAACAATATTTTATAAACTTGCATAACCCATTTAAGAAACACCAATCAAATGGGATTCCCAAGCAAGTCTATGGGAATTGTGGACATATGTCCGTCTCCTCGCATTATTTCAAGGCAAGTCTTGGGCTAAAAGATTGCCTGGGAATTCTAAAACTTTTCTGCCACTGGAAGCAGATAATATGACTTTTTCTAAGTCTGATGAATGGAACCTAGGTGCACCAAGACACGTTGCTACTTGAGCCAATCAAGTTTTCTTCAATACAAATGAATCTTTGCCTCTCCCATCAAAAACTACTCCTTGTACAGGCCTATATGGTCCCTAACTTCCAGTTTATATCCTGATTAAAATACAGTTGTTTAGTAGGATTATGGATACTACTAGTGTCTCTATATTAAAAGCTCTTAAAGGGGTACTCCACCCCTAGACATCTTATCCCCTATCCAACGTATAGGGGATAAGATGTCTGATTACGGGGGTCCCGCCGCTGGGGACCTCTGTGATCACTCTGCATTTGTTTAGAGTGTTGGGTGCACCGCCGGAGGCTCATGATGTCACGGCCTTGCCCCCTCAATGCAAGTCCCAAAGACTTGTAATCAGGTTTTATTCTATAAGGCTGCTCACACTTTGCTGTGGAGGTTTAAATAATTGTTCCTACCATGTCTATGGTATAGCGGCCCGTTATTGCAATTCTTAGAAAAGTAACTCTTATTCTGCTGTGTACCGTGTGTTAGTCATCTGTGCCGTAACTACTAATGGCTGTTTGCCTGTGTGGTTGACAGGCAAGGCACTTTCTATGTCACTCGAAGCAGCCACTCAGCTTCAGGCCATCACTGAGCCTGCATGTCATAGCCTCAACTGCAGATAAACAAAATGATTGCTGCAGGACACCTTCCAGGGCTATTATACTGCTGGCCAAGCCAACATTATACTTACTCTGGTCAACAGGGTAAAGTGCTGCCATGCCAGGGGGAATGCTGGCTCCTAGAAGGTGACCCATGGAGATCTTCTTCACACTGCGTTCGAGGCTATTCCACACAGGCGCAGTGATTCCCTAAAGTCAACACTTCAGTGGCTGCAGCAAGAGTTGTAGGAAGCTCCTTGCCTGTCAATCACATCTGCTGAGCCATGACATAGGGCAAACAGTTGGGACTAGATACAGCCCCGATGACATCTTAGTAGTAATAAGTAGGGGATAACAAGCTGAAACAGCAATACTACACACTAGAAATTTTAAAGCATTTTTTGCCAATTGTTGGTGCTAATTCATGACATCAAAGGGTATGATGCAAGCCAAATCGCAGATTCAGACCACTTTTCTGTCATGTATATGGGGGCCTTCATCATCAAAAATATAGTGCACAATGCCTCTTGCTTTTAGGGTTTGTGCAAATTTCAGCTGCTGTACTCAGAAAACCAGGGAAGCCCACGTGAGTACCATTTATTGATCATAAACTTTAGACAGGAACCATAAAATACATAAACGCTTGAGATAAGAGATAATAGTAAGTCCTATGGAACCATCCAGTAGGTATTCCTAGCACTGATAACATGTCTCAACGTATTTATAATATACTTATATAAGGTTATGCAAAAATCTGTCTTAATGTGCAAATGAGTCTCATAAAGGTTGCAGAGTCAGGTGAGAGTCAAGTCTCACTGGAATTCTAAATGTTCTCTGGGAGAGGCAGGAAGTGAAGGGGACTTACATGATCACTAGTAAGATATGTTAATTTCACAAAATACTACTTACAAGATGATAATGTAAGTCAATGTGTCATTCCGAATGAAGTCTGACATCAGGGCCCAGGTATTATTTAATCAGTAATATCATTCTATGGACAAATCAGTTTCGGTAAGTGCAAGTTTTAGTTAAAGGTCTCATGCACCTGCAATTTAGCAATCTACTCTGGGCATACTGTATATGGTAGCTGTTCTGTACTATGGGTCCATAAATCCTACATGTGCCTATGTTAAAGTGTACCTGTCATTAGCAAAAACTGTTTATATAATGTAAATAATACCATTACATGCATATTTGAAATATACATTGGTTAAAAAAAGTTTCTTTTTTTGGGTGAAAAAATGGTGTCCCTGCAGCTATTGCATGTGTGTCTCTGGGAGGAGAACAAATACAGGAAATAAGGGCAGGACAAGCAGGGCTCTGTGCAGGCTCCTAGTTTGTCAATCATCCTGCTTTTTGAGCCAGGAGCATGTCATAGAGCCTCAGTGCACAGAGCCCTGCTTGTCTTCAGTATACAGAGCCCTGCTTGTCCTCAGTGCACAGAGCCCTGCTTGTCCTCAGTACACAGAGTCCTGCTTTTCTTCAGTGTACAGAGCCCTGCTTGTCCTCAGTGTGCAGAGCCCTGCTTGTTCTCAGTGCACAGAGCCCTGTTTGCCCTCAGTATACAGAGCCCTGCTTGTCCTCACTGCACAGAGCCCTGCTTGTCCTCAGTGCACAGAGTGCTGCTTTTCCTCACTGCACAGAGCGCTGCTTGTCCTCACTGCACAGAACGCTGCTTGTCCTCACTGCACAGAGCCCTTCTTTTCCTATGTGTACAGAGACATGCTTGTCCTCAGTGTACAGAGCCATGCTTGTCCTCACAGCACAGAGCCCTGCTTGTCCTCACTGTACAGAGCCCTGCTTGTCCTCAATGTACAGAGCCCTGCTTGTCCTCAGTGTACAGAGCCCTGCTTGTCCTCATTGTACAGAGCCCTGTTTGTCCTCAGTGCACAGAGCCCTGCTTGTTCTCAGTGTACAGAGCCATGCTTGTCCTCAGTGTATAGAGCCCTGCTTGTCCTCACTGCACAGAGCTCTGCTTGTCCTCAGTGTACAGAGCCCTGTTTGTCCTCAGTGTAAAGAGCCCTGCTTGTCCTCACTGCACAGAGTCCTGCTTGTCCCCACTGCACAGAGCCCTGCTTGTCCTCAGTGCACGGAGTTCTGCTTGTCCTTGGTGTACAAAGCTCTGCTTGTCCTCACTGCACAGAGCCCTGCTTGTCCTCAGTGCACAGAGCCCTGCTTGTTCTCAGTGCACAGAACCCTGCTTGTCCTCAGTGTACAGAGCCCTGCTTGATCTCAGTGTACAGAACCCTGCTTGTCCTCAGTGTACAGAACCCTGCTTGTCCTCAGTGCACAGAGTTCTGCTTTTCCTCACTGCACAGAGCGCTGCTTGTCCTCACTGCACAGAACGCTACTTGTCCTCACTGCACAGAGCCCTGCTTTTCCTAAGTGTACAGAGCAATGCTTGTCCTCAGTGTACAGAGCACTACTTGTCCTCACAGCACAGAGCCCTGCTTGTTCTCAGTGTACAGAGCCCTGCTTGTCCTCACAGCACAGAGCCCTGCTTGTCCTCAGTCTACAAAGCCCTGCTTGTCCTCAGTGTACAGAGCCCTGCTTGTCCTCAGAGCACAGAGTGCTGCTTGTCCTCAGTGCACAGAGTACTGC
The DNA here is from genome assembly GCF_029499605.1 of Hyla sarda. Lineage (NCBI taxonomy): Eukaryota > Metazoa > Chordata > Amphibia > Anura > Hylidae > Hyla > Hyla sarda. The sequence continues at coordinate 69,239,384 of NC_079192.1, forward strand.
TTGGCCTCACCGCACAGAGCCCTGCTAGTCCTCAGTGTACAGGGCCCTGCTTGTCCTCGGTGTACAGAGCTCTGCTTGTCCTCACTGCACAGAGCCCTGCTTGTCCTCAGTGTACAGAGCCCTGCTTGTTCTCAGTGCACAGAGCCCTGCTTGTCCTCAGTGTACAGAGCCCTGCTTGTCCTCAGTGTACAGAACCCTGCTTGTCCTCAGTGTACAGAACCCTGCTTGTCCTCAGTGCAGAGTTCTGCTTTTCCTCACTGCACAGAGCGCTGCTTGTCCTCACTGCACAGAACGCTACTTGTCCTCACTGCACAGAGCCCTGCTTTTCCTAAGTGTACAGAGCCATGCTTGTCCTCAGTGTACAGAGCATTACTTGTCCTCACAGCACAGAGCCCTGCTTGTCGTCAGTGTACAGAGCCCTGCTTGTCCTCACAGCACAGAGCCCTGCTTGTCCTCAGTATACAGAGCCCTGCTTGTCCTCAGAGCACAGAGTGCTGCTTGTCCTCAGTGCACAGAGTACTGCTTGTCCTCACCGCACAGAGCCCTGCTAGTCCTCAGTGTACAGAGCCCTGCTTGTCCTCAGTGCACAGAGTTCTGCTTGTCCTCACTGCACAGAGCCCTGCTTGTCCTCAGTGTACAGAGTCCTGCTTGTCCTCAGTGCACTGAGCCCTGTTTGTCCTCAGTGCACAGAGCCCTGCTTGTCCTCAGTGTACAGAGCCCTGCTTGTCCTCACTGCACAGAGCTCTGCTTGTCCTTTGTGTACAGAGCCCTGCTTGTCCTCAGTGTTAAGAGCCCTGCTTGTCCTCACTGCACGGAGTCCTGCTTGTCCCCACTGCACAGAGCCCTGCTTGTCCTCAGTGCACTGAGCTCTGCTTGTCCTCGTTGTACAGAGCTCTGCTTGTCCTCACTGCACAGAGCCCTGTTTGTCCTCAGTGTACAGAGCCCTGCTTGTTCTCAGTGCACAGAGCCCTGCTTGTCCTCAGTGTACAGAGCCCTGCTTGTCCTCAGTGTGCAGAACCCTGCTTGTCCTCAGTGTACAGAGCCCTGCTTGTCCTCAGTGTACAGAGCCCTACTTGTCCTCACAGCGCAGAGCCCTGCTTGTCCTCACAGCACAGAGCCCTGCTTGTCCTCAGTGTGCAGAGCCATGCTTGTCCTCAGTGCACAGAGTGCTGCTTGTCCTTACTGCACAGAGCCCTGCTTGTCCTCAGTGTACAGAGTCCTGCTTAACCTCAGTGCTCAGAGCCCTGCTTGTCCTAAGTGCACAGAGCTCTGTTTGTCCTCACTGCACAGAGCCCTGCTTGTCCTCAGTGTACAGAGTTTTGCTTGTCCTCAGTGTGCAGAGTCTTGCTTGTTCTCAGTGCACTGATTCCTGTTTGTCCTCAGTGCACAGAGTCCTGTTTGTCCTCAGTGCACAGAGCCCTGCCTGTCCTCAGTGTACAGAACCATGCTTGTCCTCAGTGTATAGAGCCCTGCTTGTCCTCACTACACAGAGCTCTGCTTGTCCTTAGTGTATAGAGCCCTGCTTGTCCTCAGTGTTAAGAGCCCTGCTTGTCCTCACTGTACAGAGTCCTGCTTGTCCCCACTGCACAGAGCCCTGTTTGTCCTCACTGCACAGAGCCCTTCTAGTCCTCAGTGTACAGAGCCCTGCTTGTCCTCAGTGTACAGAGTCCTGCTTATCCTCAGTGCTCAGAGCCCTGCTTTTCCTCAGTGCACAGAGCTCTGCTTGTCCTTACTGCACAGAGCCCTGCTTGTCTTCAGTGTACAGAGTCCTGCTTGTCCTCAGTGCACTGAGCCCTGTTTGTCCTCAGTGCACAGAGTCCTGCTTGTCCTCAGTGTACAGAGCCATGCTTGTCCTGTTTGTCCTCAGTGTACAGAGCCCTGCTTGTCCTCACTGCACAGAGCCCTGCATGTCCTCAGTGTACAGAGCCCTGCTTGTCCTTATTGCACAGAGTGCTGTTTGTCCTCACTGCACAGAGCGCTGCTTGTCCTCACTGCACAGAGCCCTGCTTGTCCTCAGTGTGCAGAGTCCTGCTTGTCCACAGTGTACAGTGCCCTGCTTGTCCTTATTGCACAGAGTGCTGTTTGTCCTCACTGCACAGAGCGCTGCTTGTCCTCACTGCACAGAGCCCTGCTTGTCCTCAGTGTGCAGAGTCCTGCTTGTCCACAGTGTACAGTGCCCTGCTTGTCCTCAGTGCAAAGAGCCCTGCTTGTCCTCACTGCACAGAGCCCTGCTTGTCCTCAGTGCACAGAGCCCTGTTTGTCCTAAGTGTACAGAGCCCTGTTTGTCCTTACTGCACAGAGCCCTGCTTGTTCTCAGTTTACACAACCCTGCTTGTCTCCAGTGCACAAAGCCCTGCTTTTTTTGCTAATGGAAGGTACACTTAAAGCATTGTATGTTTCCCTTGGTGAATCAGTTAGAAATTGACATAGACCTGTATACCAGAGAATTGCTGTATAAGTGGTGTGTGCTATACAAGGTTATTAAGGTTATCATTACAGCTTATCTGTACTTTATCTGCTTATCTGTAAATTAAAAACCTGCAAGGTATTCTCTTCAGGGGGTGGGACTAGAGCTGAGCGGTTCACCAACAAAGCACACACCTGGAACAGAAAGGAAAACAACAACAGCGTCACATTCACAAGTTTAATGTCCTGGGTGCTCGAAGCGTTTACTTTGAACTAATACTGTATGACCACAAAACCCAATATAACAAGGAGTCACATGGCGGCACAATGACAGAGCCTAGAGGTGGCAACAGCCTGACGAGACCATAGGGCCTCACAATAGAGAAGATTAAAGATATTTTTGAAAATTTAAATTGAAGATTTTAGATAGATTAAAATTTTTAAAGTTTAATTTAAGGTGTCAACAGCATAAGAAGACTATATGGTGGCACAATGACACAGCCTGAAGGTGGAAGCAGCAGGAAGTGACCATAATCTGGCAGAATGACACAGCCTGGAATTGACGTGACTTGTATGTAGCCCACGCTACACTTTAGTGACTTGAGCTTGACTAATTTGCTGGACCTGACTTGTATGCAGCCATTGCTAGACTTGAGTTACTTTGGACTTGACTAGCTTGACTTGAATATATCCCCGGACTGTAAGGCTTACCCCAAGGCTTTGACTTTCACCTGGGTACTGGGGTTAACTGGTAGTAAATGCGTGGTTGCTGGACTAGGCTAGTGTTGAGCGGCATAGGCCATATTCGAATTCACTATATTTTGCGAATATATGGACGAATATTCGTCATATATTCGCTAAATTTGCATATTCGTAATATTCACCTTTTATTTTCACATATGCTAAAATTCGCCTATGCAAACATTTGTACGCCAGTCTAACACAGTGGTATTTGAGCCTTCTTTACACCACACAAGCTGGAAGCAGAGAGGGAGGATCACTGTGATGTGTACTGTGAAAAAAATTTTAAAAAAATATGCGAATATTCGTAATTGTGAATATATAGTGCTATATTCGCGAATATGCGATATTCGCGAATAAAATTCGCATTGCGAATATTCGCGAGCAACACTAGACTAGGCCTCAGGCCTCCTTCAGGATCACCTCACAGACAGACTTCACTCTTTACCAAACTGTACCTCACTATATATGGGAGGAATTTAGAGAGATCCCATTGGCCAGATAAGTCACCTGGTTCACCTCTGTATACTCCCCTAAAAACAAGGTTCATAGCAACAGATTTCTTAAGGTAAATAAAGGTAAAAAATGGGAAAATATGTATAGAAAATACCAATACATTGACCCTTAGATAACATTGCATTAGATTATGAAATAAAGAGAGTTCTGAGGAGTGTGGGCCCAAGACGGACATTGAAGCAGCATCTGCCACACAGGATGGGCAGGAGTACAGAAGAACATGTGATTCTGTACTGGGTCACCACACTTTGTTTTTGCCAAGTTGGGAAATACTATCCAGGATGCACAAGAGGATAAGATTGTATACACATTAAACACCTCTAAAGGTTATCAGATTAAAGCATTAATAAAGAAGATGAACTGTGGTATCCTTTAGGATCAAGAGCGTTATACTGCCGCCTAGTTGGGAGCAGTAGTACTGATGACATGTCATTTTGCAGGGTAACGTAAGTAACCTATTGGTACCCTCTGAGCCCAGCAATCCTTTCGTCAAATAAGCTGTCCCCTTAGTGCAAAGTGCAGGAATGAGACTTCTGTGCAAATCCAATAAAAGGCAGTTACTTTAGCACAGCATCTAATATTACAATCTTGGGTAGATAAATGAATATTCACTGTACCTTTTAAGGTCCCTCTTGCAGCGGATTTACTGAATGCAAAGTCTAGTGTTCTTTTAGCACATGTTGTGACTTATGTAGATGCAGACATGATACAGACAGAATACAGTTCAATGAGCTTGTTCTCCACTGATGAGGATCTACAGCGCTTTTGGCAATTTTTTGACCCTTTCACTTTTTTACATTTCGTTATGTTATGGAGGTGTGCTAAGATAAAACAAAACATTTCCTCTCCCCCATCATTGTGCTCTTAATACCCCATAATGACAAAGTGAAAACAGAATTCTATAAATTGTTGCTAATTTATTAAAAAGGAAAAACTAAAATATCCCATTTATGCTTGGACTTAGTTGAAGAACCTTTGGCAGTGATTACAGTCTCCAGTCTTAGCGATGAGGCCACAAGGTGTACCTACCAGGATTTGGGGATTTTCTGCCATTTTTCTTGTAGAACCCCTCATACTCAGATTGAAGGGGGACTGTCAGTAGAAGCAATTTTCAGGTCTCTCCAGAGAGGTTTGACCGGATTCATGTCATGGCTCTGGCTGGGCCACTAAAGGTCATTCCCAGGGTTCCCAGGGTTGCCACTATGGGTTCTTAGGGTCCTTGTCTGGCTAAAAGGTTAACTATTGGCCCAGAGCACTCTGAATCAGGTTTTCATTAAGAATATCTATGTACACTGTTAAACAAAAAAAAAAGGGAACACTTAAACAACACAATGTAACTCCAAGTCAATCACACTTCTGTGAAGTGAAATCACACTGTCTACTCAGGAAGCAACACTGATTGACAATCAATTTCACATGCTGTTGTGCAAATGGAATAGACAACAGGTGGAAACTATAGGCAATAGAGGCAGCTCTAGACTTTTTGAGGCCTTAGGCAAAAATATATCTGAGGCCCCCCAAGCGCGATAAAAAAGAAGAAATACTTTTAAAACATTTTTTTTACGCGGTGCTCCCCTACCGAGGTTGACGAGCAAAAAAAAAAAAAGGATAAAATGGTAAAAAAAATTTAAAACGCAATGGACTATATCTACTTATCAGTGGGTATGTAGTTTAAAGTGCTGCTTTATACAGCAACTCACCAATGACGTCCTCTCTAATTTGCTTAGTTGCCTTCTCTTCTCCATTTGGTCTGGGCCATCATGACAATTTCTTCCACCCACAATTCTTCACCATTAAACCTGCAAAACAAACCTATTAGGCTCCGCATGGGTTAGAGAGGGGTGTAGAAGAGTGTACATTGGTGTCAGAGGGGTGTACAGAGGGGTGTAGAGGAGTGTACATGGGGGTGACAGAGAGGTGTAGAGGAGTGTACATGGGTGACAGAGGGGTATAGAGGAGTGTATATGAGTGACAGATGGGTGTAGAGGAGTATACATGGGTGAGAGAGGGGTGTAGAGGGGTGTACATGGGTGACAGAGGGGTGTAGAGGAGTGTACATGGGTGACAGAGGGGTGTAGAGGAGTGTACATGGGTGACAGAAGGGTGTAGAGGAGTGTACATGGGTGACAGAAGGGTGTAGAGGAGTGTACATGGGTGACAGAGGGGTGTAGAGGAGTGTACATGGGTGACAGAGGGTGTAGAGGAGTGTACATGAGTGACAGAGGGGTATAGAGGAGTGTACATGGGTGACAGAGGGCTGTAGAGGAGTGTACATGGGTGATAGAGGGTGTAGAGTAGTGTACATGGGTGACAGAGGGGTGTAGATGAGTGTGCATGGGTGACAGAGGGGTGTACAGAGGGGTGTAGAGGAGTGTACATGAGTGACAAAGGGGTATAGAGGAGTGTACATGGGTGACAGAGGGGTGTAGAGGAGTGTATATGGGTGACAGAGGGGTATAGAGGAGTGTACATGGGTGACAGAGAGGTGTACATGGGTGACAGAGGGGTGTACATGGGTGACAGAGGGGTGTAGAGGGGTGTACATGGGTGACAAGGGGGTGTAGAGTGTACATGGGTGACAGAGGGGTGTAGAGGAGTGTACATGGGTGACAAAGGGGTATTACATGGGTGACAGAGGGGTGTAGAGGGGTGTACATGGGTGACAAGGGGGTGTAGAGGAGTGTACATGGGTGACAAAGGGGTATTACATGGGTGACAGAGGGGTGTAGAGGGGTGTACATGGGTGACAAGGGGGTGTAGAGGAGTGTACATGGGTTACAGAGGGGTATAGAGGAGTGTACATGGGTGACAGAGGGGTGTAGAGGAGTGTACATGGGTGAGAAAGGGGTGTAGAGGAGTGCACATGGGTGACAGAGGGATGTAGAGGGGTGTACATGGGTGACAGAGGGGTGTAGAGGAGTGTACATGGGTGACAGAGGGGTATAGAGGAGTGTACATGGGTGACAGAGGGGTGTAGAGGGGTGTACATGGGTGACAGAGGGGTGTAGAGGAGTGTACATGGGTGACAGAGGGGTATAGAGGAGTGTACATGGGTGACAGAGGGGTGTAGAGGGGTGTACATGGGTGACAGAGGGGTGTAGGGGAGTGTACATGGGTGACAGAGGGGTATAGAGAAGTGTACATGGGTGACAGAGGGGTGTAGAGGAGTGTACATGGGTGACAGAGGGTGTAGAGGAGTGTACATGAGTGACAGAGGGGTATAGAGGAGTATACATGGGTGATAGAGGGGTGTAGAGGAGTGTACATGGGTGATAGAGGGTGTAGAGGAGTGTACATGGGTGACAGAGAGGTGTAGAGGAGTGCACATGGGTGAAAGAGGGGTGTAGAGGAGTGTACATGAGTGACAAAGGGGTATAGAGGAGTGTACATGGGTGACAGAGGGGTGTAGAGGAGTGTACATGGGTGACAGAGGGGTATAGAGGAGTGTACATGGGTGACAGAGGGGTATAGAGGAGTGTACATGGGTGACAGAGAGGTGTACATGGGTGACAGAGAGGTGTACATGGGTGACAGAGGGGTGTAGAGGGGTGTACATGGGTGACAAGGGGGTGTAGAGGAGTGTACATGGGTGACAGAGGGGTGTAGAGGAGTGTACATGGATGACAGAGGGGTGTAGAGGAGTGTACATGGGTGACAGAGGGGTATAGAGGAGTGTACATGGGTGACAGAGAGGTGTACATGGGTGACAGAGGGGTGTACATGGGTGACAGAGGGGTGTAGAGGGGTGTACATGGGTGACAAGGGGGTGTAGAGGAGTGTACATGGGTGACAGAGGGGTGTAGAGGAGTGTACATGGGTGACAAAGGGGTATTACATGGGTGACAGAGGGGTGTAGAGGGGTGTACATGGGTGACAAGGGGGTGTAGAGGAGTGTACATGGGTGACAGAGGGGTGTAGAGGAGTGTACATGGGTGACAAAGGGGTGTAAAGGAGTGCACATGGGTGACAGAGGGGTGTAGAGGAGTGTACATGGGTGACAGAGGGGTATAGAGGAGTGTACATGGGTGACAGAGGGGTGTAGAGGGGTGTACATGGGTGACAGAGGGGTGTAGAGGAGTGTACATGGGTGACAAAGGGGTATTACATGGGTGACAGAGGGGTGTAGAGGGGTGTACATGGGTGACAAGGGGGTGTAGAGGAGTGTACATGGGTGACAGAGGGGTGTAGAGGAGTGTACATGGGTGACAAAGGGGTGTAGAGGAGTGCACATGGGTGACAGAGGGATGTAGAGGGGTGTACATGGGTGACAGAGGGGTGTAGAGGAGTGTACATGGGTGACAGAGGGGTATAGAGGAGTGTACATGGGTGACAGAGGGGTGTAGAGGGGTGTACATGGGTGACAGAGGGGTGTAGAGGGGTGTACATGGGTGACAGAGGGGTGTAGAGGAGTGTACATGGGTGACAGAGGGTATAGAGGAGTGTACATAGGTGACAGAGATTTGTACATGGGTGACAGAGGGGTGTACAGGAGTGTAAATGGGTGACAGAGGGGTATAGAGGAGTGTACATGGGTGACAGAGGGGTGTAGAGGAGTGTACATGGGTGACAGAGGGGTGTAGAGGAGTGTACATGGGAGACAGAGGGGTGTACATGGGTGACAGAGGGGTGTAGAAGAGTGTACATGGGTGACAGAGGGGTGTAGAGGAGTGTACATGGGTGACAGAGGGGTGTAGAGGAGTGTACATGGGTGACAGAGGGGTGTAGAGGAGTGTACATGGGTGACAGAGGAGTGTACAGAGGGGTGTAGAGGAGTGTACATGGGTGGCAAAGGGGTGTAGAGGAGTATACATGGGTGGCAGAGGGGTGTAGAAGAGTGAACATAGGTGACGGGGGCATAGGGGGTGACAGAGGGGTGGACAGGAGTGACAAGGTGGTAACAGAGTGGTGAACAGGGGTGACAGAGGGGTGAATAGGGGGTGGACAAGGGTGACAAGGATGTGGTCAGGGGGGTGGACAATGGAGGGTGAACATGGGTGACAGGGATGGACAGGAGTGACAGAGGGGTGGACTGGGGTAACAAAGGGACAGATGGGTGAACTGGAGGGTGGATATGGGTGACAGGGTGGACTACAGGGGTAGACGGGGGTTAAACATGGGTGACAGGGATGGACAGCGGAGTGGACAAGGCGGACATGGATGACAGGAGGTTGGACATGAGTGATGGGATGATAGGAGGGTGGACATAGGTGAGAGGGGGGGTGGACATGGGTGACAGGGGGGTGGAAATGGATGACAGGAGGGTGAACAGGGGTGACAGGGGGTGGACATGGGTGACAGGGGGGTGGACAGGGGTGACAGGGGGGTGGACAGGGATGAAAGGGGGTGGACATGGGTGACAGGGGGTGGACATGGGTGACAGGGGGTGGACATCGGTGACAGGGGCAGCAGCAGAACCGCTACCTTCGCCTTTGTGCAAGGAGGAACAGGAGGAGCACTGCCAGAGCCCTGCAAAATGACCTCCAGCAGGCCACAAATGTGCATGTGTCCACTCAAACGGTCAGAAACTGACTCCATGAGGGTGGTATGAGGGCCCGACGTCCACAGGTGGGGGTTGTGCTTACAGTACAACACTGTGCAGGACGTTTGCCATTTGCCAGAGAACACCAAGATTGGCAAATTCGCCACTGGCGCTCTGTGCTCTTCACAGATGAAAGCAGGTTTACACTGAGCACGTGACAGAGTCTGGCGATGCAGTGGAGAACTTTCTGCTGCCTGCAACATCCTTCAGCATGACCGGTTTAGCAGTATGTCAGTAATGGTGTGGGGTGGCATTTGTGGGGTGCTTGCCAGAGGTAGCCTGACTGCCATTAGGTTCCGAGATGAGATCCTCAGACCCCTTATGAGACCATTTGCTGTTGCGGTTGGGCCTGGGTTCCTCCTAATGCAAGACAATGCTAGACCTCATGTGGCTGGAGTGTGTCAGCAGTTCCTGTAAGAGGAAGGCATTGATGCTATGGACTGGCCCGCCCGTTCCCCAGACCTGAGAACATCTGGGACATCATGTCTCGCTCCATTCACCAACACCACGTTGCATCACAGAGTGCACCAGGAGTTGGCGGATGCTTTAGTCCAGGTCTAGGAGGACATTCCTCAGGAGACCATCTGCCACCTCATCAGGAGCATGCCCAGGTGTTGTAGGGAGGTCATACGGGCATGTGGAGGCCACACACACTACTGAACCTCATTGTGACTTGTTTTAAGGACATTACATAAAGTTGGATCAGCCTGTAGTGGGGTTTTCCACTTTGATTTTGAGTGTGACTCCATATCCAGACCTCCATGGGTTGATAAATTTGATTTCCATTGATAATTTTTGTGTGATTTTGTTGTCAGCACATTCCTCTATATAAAGACGAAAGTATTTCATACGATTAGTTCATTCATTCAGATCTAGGGTTTGTTATCTTAGTGTTCCCTTTTATTTTTTTGAGCAGTGTACTTTGCTCCATTCAGCTGTCCCTCAACCCTACACAGTCTCTCTGTTCCAGCCACTATAAAACAGCCCATAACTTGATGCTGCCACCACCATGCTTCACTGAAGAGATGGTATTGGTCAGGTGATGAACAGGGCCTGGTTTCCCCCAGACATAACGCTTAGAATTGAGGCCAAAATGTTCAATCTTGGTTTCATCAGACCAAAGAATCTTGTTTCTCACAGTCTAAGAGTCTTTTAGGTGTTTTTTTTTGCAAACTCCTGGCATTTTTCATTTGTATTTTACTGAGGAGGGACTTTTTTCTGGCCACTATGTCAGTGCTGCAGTCAGTTGACCTTCTGGAAATGTCTCCCATTTGCACACAGGATCTTTGGAGCTCAGTCAACGTGACCCTTGGTTGTTGGTCACCTCTCTTTACAAGGCCCTTCTCCCCACATTTCATAGTTTGGTGGGGCAGCCAGCTCTAGGAAGGGTCCTGGTTGTTTCAAACTTCTTCAATTTAAGAGTGAAGCTATGTTCACACAGTGGAATTTCCATGTAGAATTCTGCATTAGAATTCTGCACAGAGATTCTGCAGAAGGCGAACCCCATTGATATCAATTAATCTTGCAGCTGAAGACTTTTTCAGAAACTTTCTTTCTATTCTTCAGAAACTATAGTTTGAGCGGCAGGAGCCATATTCCAATTCAGGATATTTCGTGAATATATGGACGAATATTCGTACTATGTTTGTGAAATTCGCATATTCGCTATGTTCATTCACTTTTTAATATTTGTCATTACAAATATATATTGCTATATTCTAGATGTTCGCATAAATCAGTGTCGATATTTGCAGTAAAAATTAGCATTTCGAATATTCGCTGTTACGCCGAGCGCTCCGGGTCCCCGCTCCTCCCCGGAGCGCTCGCGGCGTTTCTCTCCCTGCAGCGCCCCGGTCAGACCCGCTGACCAGGAGCGCTGCACTGACATTGCCGGCGGGGATGCGATTCGCATAGCGGGACGCGCCCGCTCGCGAATCGCATCCCAAGTCACTTACCCGTCCCGGTCCCCGGCTGTCATGTGCTGGCGCGCGCGGCTCCGCTCTCTAGGGCGCGCGCGCGCCAGCTCTCTGAGACTTAAAGGGCCAGTGCACCAATGATTGGTGCCTGGCCCAATTAGCCTGATTAGCTTCCACCTGCTCCCTGGCTATATCACATCACTTCCCCTGCACTCCCTTGCCGGATCTTGTTGCCTTGTGCCAGTGAAAGCGTTTAGTGTTGTCCAAGCCTGTGTTACCTGATCTCCTGCTATCCATATTGACTACGAACCTTGCCGCCTGCCCCGACCTTCTGCTACGTCTGACCTTGCCTCTGCCTAGTCCTTCTGTCCCACGCCTTCTCAGCAGTCAGCGAGGTTGAGCCGTTGCTAGTGGATACGACCTGGTTGCTACCGCCGCAGCAAGACCATCCCGCTTTGCGGCGGGCTCTGGTGAACACCAGTAGCCACTTAGAACCGGTCCACCGGCACGGTCCACGCCAATCCCTCGCTGACACAGTGGATCCACAACCTGTAAGCCAAATCGTGACAGTAGATCCGGCCATGGATCCCGCTGAGGTGCCGCTGCCAAGACTTAGATCTCTGGGCACCTCTCCCATAGTATCCTTTGCAATCTACGCCTGGGCCTCCCGCCGAGGAGGCCATGCAAGTGGATCGGTCTCGCCTGACCCAGGAAGAGAGGAATGGCCGTAGGGAAGAAAATCTTTGTCTGTACTGTGCCAGTATCGAACATTTCTTGGTGGATTGCCCTATTCGTCCTCCACGTCTAGGAAACGCACGCACGCACCCAGCTCACGTGGGTGTGGCGTCTCTTGGTTCGAAGTCTGCTTCTCCACGTCTCACGGTGCCCGTGCGGATTTCTCCTTCTGCCAACTCCTCCCTCTCAGCCGTGGCCTGCTTGGACTCTGGTGCCTCTGGGAATTTTATTCTGGATTCTTTGGTGAATAAGTTCTGCATCCCGGTGACCCGTCTCGTCAAGCCGCTCTACATTTCTGCGGTCAACGGAGTTTGATTGGATTGCACCGTGTGTTACCGCACAAAACCCCTCTTAATGTGCATTGGACCCCATCACGAAATGATTGAATTTTTCGTCCTTCCCAACTGCACCTCTGAGGTCCTCCTCGGTCTGCCATGGCTCCAGCTTCATTCTCCCACCCTTGACTGGACCACCGGGGAGATCAAGAACTGGGACTCTGCTTGCCACAAGAAATGCCTCTCCCCCCCTCCCAGTCCCGTCAGGCAAGCCTCAGTGCCTCCTCATGGTCCCCGTCCTGGTGACACCCTGCCCCGTGCTAAGCTTCACCCTCTGCCCTCCCTCCCCATTCCCACTCCTGCTGTACTGCCTGCCTTTGAGGAAACCCTACAGTCACTCCTGGTGTTCTCGTCCCGTGTGAAGCAGTTGCCGGACAAAGAAAGGGGGAGACCTAAGGGGGGGTACTGTTACGCCGAGCGCTCCGGGTCCCCGCTCCTCCTCGGAGCGCTCACAGCGTTTCTCTCCCTGCAGCGCCCCGGTCAGACCCGCTGACCGGGAGCACTGCACTGACATTGCCGGCAGGGATGCGATTCGCATAGCGGGACGCGCCCGCTCGCGAATCGCATCCCAAGTCACTTACCCGTCCCGGTCCCCGGCTGTCATGTGCTGGCGCGCGCGGCTCCGCTCTCTAGGGCGCGCGTGCGCCAGCTCTCTGAGACTTAAAGGGCCAGTGCACCAATGATTGGTGCCTGGCCCAATTAGCCTGATTAGCTTCCACCTGCTCCCTGGCTATATCACATCACTTCCCCTGCACTCCCTTGCCGGATCTTGTTGCCTTGTGCCAGTGAAAGCGTTTAGTGTTGTCCAAGCCTGTGTTACCTGATCTCCTGCTATCCATATTGACTACGAACCTTGCCGCCTGCCCCGACCTTCTGCTACGTCTGACCTTGCCTCTGCCTAGTCCTTCTGTCCCACGCCTTCTCAGCAGTCAGCGAGGTTGAGCCGTTGCTAGTGGATACGACCTGGTTGCTACCGCCGCAGCAAGACCATCCCGCTTTGCGGCGGGCTCTGGTGAACACCAGTAGCCACTTAGAACCGGTCCACCGTCACGGTCCATGCCAATCCCTCGCTGACACAGTGGATCCACAACCTGTAAGCCGAATCGTGACATTCGCGCTCAACAGTATATAGAATTAAACTTAAAAGTAACACTTAGGTGTAGGTATCCCTAGAAGGAGCAGAACTAGGAGATGTTGCTCTGGCCATAGGCACACCTAGACCAGTTTTGGGTCCACCCCTCTCCTGGGAGAGTTTCTGTGCAGAAAAAAAAGGCTAGAGAGCATCACATAACCAAGGCATCATTCATCTGATACAACAGTATGCAAATTTTAACTCTTTCACTCTCATTTTAACTTAGTGTGTTTTATTAACCCCTTAACGAGCTGGTTAAGCTGGTACTTAACGCAACAGGACGTACATTTACGTCCTAAGCATAACCGCGAGCATCGGAGCGATGCCCAGATCATGCGCGGCAGGTCCCAGCTGCTGATCGCAGCCAGGGACCCACCGGTAATGGCGGACATCTGCGATCCCGAGGATGTCCGCCATTAACCCCTCAGATGCCATGATCAATACAGATCACGGCATCTTCAGCATTGCGGTCACTATAATGGATGATCGGATCGCCCGCAGCGCTGCCGCGGCGATCCGGTCATCAAGTACGGGAGACGGAGCTCCCCTCACCTGCCTCTGCTGCCTTCCTGGCATCTTCTGCTCTGATCTGCCTTCCCACAGACCAGAGCAGAAGATGACCGATAACACTGATCAGTGCTATGTCCTATACATAGCACTGAACAGTATTAGCAATCGAATGATTGCTATAAATAGTCCCCTATGGGGACTATTAACCCCTTAAGGACGCAGGACGTAAATGTACGTCCTGGTGAGGTGGTACTTAACGCACCAGGACGTACATTTACGTCCTGTGCATAACCGCGGGCATCGGAGCGATGCCCGTGTCATGCGCGGCTGATCCCGGCTGCTGATCGCAGCCAGGGACCCGCCGGCAATGGCCGACGCCCGCGATCTTGCGGGCGTCCGCCATTAACCCCTCAGGTGCCGGGATGAATACAGATCCCGGCATCTGCGGCAGTTCGTGATTTAAATGAACGATCGGATCGCCCGCAGCGCTGCTGCGGGGATCCGATCATTCAGAACGCCGGACCTCCTGCTCTGGTCTGTGATTGAGCAGACCAGAGCAGGAGATGACCGATAATACTGATCTGTTCTATGTCCTATACATAGAACAGATCAGTATTAGCAATCATGGTATGAATAGTCCCCTATGGGGACTTTTCAAGTGTAAAAAAAAATGTAAAAAAAATGTAAAAGTAAAAAAAAAGTGAAAAATCCCCTCCCCCAATAAAAAAGTAAAACGTCCGTTTTTTCCTATTTTACCCCCAAAAAGCGTAAAAAAACATTTTTTATAGACATATTTGGTATCGCCGCGTGCGTAAATGTCCGAACTATTAAAATAAAATGTTAATGATCCCATACGGTGAACGGCGTGAACGAAAAAAAAAATCAAATATTCCTACTTTTTTAATACATTTTATTAAAAAAAAATATATAAAAAATTTATTAAAAGTTTTTTATATGCAAATGTGGTATCAAAAAAAGTACAGATCATGGCGCAAAAAATGAGCCCCCATACCGCCACTTATACGGAAAAATAAAAAAGTTAGGGATTATAAACGTACTAATTTGGTTAAGTTTGTGATTTTTTTTAAGCGCAACAATAATATAAAAGTATATAATAATGGGTATCATTTTAATTGTCTTGACCCTCATAATAAAGAACACATGTCATTTTTACCATAAATTGTACGGCGTGAAAACAAAACCTTCCAAAATTAGCAAAATTGCGTTTTTCGTTTTCATTTCCCCACAAAAAGTGTTTTTTGGTTGCGCCATACATTTTATGATATAATGAGTTATGTCTTTACAAAGGACAACTGGTCGCGCAAAAAACAAGCCCTCATACTAGTCTGTGGATGAAAATATAAAAGAGTTATGATTTTTAGAAGGCGAGGAGGAAAAAATGAAAACGTAAAAATTAAATTGTCTGAGTCCTTAAGGCCAAAATGGGCTGAGTCCTTAAGGGGTTAAAGTGTAAAAATAAAAGTACAAAAAAAAGTACAAAAAAATAAATTAAAAAATATGTAAAAAAAAAAAACCTCCCCCAATAAAAACGTAAATTGTCCCATTTTCCCTATTTCACCCCCGAAAAGTGTTAAAAAAATATTTTATATACATTTGGTATCGCCGCGTGCGTAAATATCTGATCTATTAAAATAAAATGTAAATTATATCATACGGTGAACGGCGTGAACATAAAAAAAAAAGTCCAAAATAGCTGCTTTTTTATAACATTTTATTCCAAAAAATGTATAAAAAATGGATTAAAAGTTTTATATAAGCAAATATGGTATCAATAAAAAGTATAGATCACAGCGCAAAAAATGAGCCCTCATACCGCTGCTTATACGGGAAAAAAAAAGTTATAGGTCTTCAAAATAGGGGGATTTTAAACGTACTAATTTGGTTAAAAAGTTTGCGATTTTTTTTTAAGCGCAACAGTAATATAAAAGTATGTTATCATGGGTATAATTTTAATCATATTAACCCAAAGAATAAAGAACACATGTAATTTTTTCTACCGTAAATTGTACGGCGTGCAAGCGAATCCTTCCAAAATTAGCAAAATTGCGGTTAACTTTTTAATTTCCCCACACAAATAGTATTTTTTTGGTTGCGCCATACATTTTATGGTAAAGTGAGTGATGGCATTACAACGGACAACTGGTCGCGCAAAAAACAAGCCCTCATACTAGTCTGTGGATGAAAATATAAAAGTTATGATTTTTTGAAGGCGAGGAGGAAAAAAGGAAAATGTTAAAATAAAAATCCTTAAGGCCCAAATGGGCTGAGTCCTTAAGGGGTTAATGTAATGCAAAGCACAAAAACAGTTTTGCAAGTAAACACAATATTCTGGGTGTAGATTCTGTCTGCTACGCATGCCGCCAAAATCCTTCGGCGCTAGGATCATGCAGACATATGCTGTAAGAATTAATATGTTTCATAGTCTGGAAGTTTTTGTGGCGGAATTCTGGCAAGAGACCCCTATGCCTGGTGGTTACAACAGCACAGATAACATTTAAAGGGGTATTCCAGGCAAAACCTTGTTTTATATATATCAACTGGCTCCGGAAAGTTAAACAGATTTGTAAATTACTTCTATTAAAAAATCTTAATCCTTCCAATAGTTATTAGCTTCTGAAGTTTTCTGTCTAACTGCTCAATGATGATGTCACGTCCCGGGAGCTGTGCATGATGGGAGAATATCCCCATAGAAACTGCACAGCACCTGGGACGTGAGTCATCAAAGAGCCGTTAGACAGAAAACAACAACTCAACTTCAGAATCTAATAACTATTGGAAGGATTAAGATTAACATCAAGATGAACACATGGGCATGGGGAGACAAGGAATGATGCAGGGGTAGTAACATGCTGTTTTGCACTAGAACAGAGCTTTCTCTGGCCCTAATCCTCATGACGTGGAACACACGTATAAATAGGAAGAGCCGAGAGGAGAACGAAGTCAACAAACAAAGTAATAAACTTACAAGAGACGCAATATATCAATATATCGAATCACGGGAACAAAACTTTTAGCATCCATGTCGGTGCAGAGCGAGCACAGGTGCTCCCAAATAAGTGTGCATAATTTACGCTTAGTTTTGCCTATATAAAATAGGCCATAAGAGCATAATAAGAGCAAATGTAGTTTTACATTTTATCAATTGTTTAACCTTTAGGTTATGGTACACTGTGTATTTTCAGGCGTATTTCAATGTAAAATATCACAGAAAAATTGTGGGTGAGATTTATAAAAACCTGTGCAAAGGAAAATCTGACCAGTTGCCTATAACAACCAATCAGATTGCTTCTTTCAATTTTCAGAGGCCTTGTTAAAACTAAAAGAAGTGATCTGATTGGTTGCTATGGGCAAGTGGTTACATTTTCCTCTCCTAAGGTTTTGATAAATCTCCATATTTTTTACATAAATGTGCTCTATGTAAGTCTGTGAGGAGATGGTTGTCTGTTCACACAATGGCTCATATTTATCAATCAGCCTGAAACCCTAATTGTCTGGTTTCACCCATAACAACCAATCACAGCTTAACGTTCACTTTACAAGAACTCATTAAGATATGAAAGTTGAGCTGTGATTGGTTGTTATGGGAAAAAACAGACAATTAGACTTTCAGGCTGATTGATAAATATCCCCCAATATGTAAAAATGGACACATTTTTGTCATGCATGTAAATGAGTGACATGTAATAATGTAAATAAAACTAAACATAAACATATTTAGAATAAGCAAAAGAGGACAGGCCAGGCACAGCGTATCCTTCGGAATTAACCTATCAGGCAGGTGCTCGAACAGTCCCGTAGCTAGGTGGGGTGCAAAACGTGGAACAGTAGACAACTTGTATAGAGTATCAAGTAAAGAAAAATGCTGCAACTCACCACCTTCCAGCTTTTCTTTAATTGTCGTCACAATCGTCAGTACAGGTGCAACTTGCGGTGAATCGACATCGGGGCTGGATACAGGGGAGAGAGGGTAGAGTGGACGCTACGGGGAGGTCCCTAGACGACCAGCTAGTTTCGCATCAAATGATGCTTCTTCCGGTCTAGGGATATGGCAGGTGTGCGGTGATTAAATAGGTAAGTCCCACCATAGGGCGGGGTGAAAACACATATATTACAAAAACGGACAGTGTGAATACTATATACACTACATATCCCATTCACCTTAGTAATTACAATTAAACACCTATTAAAACCAACTAACAATGGTGCTACTGCAGGTAGGGGAATAGATCGCTGCGTTCATTAAGTCCTATGGCACTTAAAGCGTCAAGGTACGTTTAGTTTTGGAGAAGAATAATAGAGATTATGTCACTATTACAACCACCCTTATGAGAGCAAAGGCTGAATTACGAACAATGATCACAGAGGAGAAAGACAATACGTTCATTAAAGGTCTGGAAAGTCGACTTACTAAGTTACAAGATGAAATCAAAGCGCAAAAGCGCGATAAATATATTGGTGATAAAAAAGACTTCGATGAAAACAGAATATTCACCTGGGGTAAGCAGAGGTCACAACCATACCCACGTAATAAATCTAACTATAAGAAAAATTATAACAGAAAGAAACAAAAAACAGATTACCTCACCACTGAAACGGAAACAAGTTCGTCAGATGAGCCTCAGGCAGAACAATGGGAGAATGTAACACACGGCGAGCAACCTGTCCCTTTAGGAGGAGTAAAAGGAAGAAGCGGGATGACCGGCCGCACCAAACCGAAAAAACTAAAGAACGTCACATGGAGGAATTAAAACAATACAACAATGTGATTAACCTAACGGACACTACATTACCAGACTCCTGCATCACAGCACTATCAAAGGGACTTAACTATGGTTTGACAGAGGACTTTCGCTACCACCACTTCGAGGTCGAACTGTATAAAGCACTCCAAAAAGTCAATATCCATAAGCATTTTGCCAACATTAAAATACGCACAGCAATTGATAAGGAGGGAGAAATCCCATGTTGTATGGATAATTTTGTCTTTCCAGCAGTACTAGAATTCACACAGCATGAGCGGGAATGTCTTGCTATGCTCTGTGAATTACAAGGGGGTACTAGGGCTGAAATTGTTGGCGGTAAGTCAGCATTTTTTTCAGGAGGTAACCCCTCATCATTTAACCCACAACCTATCCTGGGAGGAGCAGTTGATATGTTCCAATGGGTGGTCCTCAAAGACATGAGAGCCCTTATTTACCCACAAAAGAAATTCAACCTCACAAAAGAAGAGAAAAAAGCTCTAGATTGGCTAGCCGATCAGCCAGCTCTGGTTGTTTCAAAAGCCGATAAGGGAGGTTCGATTGTGGTTTGGGGGAAAGAGCAGTGTGACAGTGAAGTAAGGCGACAATTAGAAGACACCACTGTATATACCAAACTGGCAGATAACCCCACAGGTAGAGTTATGGGAAAACTTAGGGCTTTCCTTAACAAATATGTCAGAAAGGGACAAATTAGTGAAAAACAGCTGGCAGGCTTACCCCCAACTTACCCCGAGCCTCTAAGTGGTATATAGTTCCTAAGGTACACAAGTCGCAGACCCAGCCCCCGGCCCGTCCCATCGTCTCGGGGATTGGGTCTGCGACTGAACCTCTCTCTTCCTACCTGGAATGGCTCTTATCTCCACTCCTGCCCTCCATCCAGGTTCTTAAAAACAGAGAAGAGTTGCTAAGGGCAATACGTGGTTTCCCTTGGGAGAGCACCTACAACCTAGCGTCGATCGACGTCGAGAGCCTATATACCGGCATCCCACATGATGCTGGTATATGGGCTCTCAGAGCCTTTCTCCAGAACTCAGATAAGTCCCCTGATTTTCAAAATTTTGTAGTGGAAGGTTTGGAATTAATTCTAAAACAGAATACCTTCCAACAGGCAGGAGTTTGGTATGTGCAAGACCGGGGTACCACGATGGGTACCCCGGTCTCTTGAACATACGCCAACATTTATTTGGCTATGTTGGAGAGTAAGTTTATATATTCCACCAATAATCCGTTAGTTAGGCACATTATAATGTACCTCCGACACGTCGATGACGTTTTCGTCATTTGGGACGGATCAGCTGACCAATTCGCCCAATTTGTCCTGTACCTAAACACAACTAATGATCTCAATATGTACTTTACCTATCAGTTCGGGGGGAAGGATTTAGACTTCCTCGACGTACATCTATGGATAGAGGACAATGAGATCAAGTCAACAGGTTACAGAAAAAAATAACTCAGAATTCCCTCCTCCACTACAGAAGTTCCCATCCTAAACACATCCAACATAGCATCCCATACAGTCAGTTCCT
Source organism: Hyla sarda (assembly GCF_029499605.1). Lineage (NCBI taxonomy): Eukaryota > Metazoa > Chordata > Amphibia > Anura > Hylidae > Hyla > Hyla sarda. The sequence goes on from NC_079192.1 coordinate 69,259,524, forward strand.
CTGCCTGAGGAGGATCAACACGGAAGAGGAGCTGTACCTGACCCAGGCCGAGGAACTAAAAAACCGACTGATAGAAAGAGAATACCCAGTAGAGGTTATTGAAAAAGCTTTCAGAAAAGTACAGGGAAAAAAATTCCAAGAAATTGAGATCCAGCGGTCACACTCCTCAAGACCAAAAGATAAATGTTTTGTGTTCAGTTTCCATAATTCCCCAGCCAACAATATCATAAATAGGGTGATCAGAAATCATTGGTACATTTTTGAATCCGATCCCGACATATCCCCAGTGGCAAAAAATAATTCTATCATAACTTTAAAAAAAAAAACACCACCATAGGAGGTTATATCAATAAGAGAAAGAATCGCAATGATAGACAAAGATAAACATGGTTAAACAGTGCAGCTCCCAAATTATTATTCTTTGCCGGAGTTGCACTGTTTGCCAATATAATCTGCAAAAGGCAAAATTCACACTGGGAGGGAGAGACATTGAAGTAAAGCAACTTATTACATGCCGCAGTACACATGTAGTATATGTACTCGTATGTACTTGCGGCATGTACTACGTGGGAAAGACGAAAAGATGCTTAAATAAGAGAATAAAGGAACACCTACATAGCCTTAAAACAGGAAAGGGTTCCCAAAAATTCATAACTCACATGAAGGATGTCCTTAAGAATGATGTGTCTCACTTAAAATTTGCAGGTATAGAAAGGGTGGCTGTAGAAGGAAAGAGGATAGATCGCGACCAGATTTTATTTAAGAAAGAGATCAGATGGATCAGTTACCTTAACGCTTTAAGTGCCATAGGACTTAATGAACGCAGCAATCTATCCCCCTACCTGCAGTAGCAGCATTGTTAGTTGGTTTTAATAGGTGTTTAATTGTAATTACTAAGGTCAACGGGATATGTAGTATTCACACTGTCCGTTTTTGTAATATATGTGTTTTCACCCCGCCCTATGGTGGGACTTACCTATTTAATCACCGCACACCTGCCAGATCCCTAGACCGGAAGAAGCATCATTTGATGCGAAACTAGCTGGTCATCTAGGGACCTCCCCGCAGCGTCCACTCTACCCTCTCTCCCCTGTATCCAGCCCCGATGTCGATTCACCCCAAGTTGCACCTGTACTGACGATTGTGACGACAATTAAAGCAAAGCTTGAAGGTGGTGAGTTGCAGCGTTTTTCTATACTTGATATACTATAAACATATTTAGTATCGCCACATGCGGAAAAGTATGAGCAGGGTGAATGGCAAATACCAAATTGAAAATACCCAAAAATACCACATACCAAATAGCTGATCTTTAGTCCCTCATTTACCAGAATTTTTTTAAATAAAATATTCCAATAAAATATAATGGGTACCAGTAAAATCTACAGATCACAGCACAAACAATGAGCCCTCATACAGCCCAGTATATGGGGAAAAAAAGAGTTAAGCATACTCTATTTCTTACAAAAAAGTTTTCATTTTAAGTAGTAAAATAAAATAAAATGCACTGTGTAAAAACAAAACCCTCTCTAAGGTTTCAAAATGTATTTTTTTTTATTTCAATTTCACCGCACAAATAATAATTTTTTGGCCTTACCGTAGATTTTGTGGAAAAATGATCATGCATAAAATAAGGTCTCATATGCCCTTGTAGGTAATACATTTTAAAAGGCAAGGAGGAGAAAAAAAAGGAAAAAAGGAAAAATCTTTGCATCATTAAAGGAAAACGGTCATCCCGTTCACCCACACTAAACCCAATACACTGGGTCATAGTGCGAGTGAACAGGAGTCCGATTGGGGGTCTCTGACTAGAATACTTACCTTCAGTCTGGCACTCTGGTCCCTCTGAAGGAACGCTTCTTTCTTCGGCGAATTGCGCACTGGAAGCGGGCCCGCTGAGTGAATTTAAATATTCATGGGCGCTGGTCACGTGCGCGCTCAGTAGGCGCAAGCGCTCACAAGACCAGCGCCACATGAATATTCAAGTCCATCCGGCGGGTCCGCCTCCAGTTAGCAATTCGCCGAAGAAAGAAGACCTTCAGAGGGACCGGGAGCCAGACTGAAGGTATGTATGATAGTCAGAGACCTCACATAAATCTCCTGTTCACCCACATTATGACCCAGTGTATTGTGTTTAGTGTGGGTGAACGGAATGACTGTTTTCCTTTAAGGCCAAAACAAGGCTGGGTCATTAAATGGTTAATGGTAAAAATAAGTACATTTTTCCAGGCACATAAAAAACACTAAAATAAGTTCAGTACAGTATAATTATGCTATGCCTTCTGTTCATTGGCATTCCAGTTATTGCCACAAAACTGAGAGGGACAGAATCCTTGGACTGAAAGACCTTGATTTACCTGTCCGACAGATGGCTAGGCACATAGGCCAAGATGTCATCACAGTTCAACGTTACTTGTCCCATGGTTGGAAAACCAACAACGAACTGGAATGACACAAATGGGTGCACAGAGGCAAAGCTCTTCGTGGACAGATTAGAAAAATGGTGCATAGGGATCAATTCTTTACTGGCAGTAAAATTGGACATCACATACCAAGCCGAGGGCATTGAATAGTGTCTACACCAACCATAAGAAGGTGCTTGCACGACATTGGGCCCTAAGTCAAATGTCCGACTACAGGTAAATGCATCAAGGTTATGCAAAGTTGCAATATTTTAATAGTTGACCATTCTTTTTTAAGATTTCTGCAATTTGCCCTAGCATGCTGGATAATGGATATGAGCTTCTTGGCCAAATTCTGACTGATTGCAATCCATTCTTGCCTACTCAGCTTGCAGTTTATCACAGATTCTGTGTTTTTGTTTGTCCACAAACTTTATGGGATTTAGATTTGTGAAGTTTCCTGGCCATGAACCAAAAATGTTAACATTTTTTGTACTGAGCCACAAAGTTATGGTCATTCTGTCAATTTGGAAAAAGCATTGTTCACCACCACATTGCCCCTGGGTCATTGGGAGAAGTTGCTCTTGAAGGATTTAGATATTATTATTTATTTGTTGTCAGTAAGCCCACTCCCCTGGATAAAAAGCGACCCTACACATAAATAGTCTCAGGAAGATTTACTGTTGACATAAAAAAGGACTAATGGTAACATTCATCTTCTCTTGAAGGGACAATTATTCTTCCAGGTGTCCCACATAGTCTAAAGGAAGCTTTATCAGAGAAAATATATTTAGCTGTCCAATCTATGTGCTTCATGCAGAATAACAGTCTGTCCTTGATGGTTTTCTGGGAGGAATGTGGCTTCTTTGCTGCCCTTATTAACACCAGCCCAGTCCCCAAAAGCCTTCACCTCACTGTGTGTGCAGATCCCAATTTTCTGAGGCAAAAGTGATAAATAAGGGTCTTGGTACACAAAACAATGAAATTGTGGGTCCACTACTTTCCCAGAACTTAGAGAATCCATGGTCAGTCATCAAAATCGAGTGAACAAACAAAACACAGAAATGGTGATAAACTCCATGGACTGAATAGGCAAGAATGGGTTGTCATCAGTCAGGATTTGGCCCAGAAGCCAAATGTGATGTATTTGTTGGCAAGTTGAAAAACATATAAAATGCTTATTATTATACTTCAGTAACCATAGAAACATCAGACTAAAAGACACATTTTGTGAAAATCTAATTTTTGTCAGTCCCAAAACTTTTGCCTATGAGTGTACCCTCCTCGACATTGAAACTGAAACATCAAGAAGGAAAAATCATAGGATTATGGAAATCCCAGGAACGGTAGACATGTTAATGATATGCATATGGTGAAAAATGGAAACAAAATATAAAAAAATAAATCTTGATTAATTCAGTATAAAGTATGAGCGCCACATGCAGAAATGCACAAATTTACACACCTTGACATGCTATCAGTGAAGTAAATAATGGAATGTTCTGCCTTGGTAAATGCACTTAGGCAAAATTTGTGCCAGTCTCAAAATTTTAGTTAAACTGTAGTTTGATATGGCCAGCTTCAAATTTGGCCTCTTTATTTTTTGTATAAACTAGAAAACCCTTCTTTTATATCTATTATTTGGGGGCGATTTATCAAAACCTGTACAGAAGAAAAGTTGCTGAGTTGCGCATAGCAACCAATCAGATCGCTTCTTTCATTTTTGAAAAGGCCTCTACAAATTGAAAGTAGCGATCTGATTGGTTGTTATGGACAACTCAGCAACTTTTCCTATGGACAGGTTTTGATCAATCTCCCCCATTTGATGTGCCCATAGCTATTATTAATCCATGTAATAAAGAAAGTAAGCTTGCACTCACCGTTCCTGTAGCCTGTTCAGACGATCACTTCATGCGGCAAGGGAGTTCTGAATGATGCGGGGTGCTCAGAGGCAAACAGACGTTTTCCCACACAGCCATGTGCTTCTTCCGGCCTTCTTCTTGAGGCCGGAAGAAGCACACGGCTGTGTGCGTAAACGGCTGTTTGCCTCTGAGCGCCCCGCATCATTCAGAACTCCCTTGCCGCATGAAGTGATCGTCTGAACAGGCTACAGAAACGGTGAGTGCAAGCTTACTTTCTTTATTACATGGATTTATAATTTGCTACACGCTTAAGCTTGGCACCCCGTTAGTAGCCACATACACACATATATATGAATTGAGTCTGCTCACAGCTGATGCTCATCATTAGTGGACATCTGCTGAAAAGGATAATAGTGCTCTCTATTGTTTCCTTCTACTTTGTAATACCATAGCCATTATTAGCAGAACCTATAGTATCCTTTAGGTGGCATGGATAATGATGTCTTTATCTTTTTTCATGTCTATGGTCCATAGGTGAATGAGGTCTTAGGAAAAGCGATAGAAATGTTTCTGGCAATACACTAACTCCAACATGCTCATAGGCAGGAATTAGCAGTAGAGTCTATTGTAACTCTAACCACCTTCCATTACCTCACTTTATTTTCCACTGATAAGATGTATAAGCTGGAAATTTCCACTTCCTCTCCAGGAGGTTCCTATTGAATCATTTGTATCAAACTATTACGATAGATCGGCCTGATAAGATTGTTAAGTTAAATATTGTCACATATATGTGAAAATAACAATGATATATGACAATCATTAGCAATTAATATCACTGAAGGATTTTTTATGAGATCCTTTCCATTTAATTAGTGTCATACTCCAAGACTGTATACACACTAAATGTTTAGGCTGAAAAAAAAATTCCTTTTTATGCCTCTTTTCCATCGCAGGCATTCTTTTTCATGTTTTGTAAAACTTAAAAAAAAGATATTGGTGATTTTTTCAAACTTTTTTGGATTAAATCAAAAGTTATACATTAAAATATGGCTCTATACAAATTAAAAATTTTGGTGCGTTTATGTCCCAAAATGCATGCTAAAATTCATGCCAAAATACTGATTAATTTTCACCCCAAAAAAAGTACCTTGCACTTAATTTCACGTCTGTTAGGCTTTTTTCACATTGCCATTGTGACCCGGCAGTCAGCAGCACGTGCAGTCTTTTTCTCTGGCTGCTCCGGCTAAAAACCAACGTCGCCCGACGGACCCCATTATAGTCAATGGGATCTGTCGGGACCCGTTGTTGCCCGTTGTGCCCTGTCCTGATAACGGCTGCTAAAGGCAAAAAGAAAAACAAAGGGAGCCTAACGGCTGTTTTCGGTCAGGGCCGAATGGCAGTGTGAAAGAAGCCGAACAGTTACAGATGTGAAATTAAACTGTTTTCCCTGTGGGAAATTTGGGGAATTTATTGGGCATTTATTGAGATGAAAAATGGCCATTTTGGGGGAGTTTTATGTCTCAAAAGAAGGCCCAAAATGCAAAGAGGTTATTTATTAAAATGTGCAAAATTTTGGGGTGTTTTTTTCGGTTTTGTAGAAAAGTGATAATATAACGATAATATAATACGATGAGAGGATTAACCTTTGCCTGGGGTAGCCTCTCCTACTAGCTCTAGGCACTGAAATGTCCCAAATTTGTATCCTTTATGCTAAGTTTGTACTTGCTTTTTTTTTTTTTTTTTTTTTTAAACGCCAAGAAAAACGCCAATTCTGCCACATGGCCAAAAAAACGCTGCGGCCAGCTGTAAATCAGTGAGCAATCGCAAAATTCTTTTTCCACTTGGTGTTTTTCAGTTTGGCGTTTTTTTTATCCTTTTGGCGTTTTTTCACAGTTTTTGGGCATTTTTCAGCTCCTTGGCGGTTTTGCAAAATCACAGCATGTTGAGCCACTGGCGTATTTTTCCCTGAAATCTTGGCGTTTTTCCAGTAAAAAACTCCAAGAAAAATGCCATGTGGGTTTTAACTTTGGCATTTTTTCAGGCGTTTTTTATTCTCTTTTGGACTTTTTTTTGGCGATTTTTTTATAAAATTTCGTAGGGTACCATTAAAAAATAATAATAAAAAAGATACAGTACTGATGGAAAAAATTGTATTTAATGAAATGTATCTTTTTTATAACAAAATTTTTTAAAATTTTTAAACAGGGATCAATTTATGTGGGCGGCAGGGACCTAAAAATGTAGGCGACAATAATAAAAATGTAGTGTGTGTGTGTTTTTCACTTTTTATTCTTATTTTTTTCAGTGTTACTACTACTCCCAGCATGTAAGACACACTGTTCCATGATGGGATTAGTAGTACCTGTACTAATTGACAGATCGCCCGGGGTTCCTTTGCGATCCTCCTGTATAATGTATAATAGATGCGACCGGCCGCTCTTCTATGGTCCCCTGCACTGCCGTATATATATAGACACCTATTCATATTTCCCGCAGAGAGCTGTGATTGGCCAGATGGTTCCAGCCAATCACAACTCTCTGTGGGAAATATGAATAGGTGTATATATACGTCAGTGCAGGGGACCAGAGAAGAGCGGCCGGCCACATCTATACATTATACAGGAGGATCACAGCGGGTGTCAGGAGTGACATTCGCTGTGATCTTTCCTTAACTGCAGTTACTACTACTCCCAACATGGAGCAGAGCGTGCTCCATGATGGGAGTAGTAGTACCTGCAGTTAAGGACAGATCACAGCAGCTATCACTCCTGACATCCGCTGTGATCGTCCTACCTATAGCAGAGACGTGTAGCGGATGATGTGAATAGAATATCACTCATTCATATTTTCCTCAGAGAGCTGTGATTGGCTTGAACCATCCGGCCAATCAAGACTCTGGGCGGGAAATATGAATGATTGAAGTTCTATTCACATCACTGGCCGGAGTACAGAGCAGAGATGCGAGCGCTGTATAGGGCCGCTCCGCATCTCTGCTATATTATGGGCGATCGTATCGGGCGATATGTCTATTAGTACAGATACTACTACTCCCATCATGGAACAGTCTGTTCCATGCTGGGAGTAGTAGTACTACCTAAAAAATGTCAAAAGATTGAGAAAAAAACAGGGAAACACACATTATTAAACACTCTTAAAAATTAATAACAATTTTGTTATAAAAAATATAAATTTCGTTAAATACATTTTTTTTCCATCACTACTGCATCCTTTTTTTTTTTTTTGTACCCAACAAAGGGGCCAAAAAGGCAATTTCCACACAAATGAAAAAACACCTGAAAAAAATTCCAGGAAAAACGCTGGAAAAAAAAACAAGTAGAAACTTAGCCTTCACCATAAGGCTAAGTTTCCACTTGTTTATTTTTTCTGGCAGTTTTTGGAAAACTGTCACTGCAGATTTTGAGCCAAAGCCAGAAGAGTATTCAAAAGGAATAGGACATATAAAGGAAGGACTTAGGCTAGGTTCAGACTGCAGAATCTCCGGGCAGAACATTTTCGCCTGGAGATTCTGAGTGCGGCCGGCGCTGACTGAATCTCCCATAGACTGCAATGTGTTCCGCGTGGATTTCCGCCTGAAGAAAGAGCAACCCATTTCTTCAGGCAGAAATTTCCAAGCGGATTTTCCGTTCACAAATTCCGCTTCACAAATTCCGCTTCACAAATTCCGAAGTGTGAATTTTTGAACGGAAACCCATTCACTACACTATACATTATAGCAAGCGGAATTTCCGCCTGCAACTTCAGAGAGGAATTGCAGGTGGAAATTCTGTAGTCTTGAACCTAGCCTTATACTTCTCCTCCCTTATGGATCCACTTCTGACTTTGGCTCAAAAACTGCAGTGGCAGATATCTAAAAACTTATATAGTAACACTATATAAATAAAGATTATTTATATGAACCAGTCCTCAAGAGCATACAGGGATACAGGATAAAGAGAAAGTGAAGATTGAGGATCCAATGAATGTAATTTATTAAATAAAATAATTAAATAAAAATATGTAATATGAAGACCGCTCACTCAGCAGGGCCCTTGTATGAGTGAGAAGTATAAATACAATAAATATAGTGACAAAAATATGACAAAAAATGAGAATAAAATGAATCAATAGCACCTAATCACTTAGTTAATATCTGCTATAAGTCCCAGATTACAGTTCATCAATAGCGATAGTACATTAGCTTAATGTCAGTTCAGATCATTTCAAGTCAATTGCAGTCCTGGACTTAGTCAAAATCTCAGGAGATGCTAGAATCAATGACTCAGTTTGATAGTGTAACCGTGAAATAATGGAAAGTTTATAGATCACAGGATACACTTTGCAACAATGTACTTTGAAACAATATGGCAATGGAGTAACAAAGTTACGGCACAGTGTCCGAAAGATAGCAGCGATGATGATATTGGAAGTAGCAGCGGTAAGGGCACAGTGCAACGTACCTATTGCCCTGTTTAGAGGACAACTGAGCAAAATGTAGCAGCACAGTAACGTAATCAGTTCAGGTGATAATACCGTTAGAGTCTCGGTGCACAGCACCACTCACCCTCCTGCGGAAACCTGTACGGCAGGCTGGCACAGCAGCTTCCAGCGCCTGTATATAGCGATGCTTGTATGGAGCGGTGTCCGTCTGTACTTCGGTCAGGGTGAGTGGCGTCTCCGGAGGTTGAAGGTGTCCTGGAGTGGCACAGAAGAGCGTCCGGCATCGTGGAGGTGATGTCCAGGAGCTTGGCCGTCCGGGGCTGTGGATGGTTAGCAGGAGCAGGTGCGTGTGAATGGAGAGCTAGGCAGCGCGGGTGCAGCAATGGTCCCGATTTGTAGGGGCTCCAGCGGTTGCAATTTGAAGATAGAGATTTGCAGATATGAACTTATAAAAGTGATATACACTTGATAGTAAGGTGCTAAGGCACTCTATAAACTTTGTGATCTATAAACGTTCCATTATTTCACGGATACACTATCAAACTGAGTCATTGATTCTAGCATCTCCTGAGATTTTGACTAAGTCCAGGACTGCAATTGACTTGAAATGATCTGAACTGACATTAAGCTAATGTACTATCGCAATTGATGAACTGTAATCTGGGACGTATAGCAGATATTAACTAAGTGATTAGGTGCGATTGATTCATTTTATTCTCATTTTTTGTCATATTTTTGTCACTATATTTATTGTATTTATACTTCTCACTCATGCAAGGGCCCTGCTGAGTGGGTGGACATCATATTACATATTTTTATTTTATTTAATTATTTTATTTAATAAATTACATTCATTGGATCCTCAATCTTCACTTTCTCTTTTTCCTGTATCCCTGTATGCTCTTGAGGACTGGTTCATATAAATAATCTTTATTTATATAGTGTTAATATATATATTTTATTAGGCCTTTGGGGGAAGGTATCACCTTTAACCTCGAGTTTATTCCCCCTTGTATCCTAAGTGAGCTACACAATTCTTTTTTAGATATCCAAAAACTGCCAGAAAAAACCAAAGTGGAAACATACTGGTTTTGTAAATAAAAAAAACACCCAAAAAAATCCATAGTTGCTGCATGGTGTTTTTTAAGGTCAAAAATGCGACGGCCAGATGTTAGTTGGAAATCATCAGGGAAATATGAAACGTCAGACCCAATGGCATTTTTAATTTTTTGCCTCACTGGTGTCTTTTCAAAACCGCAGCCTGGTTTAGCTTTGCCATTTTTTTCTGGATATTGTGGCGTTTTTTTTTTTCAACTCCCATGGGATAAAAAAAAAAAACACCAGAAAAAAATGCATTGGAGTTTTTTCGGTAGGCCTCCCCCTCCCCTCCAATACTTCGATAGAAATCCTTCAGGCAAAAAATACTATTTTGAGAAAAACTGCCATAAAAACTGCATCAGGGGAGAGAGAAAAGATGTTACAATTTTTTTATGCCAAATAAAAGTTGTGTCTGATGGCCGTCTTAGGGCCTGTCCACACTAGACATATTATAGTATGCTCCTGAGGAAGTTGTGTATTTTTTCCTGCCTGACACAGTGCTCTCTGTTGCCGCCTCTGTCTGTGTCAGGAACTGTTCACAGCAGGAGAAAATCCCCATAGCGAACTTCTCCTGCTTTGGACAGTTCCTGACATGGACAGAGGTGGCAGCAGAGAGCACTGTGTCAGGCAGGAAAAAATACACAACTTCCTCTGGAGCAAACAGCAGCTGATAAGTACTGGAAGGATTAAGATTTTTTAAAGTGAAGTAATTTACAAATCCGTATAACTTTCTGGCATTTTCTTTGATTTAAAAACACATTTTTTAACGATTTTTACATACCCTGCCTTTCAGCACTCCATGGCCTTGCTCTCTGAGTTTGAATGGTCAACCACTTGGTGGGGAAGATCTAGAAGATCAGAAATATCATAAACTGACTGGTGACAAAGGCAGCATCGTACGACAGTGAGCTTTTCAGAACTGCTATCTTAAAACAGTAGTCCAGATAATAAAAAAAATATATCTTCTATCGGCAGAAAAGGGGACAAGTGTCAGATCACGGGGGGGCTGACCGCTGGAACCCCCTGTGCCCAGGCTCTCCCCATGAATGAATTGCGTTGACCACATCATGAATCGGTGGCCGACACACCCTTCATGCTTCTCTATGGAAGAGCCGGAGATACAGTACTCATGTATCTCTGGGTCTCCCATAGAGAAGCATGGAGGGGCGTGTCTGCCATCACTTTGTGCCGTGATTGCCACACTTCATTCATTGGGAGAGGCAGGGACCCAGCGGTTGGACCCCCGCCATCTGTCACTTATCCTCTAATAAGTTTGCACGGCTGTGTTTTTTTGCATCTGTTTGCAATGAATGTGGCTGAAATTTGAGCTCAATGATTAGGTAGGTTTGTCCCATACTTGTGTTAAGAAATGACGTGGTCACTTACAACCATGGAAATTTGAATTGACATTGATTTACTTATGTAACCTTATTATTTATTATTATTATTTATTATAACCTGTCTTTGAATTTGGGGGAGAGTTTTCAGATAGTGGAGCAGCCAATTTTACATAAAGTTCACTGCTATACAACAAAAGGGTTAGATACATTTCTGGAACAAAATAACATTAATGCTTATGTAGAATTATAAAACTACATCCCTTCCCCTTACACCCTTCCCTTCAATTCCCTGGTTGGACTTGATGGACGTATGTCTTTTTTCAACTATACTAACTATGTAAAAGTAGCTTTGAGCATTATAATCTTTATTGTGACATTGAGGTTGGCAACATGTCTATCTCTGAATAAGCATGTATAATAAGTAGAAATTTGCGTATTGCATACTACACCTGTGTGATACACTGGTTTCCTTTCTACAGTACAAGTGCAGCTGTGTATCTCGGTGTGGTTAGAAGTAGGAGGTAGCATTTAGTTTCCTCCATGCAGCGCTCTACTTCCTGTACCTTATATTCTAGTGAGATGTTTAGCATCCTCTGTTATCATTCTGCTCTCTTTTCTACTTTTCCTTTTTTTTATGGACCAAAGCAAAGAATTGCTTGACAATGGACACCTCTTACTTCCTTCGTAATTTACGTCATTGCTGTTGCTCTTGGGTCATGCTGAACACTATATACACAGCCGTAATTGTCTTTTAGTGGATTGCTCTTCTACTTTCTAGCCATTCACTCAACATTTTTTATTCACATTTTTGCTCCTGAAAATATAAGAACTCATCTTGAGCCATAGAACCAATAGTCGCTTCTCAAATGTTCAGCGCCTTTAGTCATGGCTTTTATCTTGAAGCTCCTTGGGTATGGAGGGGAAAAGAAGCCATTGGTGGAATGTCAGTGGCTACGTCGGGATATTAACCCAGAACAGACCTGGGAAATCCTTACTGAGCTTGGAGATGGGGCATTTGGAAAAGTCTACAAGGTAAGGAATACAAAATAATAAATGCAAGAACAATACATGGGTCTATGATTTCCTGTAATATTCTGTTATCAAGGGCTGGTAAATTAAACAATTCTCAAGGGCCTCTATTATCTACTTCAGCCTTCATGCTCTACCTATAACCTATATGACGTGTCACGGCCTGTTAGAGGAGCACAGTGCTACCGCTGCAGTCTCCTCTTGGGAACGATCATATGATTATACATGGCTTGTGTCCTGCAGGACCAACCCTAGAATTGTGCTTACTCCCTCCCTCAACCTCCTCCCCCAACCGGCCTTCTAGATACTGGAAGTATAGGACCTGTAATGGTGTCACCATCATGTGACCAGTAAAATGTTGGGGACAGAGCTGAGCCGTGGATAGGAGAGATGGTGGCTGAAGGACCTGTGTGATGCTGTGGAGGAGGCAAAGCTGAGCTTAAGTGGAATTACATGTCATCCGAGTAGTAAGGTAATTACATGAGGAGATTTGTTACAGTGTGTCACCCCAGTAGTAATGGGATTAGATGAGGAGGGGGCTTGTTACAGTGTGTTACCCCAGTAGCCAGGTGATTACATGAGGAGGGGGTATGTTACAGCGTGTCACCCCAGTAGTCAGGTGATTACATGAGGAGGGGGTATGTTACAGAGTGTCACCCCGGCAGTATGGAGAATACATGAGAAGGAAGGTTGTTACAATGTGTCACCCCAGTAGTAAGGTGGGAGCATGTCAAAGGGCAGAGCAAATGGGCGGAGTCAAAGTGGCAGCAAAATTAGCTGTTAGGGTGTCAAAAATCCTTGCACCAGTCCTTAATTTGCATAACTCCCATTGACAATAATGGGAGGTACTCAGATGGCATAGCCTCGGGGCTACACTATTTACATAAGTCATCGTTTTTTTGTGCCCAGCCATCTTTGCCACAAACATTCTTCTTTTCCTTACAAACAGCTCATTTGTCCCACAGTGTACACAGTTACATAGTTAGTATGGTTGAAAAAAGACATACGTCCATCAAGTCCAACCAGAGAATAGGTTGTTCTGCTGCCAAGCTTGAACAGCTCACACAGTTTCCCTGTCCACCATCCATTTATTTCAGCCACTGCCTCTGCCTGGATCATTTCTAGGTGCTTAGCAGAAGAAAATTTGGTGTCACTGCATCCATGTACTGCCATTGACCACAAGGCACCCTTGCCTTCCTTTGCAGTGGTGTCATGAACATAAAAGCAGGACTGCTGTAGACAGGAACCCTATTGTCTGACGAATTTGTGTTATCTTTTAAAGGGTACTCCACCCCTAGGCATCTTATCCCTTCCCCAAAGGATAGGGGACAAGATGTCTGATTACGGGGGTCCCACCACGGCACTCCAGACATCCGTGCACGGAGCTATCTTCGCTCCGTGCCGGATGACTGGCGATGCGGGATGGAGGCTCATGACGTCACGGCCATGCCCACTCAATGCAAGTCTATGGAAAGGGGCGTGACGGCAATCACGCCCCCTCCCATAGACTTGCATTGAGGGTGTGTGACGGCCGTGAGGTCATGAGCGGGGCGTGGCCATGATGTCACGAACCTCCAGCGCTGCACCTGACACACTAAACGAACGCCGGGTGCAGCAGGAAGATCGGGACCCCTGCGATCAGACATCTTATCCACTATCCTTTGAATAGGGGATAAGATGTCTAGGGTCGGAGTACCCCTTCAAGGATAATACTTAACCACAAACAGCAAGGGTTTCCCAAGAATGATTTTTTGCCAGGTTGCAACACTTCCTTTGCCGGCCCAGTTTCCAGATTTGTCGCCAATCAACCTACCAGTGTGCAGGATCTATAGGGACATCTGCAACATCTGTGGGCAAGTGTGTCGCAGGATGCCATGTACAACCTGCATGCCCTTATGCCTAATTGTATCTAACCTTGTATCTAGGCGGTCTCTAGTTGGATGCAAGGCTTCCACTGATAGCCAAGCAATGGTTGCTATGGCGGATCCTGACATATTACTTTTAAACTGTTTGCAAGGTATTTTTATAGGGGGCTCTTGTGTTTAAATAATGCTGGAGCTACACATCTTACGTGCCTAAAATAGAAATGACACAAAAGAAAAAAGTTGTACTTAGACTCAAAATTCCAGTAACAAAAAATATTTTATATTTATAAGTTCATTACATTCACAAAAAACCTAGACCAGAAAACACACGCACATAAAGTGTGTAAAAATATAGCTGAATGAAGCCTCTAAAGCTCTGCTTTACAGAACAAAGCCCACAAAAGTATATACATAGTGTATAATTCCACATGTAAAGAAAATAAATCTCCCCGTACACTAGTAAATCAATAGACATGGATGGCAAAAGCAGGCACTAAAAGTGACATAAAAGATATAAAATATGCCCAACTTGACTCACTTGACTGTCAGTTTAAGTAAAAATTAAATGTTTTACTTGTAAACTTGACCCAAGGAGAATTGGTGATTTGTGTAGAAAACACAGATATTTTTTATTTAATGGCTTTTATATAGTGACTACCTGTTTACGCAGTTTGTAGACTGGGCATTTCCTTTTAGAACACACTTGTAAAGTAGAAGGAAAACCACACAGACTTCCGATGCAAGATGAGAGTCAACGATATGTCTGTCCTATCATTCTACCACATAGTATCTGCACAAGAGGAACAAAAAATTTAACCTTATACACACTTGCACAATACTTTGAAAAGGGAAAAGGTTTTCTAGTTTTATTTTAGTAACAGGCCCACACTGGTCAAAGGTATACGCCTGGTATTGTAACCGAGCCCCATTCACTTAACTGGCACTACGCTGCAGTACCAAACACAACCCATGGCCAAGAATGGCACTGCTTTTGAAGAGAGAAAAGTAAACTTAGTCTAATCTAGGGGAACTCCTGCCTTATGAGGATAAGCTACCTAAAAAAGCATGCTATGTGTTAAAGAGGTACTCCAGGGAACTGAACTTACCAGACACTTATCCCCTATCCACAGAATAGGGGATACATTTCTGATCGTGGGGGGTCTGACCACTGAGACTTCCCCACAATCTCCTATACAGGGCCACGGGTTCTTACCCATTCTTGGTGCGCTATAGCCCTCACCTACCTGGACAAAGCAAGTGACGGCCCACTCAGCCAACCACCGACCGCATCGATGTTACGGCTCAGTTATTTAACAAGTTAATAAGGTCACTCTGAAATCCCCAGATAACTGGCTTTTTCGTTAAATTCTTGTATCCAAGATCTTGTTACTTTCACCCCCCCCAAAGATACACTCTCATGACTGGTGACTATAGGCACAACATGGAAACACAGGACTGGTCAAAATACTGTATTCTTGATAAAGGGCTATTCCTATCTTAAAGGGGTTACTCCGGCCCAAAGACATCTTATCCCCTATCCAAAGGATAGGGGATAAGATGTCTGATCGCAGGGGTACCACCGCCCCGCCCCCTCGCATAGACTTTCATTGCGGGGGCGGGGCGTGACATCACACGGGGCGGAGTCGTGATGTCACGATACTCCGGCCCTGTAGTCATGACCCGGCAGGCTGCGTGCAGCTGCCAGAGGTGGGTGCTGCATGCGAGATAGTGGGGATCCCCAGCGGCGGGACCCCCGCGATCAGACATCTTGTCCCCCTATCCTTTGGATAGGGGATAAAATGTCTTAGGGCCGGATTACCCCTTTAAACATTTATGGCAAATCCATGGGATAGGCCATTAATGTCTGATAGATATGGGTCCCATCTCTGTGACCCTCACCTATCTCAAGAGAGGGGCACAGTACTGCAACCCATGCTGTTTCTGTAACTTTGAAGCTAAAGAAATGACATAGCTTGTAGTGCTACGCCATTTCCATAACTCCCATTTACTAGGGCCCACTTAGCTGTTCTTGTAATCCCTGCCATCCTTTACTTCCACAACCAGGTGGGACAAGATCCAGGAAAACTCTTTTTGACATAAATAAGGGTCTCAGTGATGGAAACTTGCATCTATGTGGCATTTTTTTGATCATAAGATTTTACCACACAACATAGGGTTAGTAGAGAAAAGTGATAATTCTACCAAAGAACCCATCCTGATTGAAATGAAATACTCGTTTCCTCCCACATGCCACAAAAATACTCATAGATTAAAAGGCCGTGTATATGTGTGTCTGAGATTAGAAAAATAGCTTATGAGGAGGGCTGACAGGAACTGAAAGATGGCAATGTTTGCATAGTACTAATATTGGTACTATATAACAGGCAAAAATATGCCAACTATTATCTCTAAGATGACAGATTACATATAGACTTGTATCAATGGAGAAAGAAACAGTGGCATTATGGTTTGGGTTTGCCTTTGTAAAAAAAAAATAATAATAACCATAAAAAAAAAGTAATAATAATAATAATAATTTATATATATGTATATATATATATATATATATATATATATATATATATAATTAAGGCTAATTTATCAGCCTGTGTTTGTTGGACGGGTGGAGACTCACCATAAATACGGCCCGCTGCCTCTCACATGCGTCTCCGGTCTCCGGTCGGTGACCCACCCTCCCTCCCCTTTATTCTCACGCTCCACCTTAGGGTATGCCCCCTTATAGGTCTTATAGGTCTGGGCACACCGTCAGCCATCCTAGTTAAGTAGGTATCATAGGTATACCTCAACTATGAGTGACATAATGAGAAAAAAAAATCATAAAATCACATTGTCTGATTTTTAAAGAATTTATTTGCAAATTATGGTGGAAAATAAGTATTTGGCCAATAACAAAAGTTAATCTCAATACTTTGTTATATACCCTTTGTTGGCAATGACAGAGGTCAAACGTTTTCTATAATTTTCACAAGGTTTTCACACACTGTTGCTGGTATTTTGGCCCATTCCTCCATGCAGATCTCCTCTAGTGCAGTGGTGTTTTGGGACTTTCAACTCCCTCCTTTTTTCTATGGGGTTGAGATCTGGAGACTGGCTAGGCCACTCCAGGACCTTGAAGTCACTCCTTCATTGCCCAGGTGGTGTGTTTGGGATCATTGTCATGCTGAAAGAGCCAGCCATGTTTCATCTTCAATTCCCTTGCTGATGGAAGGAGGTTTTCACTCAAAATCTCAGGATACATGGCCCCATTCATTCTTTCCTTTACACGGATCAATCGTCCTGGTCCCTTAGCAGAAAAACAGCCCCAGAGCATGATATTTCCACCCATGTGCTTCACATTAGGTATGAGATTCTTTGGATGCAACTCAGCATTCTTTCTCCTCCAAACACGACGAGTTGAGTTTTTACCCAAAAATTCTACTTTGGTTTCATCTGGCCATATGACATTCTCCCAATCATCCAAATGCCCTCTAGTAAACTTCAGACGGGCTCGGACATGTACTGGCTTAAGCAGGGGGACACGTCTGGCACTGCATGATTTGAGTTCCTGGCGGCATAGTGTGTTACTGATGGTAGCATTTGTTACTTTGGTCCCAGCTCTCTACAGGTCATTCACTAGGTCCCCCCTTGTGGTTCTGGAATTTTTGCTCACCATTCTTGTGATCATTTTGACACCACGGGAGAGATGTTGCATGGAGCCCCAGATCGAGGGAGATTATCAGTGGTCTTGTATGTCTTCCATTTTCTAATAATTGCTCCAACAGTAGATTTCTTCTCACCAAGTTGCTTGCCTTTTGCAGATTCACTCCTCCCAGCCCGGTGCAGATCTACAATTTTGTTTCTGGTGTCCTTTGACAGCTCTTTGGTCTTGGTAATAGTGGAGTTTGGAGTGTGATTGTTTGAGGTTGTGGACAGGTGTCTTTTATACTGATAAAAAGTTCAAACAGGTGCCAATAATACAGGTAACAAGTGGAGAACAGAGGAGACTCTTCAAGAAGAAGTTACAGGTCTGTGAGATCCAGAAATCTTGCTTGTTTGTAGGTGACCAAATGCTTATTTTCTCATGTCTCTCATAGTTGAGTTATACCTATGATGAACATTATAGGCCTCTCTCATCTTTTTAAGTGGGAGAACTTGTACAATTGGTGGCTGACTAAATACTTTTTTGCCCCAATATATATATATATATATATATATATATATATATATATATATATATATTATACATTGACTGTATATTTTTGTCCCAGCAGCTACTGTGTGTGTCTATCTATGAGGAACCCAAATAAAGAAAGTTTGGGTGGACAAGCAGGGCTCTGTGCAGTAAGGACAAGCAGGGCTCTGTAAACTGAGGACAAGCAGGGCTCTGTACACTGAGGACAAGCAGGGCACTGTACACTGAGGACAAGCAGGGCTCTGTAAGCTGAGGACAAGCAGGGCTCTGTACACTGAGGACAAGCAGGGCACTGTACACTGAGGACAAGCAGGGCTCTGTACAGTTAGGTTCTGTGACACGCCCCCGGATCACACATCAGGATGATTGACAAGCCAGGAGCCTGCACAGAGCCCTGCTTGTACTGCCCTCACTTCCTGTATTTGAACTCCTCATAAAGACACGCAGGCAATTGCTGCAGGGACAGCATTTTTCACCCAAAAATATACCAATTTTTTAATCAATGTATATTGCAAATATACATATAATAGTATTATCTACATTTTATCTAAAAAAACATTTTAACAATGGGTACACTTTAAGTTCAACTCAGTTTTGTGACAAAATAGTAAGAAAATGTAGGGAACTATTTTATTTGAGCCTGTTTTATTTGAGCTCCACACCTCCATATGTTTCTCTACCGGTAAAATGACATGCAGTAAAGCACTTCACTCTTTTTATTATTTTTTTATTATTTTTTATTTTTTTTGGGGGGGGGGGGGACAATACAGTACATAGAGAAAAAAATCTTTATATGAAAATAACATAGGTTACATAGGGCACCCATTAAAGGTATATTTTGCAATACAAGGAAGATTCTAGCTTTAATGCTGCCTGAGTGAAAAAAGGTTTGCATGCAGTTTCTGCTGCATATGGTGAAAAGAGAAGCAGCCCCCTCACCCATTGATGGCAATGCACCAATGGAGAAAATTTCCAATTAGTCTCCTTCTCCACAGTCATGCCGCTCCACACTCAAGGTTTGAGGACCAATAGGATGGTCATGTGACTCATCTGCCAGATCCTTCAGCTTTATTCAGCACACATCAATACCCAGGGACCATTGTACATTGCCGTTTTGTGGTGCTTTTTGCAATGATCTTTGGCTAAATACGCTACAAGACTGCAATGTACAATAATTCCTAAGGCATAAGTGTGTGCAGGGCCGAGGGGTTGGAGACTAAATTGCCTCCTCCGGCATTCTTAGTGGAGCACCGCCTGAGAGGAGAGCTTTAACTTGCCTCATGGATGGAGTTGTCCTGGTGCCATATTACGATTGTACAGAGCCACAATATGGATATATCCCTTATTACTAAAGCTTACCTTGTTGTACAAATCTGTTAGAAAAAAGGTGATTGACCAAAGATGTTTTAGAACTAGGGGATGCAGAGGTAGTGGTCACCTAAGACAAATGTACATTATGATAAAAACAAGCAATCTCCAGGTAGCAGAGCGGGATCAATGGAAGCACTGAGACCAGATAAGAAGTTAAAAGGATTTATTTCCCATAATGCAACGCGTTTCACGGTCACCCGCTTCCTGAGGAAGCGGGTGACCGTGAAACGCGTTGCATTATGGGAAATAAATCCTTTTAACTTCTTATCTGGTCTCAGCGCTTCCATTGATCCCGCTCTGCTACCTGGAGATTGCTTGTTTTTATCGTGATTCTATTTCAGCGGGACGAAGCTGCAGAGACCCTTTGATGATACTCCCTGTTCCATTGTTGTACTTGGTTGGAGTACAACTTCATGTGGTAAGCGCAATTCACACTTAGCGTTATCAACTCACCTTTGGTGTTACACTACGGAGCGCATCCGTTTGTGCTTTTTTATTTCAAATGTACATTATGTACTAGGGCTCGGAATTCTAAACTTTAGCTTTACATATTTAATTCTGATGACCAAATTCTGTTTTGTTCCAGGCATGTCATAAGGAGAGACAGGAGCTGGCTGCAGTTAAGATTCTTGAAATTTCCTGTGAAGAAGCCTTGGAGGATCATGTTTCTGAGATCAATATCCTTGGGCAATGCCAACATACCAATATCCTTAAACTCCTAGAGGCAGTTTTTTGGGATCCAAAGCTCTGGGTAAGCAGGACATGATAATTAATATGCAGTACATTTCCTTTAAAATGCATTATTCAGTACATCATCAAAGGGTAAAACCTAAAGTGGGTGAATAGAATTGAACTCACAAAATGTTGGTTAACATTGGATAGAAAGGATGCTATATGACTGGCAGCTGTCTCTTTTTGGCAGATCGTAATGGAGTTCTGTGCTGGAGGAGCACTTGACGGAGTTATGCTGGGTCAGTTAAAAAAACACACCCTTTATTCATGTAACCCTCAATACACTTATTAATGAAAGTCTCTCATTATATTTAATTTCTATCCAATACCCTTCTCTATGTAGAACTGGGGCATGGTCTGTCTGAGGCCCAGATCCGGGTGGTCTGTTACCAAACTCTCCTTGGTCTCCAGCATTTACACTCACATAAAATCATCCATAGAGACTTGAAGGCTGGGAACATCCTGCTCACCCAACATGGAGACATCCGTCTGGGTAAGAATTGTTCTATGTCTTTAGCAGTGGTGGATCCAGAGTCTAATCTCGGAAGGGCTATATACACACCGGGGAATGTCAGCATGGAAAATAGTATATATTATTACACATAATATAGTGGCAGGGGGGGTAATTGCCCCATTGCCTTACCCCCTGGATCCACCACTAAGGTTACATTGTAAAAGTATCTATATTGATGAGTTGACTGTGTAATACTGTAAGTACATGAAAAAATAAAATATTATTCTATCACTTTAACATAAAACACCAAAAATCGGCCACTTGTATACTGCCATATCATGGATTTATGCTGTAAAGTTCTGTACAACGTCATCTGACGGGCCATAAAAAGTACCTGCAAAAACAAGAACCTGGAAAACATTCTGATACCCACTAAGAAAATGTGAAGTTGTTCAGGCTAGCTCGGGGCAAGTACCGTATTTTTCCCCGTATAAGACGCACTTTTTCTTCCCCAAAACTGGGGGGGGGGGGAAAGTTGGTGCGTCTTATACGGCGAATACACACACCTATTGGGTCGGTCCCTGCGGCCATCAACGGCCAGGACCCGCGGCTGATACAGGACATCATCGATCGCGGTGAAGCCCTGTATTAACCCTTCAGATGCGGCGATCAAAGCTGACCACCGCGTCTGAAGCGAAAGTGACACTAACGAGGCTGCTCAATCGGGCTGTTCGGGACCGCCGCGGTGAAATCGCGGCGTCCCGAACAGCTTACAGGACACCGGGAGGGGCCTTACCTGCCTCCTCGGTGTCTGCTCCGTGCCGGGATCCCCTGCATAGCGGCACTCTCCTTCGACGTCATCACGTCGTCGCGCATGCCGTCCCGTCATCCAATAGGAGCGGCGTGCATAGCAACGTGATGACGGCGACGGAGAGCGTGGATCCCGGGGAAGAAGACGTCCGAAGTGTCGGCGACTTTATTAATTAAAACCCAGGAAACATGGATGCAGCATCATGTATGACTAAGGCTCATTCCTTGAGCCGAAACGCGTCACCTGTGCTTGCTGCATCCATGTTTCCTGGGTTTTAATTAATAAAGTCGATACGTTGGACCTATCCTGCGCTGGACATTCTATCTTCTTCATGTACCTGTTTGGTGCTGCCCACGCCAGTCCGTGCGCACGGTGCTTGAGGAAGAGAGCTGGACCTACATCCATACACCTGTTAAAAGCAGAGGTATAAAACCGTCACCCCATCTAAACAATCTACAGCTTTACAAAAAATATTGATGGGACAGTTCCTAAAATGGACAGCAGAGGTCAGCAGAGAGCACTGTGGTCAGGACGTCACAGGAAATGCATTTCTTTTTGGATTTCTCTTTAGTATATAGCCCCTAAAAAGTACTGGAAGGATTAAGATTTTTTTAATAGAAGTGATTTACAAATCTGTTTAACTTTCTGGCACCAGTTGATTTAAAAAAAAAAAAAAAAAAAAAACTTTCCACTGGAGTACCCCTTTAAAAATCTGTTTAACTTTCTGGCACCAGTTGATTTAAAAAAAATGTTTTCCACCGGAGTACCCCTTTAAGTAGGTAAATCCCAATGCTCACACATATATAACATGTAAGTACCTTTAGATCAGGGGTCTCAAACTGGTGGCCCTCCAGATGTTGCAAAACTTCAACTCCCAGCATGCCCAGACAGCCAACGGCTGTCTGGGCATGCTGGGAGTTGAAGTTTTGCAACATCTGGAGGGCCACCAGTTTGAGACCCCTGCTTTAGATAGATGATGTGTAAACATCGCTCTTAATGATGCCACTGCAGTGTTGACGCATAGATGCCTTTACAAGGGGTTAAAAAGGTTGGTCTACTCTTATTCCTTATCCTTACATCACTTCTAATCAATTTATTGCTCAAGGACCGATTCCTCTTACAACCATAAATAGGACCTTCTCTAAAAAAAAGTTCTTAAAATTTAGGATCGCTCCTCAATAGATCCTAATATTTGAGAACTGATTTTTTTTTTATTGTACTGTACAGGAATGTTGATCATATGTCAAAGCATACATCCAATTCTTATTCTTTCTACCTTCCCTCCACCTTTTATTCTTCAATTCATCCCTCTCTATCTGTCCCACTTCACTAAGGACCTTTTCCACTTCTACTTCCTAGTACCCTTTCTCAACAAATTTTGGTTAAAGGGGTACTCCGGTGAAAACCTTTTTTCTTTTAAATCAACTGGTGACAGAAAGTTAAACATATTTGTAAATTACTTCTATTAAAAAATCTTAATCCTTCCTGTACTTATTAGCTGCTGAATACTAGAGAGGAAATTCTTTTCTTTTTGGAATGCTCTCTGATGACATCACGACCACAGTTCTCTCTGCTGATGTTATTATAATAATAATAACAACACTATATTTATTGTTGTCCTTAGTGGGATTTGAACCCAAATCCCCAGCACTGCAAGGCAGCAGTGCTAACCACTGAGCCACTATGCTGCCCTTAGCATACATCTGCTATGCACGGTTGCTAAAATGGACAGAGATGTCAGCAGAGAGCACTGTGTTCGGGATGTCATCAGTGTTCCAAAAAGAAAGGAATTTCCTCTGTAGCATTCAGCAGCTAATAAGTACTGGAAGGATTAAGATTTTTTAATAGAAGTAATTTACAAATATGTTTAACTTTCTGCCACCAGTTGATTTAAAAGAAAAAAGGTTTTCACCGGAGTACCCCTTTAAGAGTTGTTTAGCCTTCCTCATATTCTGTTTCAGTATTAGCAGATCTTTTTGCTTTGAGGAATTAGCTTCTGGGTAAACTATTAAACCCATGTGGAGCATGTTGGCTCCTGTGATGCTGTAAATTATTGTGATCTGTTGGCTTAGAATATAATGGAGTAAAAAAAAAAAAAAAAAAGCTTTTCTCCCCTCTCCCCTAAATTCCATGTCTAGAAAAAACATAATATTTTTTGACTGTTGTTAATAATGTTCATCTCCTGTTCATTACATAGTCCACATACCTCAACCATGTAGATGATGAGTGCATGGCACTGTTATTAACCACATACGTATTTCAAAAGTTGGGTAGATCATAGTAAAGTTCACATCAATTCCATAGATAGAGTAGAGTGCCAGTAAACCCGTAGACTTTTTTTCTTTCTGCAATGGCACTTTATATGTCGGATATAGTTAGCAACTCTCAAGTACTTTTTTTGCCTACTGTTTCACCAGCACCCACCATACCCTATTTTTCCATATATACTTGCGTTAGTGGGAACAGATTTTTGTATATGATTATTCATAAAGCTCATAACCTTTCTTGAAGCCCAGTATAGGAGGTTTGGTATTTTAGTGTAATACCTCAATAATAGAAATGCAGTACAAACAATTACACCTATGCATATTTAACTCACAAAATTGTCACTTAAAGGTAACCTGTCAGCCTGTTCAGCCACTCTAAATCCAATACACTGGGTTATAGTGTGGGTGAACAGGAGTCCAACGAGGGGTCACTTACTTAACCCCTTAAGGACCGGGGGGTTTTTCCGTTTTTGCATTTTCGTTTTTTGCTCCTTGCCTTTAAAAAATCATAACTCTTTCAAATTTACACCTAAAAATCCATATGATGGCTTATTTGCGCCACCAATTCTACTTTGTAATGACGTCATTCATTTTGCCCAAAAATCTATGGTGAAGCGGGAAAAAAAATCATTGTGCGACAAAATTGAAAAAAAAACGCTGTTTTGTAACTTTTGGGGGCTTCCGTTTCTACGTAGTACATTTTTCGGTAAAAATGACACCTGATATGTATTCTGTAGGTCCATACGATTAAAATGATACCCTACTTATATAGGTTTGATTTTGTCGGACTTCTGGAAAAAATCATAACTACATGCAGGAAAATTAATACGTTTAAAATTGTCATCTTCTGACCCCTATAACTTTTTTATTTTTCCGTGTATGGGGCTATGAGGGCTAATTTTTTGCGCCGTGATCTGAAGTTTTTAACGGTACCATTTTTGCATTGATAGGACTTATTGATCATTTTTAAATGATATAAAAAGTGACCAAAAATGCACTATTTTGGACTTTGGAATTTTTTTGCGCGCACGCCATTGACCGAGCGGTTTAATTAATGATATATATTTTTATAATTCGGACATTTCCGCACGCGGTGATACCACATATGTTTATTTTTATTTTTATTTACACTGTGTTTTTTTTTTTTATTGGAAAAGGGGGGTGATTCAAACTTTTAATAGGGGAGGAGTTAAATGATCTTTATTCACTTTTTTTTTTCACTTTTTTTTTGCAGTGTTATAGGTCCCATAGGGACCTATAACACTGCACACACTGATCTTCTATGTTGATCACTGGTTTCTCATAAGAAACCAGTGATCAACGATTCTGCCGCATGACTGCTCATGCCTGAATCTCAGGCACTGAGCAGTCATTCGGCGATCGGACAGCGAGGAGGCAGGAAGGGGCCCTCCCGCTGTCCTGTCAGCTGTTCGGGATGCCGCGATTAGCCGCGGCTATCCCGAACAGCTCGACTGAGTTAGTCGGGAACTTTCCCTTTCACTTTTAGCCGCGGCTAAAGGGTTAATAGCGCGCGGCGCCTCGATCGGCGCTGTGCGCTATTAGAGGTGGGTCCCGGCTTCACTATGACGCTGGGCCCGCCGTGATATGACGCGGGGTTACTGTGTAACCCCGCGTTATATCAGAAGAGCAGGACCAAGGACGTACCGGTACGTCCTTGGTCCTTAAGGGGTTAAATGTGTCCAGTAGGTCCTGAGATATGTCCCCCATAAGATCCTCTGCTAAATTCGGTGAATTGCGCACATTTACATATTCATTGTCTGTGACTCCACATGGTAGGGAAGTGGAGTCACGAAGCCCAGCCCCTTGCACACGATTCACTGAATTCAGCAGAGGATCTTCTGGGGGACATATCTCAGACCTACTGGACATTTAAAGGGTACCCGGTGAAAAAAAAAAATATTTGAAATCAACTGGTAGCAGAAAGTTAAACATATTTGTAAATTACTTCTATTAAAAAATCTTAATCCTTCCAGTACTTATTAGCTACTGAATGCTACAGAGGAAATTCCTTTCTTTTTGGAACACTGATGACATCACGAACACAGTGCTCTCCACTGACATCTCTGTCCATTTTAGCAACCGTGCACAGCAGATGTATGCTAAGGGCAGCATGGTGGCTAAGTGGTTAGCACTGCTACCTTGCAGTGCTGGGGATTTGGGTTCAAATCCCACTAAGGACAACAATAAATATAGTGTTGTTGTTATTATTATTATTATTATTATTATTATAATAACATCAGCAGAGAGAACTGTGGTCGTGATGTCATCAGAGAGCATTCCAAAAAGAAAAGAATTTCCTCTCTAGTATTCAGCAGCTAATAAGTACAGGAAGGATTAAGATTTTTTAATAGAAGTAATTTACAAATATGTTTAACTTTCTGCCACCAGTTGATTTAAAAGAAAAAAGGTTTTCACCGGAGTACCCCTTTAAGTAAGTGACCCCTCGTTGGACTCACTATAACCCAGTGTATTGGATTTAGTGTGGATGAACCGGCTGACAGTTTTCCTTTAAAGAGATTACTCCCTTAGCTATCCAACAACTGTAATCTTTAGCAGCTGGCAGACAGTAGTAAAAAACTGCAGTGTGTTCCCTCTAAAATGTTCTAGGAGTCAATACAATATCTTACTGAAGCACCCCAGGGGGTAGAGGAGATACTATAATATGCCATAAAGGGTCTGTGTACAAACATACAAATGGTCTTTGATTTATTTCTCCATCTCTTGACAGTTTGAGAAATTTGTGATGAGTGGCAAAAAAAAGGGGTTTAGTGGTCAAGGTTATCACCTCCTATAACTAAATAGATTATAATTTAGGCCACATTTTGGTGTAAATTATAGCAAAATCTAAGCCATTTTATAGCAATCATAGGTTTCAGCTTGAGGTGCACAGATAGGAAAAAAGAGGCATATGCCTCTTAATATATTTGGCACACCTTACTTTAGTGCAGTGTTTTCCAAACAGTGTGCCTCCAGCTGTGCAAAACTACAACTCCCAGCATGCTGAGAGTTGTAGCTTTGCAACAGCTGAGGGCACACTGTTTGGAAACACTGCACTAGCATAGTTTGGCCAAAGACAAGCATATAATATGCCAGTGTCTCTAAATCCTTCCCTAAGTGTAGTGAGGCAGGGCTTTTAAATGGGCACTGTCATTAAAAAATGTTTTGCTATTGCACACCTTATGGTAAATAAAAAATCTTTCTAATGTACTTTGCTTTAAAAAAAATGAAGTTTTCTATGTTTTATTTGTGTTTAAAAAAGCTGCCACTAGGTGTCACCCTACTTGTCCAGAGCACATTTTCCTCCATCTCTTGCACAGACTTTGGACTCTTACTGGCCTGGCAGAAGTGCAAAATCAGGAAATGCTGTCAGGGGCCTGGGGGGGGGGGTGCAGTATTATCCAATCATAGCTCATCTCACACTGAACTGCCCTGGGCTGTGTGTGGCAGAGTGAGGGAGGAAGTTCTCCCCTGTATGGCTTCAGACAATGTCACACCTGCTGGGGAACACCCCTTCCCGGTCTGTAAATATATCTAAGCAGAAAATACAGAGAAATATCAAGGTAGAAAACTAAAAAATAATAAAAATAAAGGCAGTGGGTGGTTTATCATGATGGGGACAGTGAACTGGGAGGATTATAAAATGTAACAAGATCATGAGAGGTACTCTTTAAACCTCTTGCTTGGAGACTTAAAGCATACCTGTCATTTTAGGTGATATTTCTAGATAAGCTGCCTTGTGTACGAGAAGCAGGGCTATTTCTGGCCCATATATAACTTGTATATTGTATTTTTTCAGGAGATTGCTCTGAAGGACTCATCTATAATTTGCAGATCTCCCAGAGCTGAGGGGCTGAGTTCCCTTCTCCCCCTCCATAGACTTGCTTTGTTTGTCTTAAGACACAAGACAAAGCTGAGTTGATTTTCTGAGAAAAAGATCTGAGCAACGGGGAGCGGGGGGATAGGGAGTTTGATAACAGAAAAAAAAAGTATTTTGTCTAATAAGATATAGTACAAAGTTTCTTATATTCCATTTTACTTTTGATCTATGCAAAATTTGTTGAAGTGACAGAGCCTATTTTAATATTAACTATATGTGTATTAAACGAACTTATGTCCTATTTCTGTCAGCGGATTTTGGTGTCTCTGCAGTGAACAGTCAAACCCTACAGCGTCGAAGCTCTTTTATAGGAACTCCTTATTGGTGAGAAAGCCATGTTTTTATTTGCTAATTTTAACCCATAGTTATGTGATGGCCCAGTACAGGATGGTGTGTCCCCGTACTTCTCCTGCCCTGTCAGGCAGAGTCTCTCCATGTCCCCAGGGCCTCCCCTATGTACATAAGTTGTATAATAAAATGTACTGTTTCTTTAATAGCTGTTACCATGTGATTGTTACCCAGGAGGCACTAGTGACCAGGTGACCTCCCAAGTGACCTATGGGATCCTTACACAGCCCCCCTATAAAACCAGGGGAGGGGCTGCAATCTCTCTCTTAGCTCATTGCTATTCCTGCTGTGGTCCAGTGCAGTCGTCTCAGTGTGTGTGTCCAGAGCATTGAAGGCCTCAAGCCTAAAGTCTGCAGCCACAAGTCAGCTCAAGTAATGTCAAAGTCATCTTCATGTCAATTGTCAAGTCAGTCAAGTCACCTAGTCAAGTCTTCTATATAGTCACCGTGGCCTGCACTAAAGTGCTTCTACATACTGCAAGTCCCAGCAAGCCTGCGAGGTCCCCCTGTGTCACTGGTCACCTCCTTGGGATTCAGGCTGTACTGCATAGACTGTGTCATCTGTCTAACCTCAGTAAAGCTACCGTTGTCCGTAACTTGGCGTCGGTGTCTTCCTTGCCCCCGTGCCTAGCCCAGGACCAGCAGTATTACCTTCAGGTGGTTAAGGCTAAACCACGCCCTGGCGTCACGACAAGAAGGGGTTAATGACATCTGCCCCCAGGGTTACAACATTTGCCCTACATTGCATCATCGCTGACACCACAGTTATTATTGCACTAGAAATAACAGATACACTGTGCTGGCTCAAATTGTGTATGCACGTTAAGTAAAACTCATGCTAGTCAGATGAAAATGCAAATGGTCATATCTATGTACAATGCTAAAAAAATAAAGGGAACACTAAAATAATGAATGAACTAATCATATGAAATACTTTCGTCTTTACATAGTTAAATGTGCTGACAACAAAATCACACAATAATTATCAATGAAAATCAAATTTATCAACCCATGGAGGTCTGGATATGGAGTCACACTCAAAATTAAAGTGGAAAACCACACTACAGGCTGATCCAACTTTATGTAATGTCCAAAACATCAGCCAGGAAGCATAGGAACTGAGAAGTGGTCTGTGGTCACCACCTGCAGAACCACTCCTTCATTGGGGGTGTCTTGCTAATTGCCTATCATTTCCACCTGTTGTCTGTTCCATTTGCACAACAGCATGTGAAATTGATTATCAATCAGTGTTGTTTCCTGAGTGGACAGTGTGATTTCACAGAAGTGTGATTGACTTGGAGTTACATTGTGTTGTTTAAGTGTTCCCTTTATTTTTCTGAGCAGTGTACTTGACATAGAATTTAAAGTTCTTTTACTCCAAATAACAAAATACTTTCTTCACAAATGCTTGTAGGATGGCCCCTGAAGTTGTAATGTGTGAGACATGCAAAGATGCCCCATATGACTACACGGCCGATGTCTGGTCTCTAGGCATTACACTCATTGAATTGGCAGAAACTCAACCTCCAAACCATGAAATGAATCCCACTCGCGTCTTGCTCAAGATCCTCAAGTCTCAACCTCCAAATCTGAAGAATCGGTACTTGTGGTGAGTCATGTTTTCTACATATCTGTTGATTGAGCAACTTGATATGATGTCACCTATACTGAAAATATTTTCCTAGGCCCCTTTCACACTACCGTTATGCTCCTGCAAAAAAAAAAAACGTCATGAACTCCCGTCAGAAAGTCCATAAAACGGCCATCAAAAGATCCCAATTATGTCAATGGGATTTTCTGACCATCCTTTAGCATCAGTTATGTTCCCTTATGACTAACGTCTGTTATTTTTGATGGGACAAATAATGGTGCAGGCACTCATTTTTTCCCCGTCAAAAATAATGGTGGAATAACAGACGTTAAAATTTTAACATTGAAGTCTATGGGTGACGGATGTTTACAAATTACATCCGCTATTGTCCGTTATATTTATATTCTGTTATGATCCGTTATTCCGTATTCAGTTATTTCATCCATTTTTTCATGATCGTTATTGCTAAATAAAGGGTGTCAGAATGCAGGAACATAATGGAAGTGTGAAAGGGGCCTTAGATGCATACTTCTAATCTTAAAAATCTGCTTTTGTTATATCTAAATTAGGTCTCAAGACTTTAAAGATTTTCTTAACAAATGTTTACAAAGGAATCCCCAAGAACGATCCTCAGTCAATGCACTTCTTGAGGTTAGTTACAATAAAAAAGGCAACAAAATGACATAAAACTAACAACAAATTATGGCACCTTTGTCTCCTGCATTTGTCTTTTTATCTAGCACTCCTTTGTGTCCAAGGATATTGACAATACTCCATTAAGAGAACTAGTGGCTGAAGTTTTGGCAGAAATTACAGAAGAAGAAGACATGAGTCTGATTGTAAGAAAGCATTTTTCTTCAATTTACTTTTATCCTTAAAAGTTAAAATAATAGGAATGCAGCTATGAGATATCAACTCTAGAGATGAGCGAACTCACAGTAAATTCGATTCGTCATGAACTTCTCAGCTCGGCAGTTTATGACTTATCCTGCATAAATTAGTTCAGCTTTCAGGAGTTCCGGTGGTCTGGAAAAGATGGATACAGTCCTAGGAAAGAGTCTCCAGCCCACCGGAGCACCTGAAAGCTGAACTAATTTATGCAGGATAAGTCATCAATTACTGCGCCGAGAAGTTTGTGACAAATCAAATTTACTGTAATTTCGCTCATCTCTATTCATATCACATTGTATAGTACTGTAAACAAATCATAGCAGAATGGCCTTAGGTAAAAGCCCTATGCTGATACTTGCCTTAGGTGACCCATTTATTAGATCATATGAAACGGAATGAAAAAAATTAAGAAACAAAATGTACTTTATTTTCAGAATGATGTCCCGGGCAATGCCCAAAGTCTAGACGTTATTCTAAGGGATGCTCAGTCTCCTGGACATAACTGTTCTGTTAAAACAGCAGAAGGCTTGCAGGACACCCAGGCAAGAAATTCCATTAAAAACACAGACCATAAACCAGCAATGAGAGTACAAAAAAGAACAAGCTTCTTGAAAGAGATGCGTAGACGTTCTACTCCTTCATTGTCAAGGGAAGCCAGAGCATCTGTTAAATGGAAGGTTGAAAATGCACATCCTGAAACTAAGAAAAGAGAACATGTAGAAAAGCAGCACATGACTCCAATGGATGTTCCGGTTAATATACCAATCTCTGAGGTAGGATTATGTCAATCTTCTGGAGTATCTGGAGAAAATGAGGACATCTCTAAGGTCATTGATTTAGTTGATAGGCAAGAAATAGATACAGCAGACACTCTTTGTCTGGCTAAAGAAGATTCCAAAGAGAAAGCTAATATTGGTCTTCAAAAGATTCTAACATTGGTCCAAGAAAATCAATGTGATGTCGTTAAATCTGTAAATCAGTCACGCAACATCTCCAAAGACTCAGACTTGTTTAGTTCTTTAACACCTGCTCCTCAGAGGTGGAGAAGTGATGAAAATCTTAGTTCTTTAACCAGGAAACTAGCTAAGACATGGTCAGTGCCATGCACTAGTAAAAGAAATTCCATTGTTGCTTGGAGAACATTGGAAACTGAATTATCCAGTGGAGAAAACGATTCACTGAAAAACTTTAATGAAACTTCACATCTTTCTAACAAGGATAATAAACAACCTATGCAGTTTATGGCAAAGTCAGATTCTAATAATAATGAAGGGAATAAGACAAAAAAACTAATAATTTTTCATCACATGAATGATGGACGTCAGCCCATTTTTAGATGTTCCTGGTCGGAACCTAAAAAGGAGAAGCGTATTGGAATAGAAAAACATCCGCATTCATTTTCATATGGAAAAAAGGCCTCAGTGAAATGGATTGCTAGAAAGGAGCAGGATGCAGTCAAGGACAAAGTATTTACAGGGAAGAAGACATCATCTTTAGAATTAATTGTCAATTTTGCTTCTGAGGCTACGGCAGAACTTAGTAGACAAGAGGCTTGTCCTCTTGACAAGGAGAGTATACACACTAATCTAGTAGGAAAGGAAAATCTACCAAACTTACAAGAAACTAACTACAAGAGCGATGAAGAACACCGCACATCAAAAGGCTATAAGCATGTACACAGACCTAGCTCACCAGTTAGTGGTACTGAAAGTAATAATCATTCTGCTAAACAATTACTATTAAGACGATGGACAATAACAAGTTCAGGAAAAGAAATTGACAAAAAATTGTTGAAAAATGTAGAAGGGAAAGAACATTTGGGAACATGGTTACCAGATGAAGACAATAATATGATAGTTGATGAATGTACTGATGCTGACTGTTCCTGTGACAGAAGTATGCCCTTAGGTGGGAGTGAGAAAGAAAAGGATGCTACTCAGGAACATCGAGTCCAAAAAAATGTAAACTTTGCCCGATGCTCATGGAGTGTTAATCCTGCGGACGTCAATGGTGAATCCGGTACACAGAAGGAAAAAGCTCAAGGCAAGCTAAGCATAACGGAGGACTTTACTTCAACTGATGAGGTAAGCAGCTTGTTTGTAAAAGGCTGTTCTGAAATAGTCATATAACCATCAGGAAGAGGACAACAGAAATCAAAAAGACAGGTGGATTACACTTTGTGTGATACCATCTTTCAAGCAATGCGGTTCCACTCAAGTGATAGGTTGGCTTGCAGTGAGTGGACCCTGACCTTATTAGCAAAGTCAAGCGCATATCTTCCCTGCTAGGGGTAAATTAAAATTGTTGAATTAAAGGGGTACTCCGCTGCCCAGCATTGGGAACATTTTGTTGCGAAAGCTTGGAGTGGGCGGCTGGGGGTGGGTCGTGAGGTCACGGCCTTGCCCTTGTGATATCACACCACGTCCCCCTCAATGCAAGTCTATGGGAGGGGGCGTGGCAGCTGCCACGCCCCCTCTCATAGACTTGCATTGAGGGAGCGTGGTGAGACATCACAAGGGGCGTGGCCATGACTGTCACGACCTCAGCCGCCTCCACACAGCGTTCTAAACGAATGCTGAGTGCTGCACAGAGATCGCAGAGGTCCCAGTGGCGGGACCCCCGCGGTCAGAAATCTTATCCCCTATCCTTTGGATAGAGGATAAGATGTCTAGGGGTGGAGTAGCCCTTTAAGGCTGCTATGCCTGGATCTTATAAACAGAGTCTCAGCCAGTTTCAGGAACAGCAATATCAAGGATAAAAGGGGGACTTTTCCCAGGCACTGCCAACACTCACTGCAGAGGAAGTTCTTTTCTTTTTTAATTTCTTTTCTGTCTGATTACAGTGCTCTCTGCTGACACCTCTGTCCATGTCAGGAACTGTCCAGAGCAGGATAGATTTGCTCCTGCTCTGTACAGTTCCTGACATGGATAGAGATGTCAGCAGAGAGCACTGTGGCCAGACAGAAAAGAAATTAAAAAAGAAAAGAACTTCTTGTGGAGCATACATCAGTTGATTTGAAAAAATTGTAACCCTTTAAGGTGTCCACATTTTGCAAGATATACTTAGGGGGATATTTATCAAAGTTGTCTATGTCCCGCATCAATATAGACCAAACTACAGAGGATTAGTCTGGTCTATTGTGCACCTAATTTATCAAATGGCGCACGGCTCTTGATAAATTCTGTGCACAGACTGCATGATCAATTCTTTAGTCTATATTTAAACTTGCTCCAACATGGTCTGACATTTCGGCGCACTTTCAGCCTATTCGACTTGTCGCTAAAAAGTCGCTTTTGATAAATTCAGCACCAATGCATTTTTCAATGCATTTCAGTCTAAAATAGACTAGAATGCATCATGTTCTAAAAATCCTCTAGAGCAAAAGTCGCAGAAAAGTCGCACATATTTAGACTGCGACTTTCTGTGCGACAAATTTAGACAAGAAAAACCAGTCTAAATACTTTGATAAATCTCCCCCATAGAGACCTGAATATCTATCAAACTCTCTAATAGCTTCTAAAAATGTAAGTAGTTGGTCTAGGGATTTAGACATGAAAATAATGATATCCTCTGTTAGTTAAACTTTTACAATTTATGGTATGCTAAAAAATTTAAGTATTACTTTCTATCTTTTATATATCGTATAAAGTGCCTTATTGTAATACCCTTTACCAGGTGCTTTGTGAAGATTTAAATTTGGATGAAAAGGACATCTGCTCTTTGGAGACCAGAAAGACTATCCGTATCACCAGGAGATTCATAGTGGATGGAAAGGAGATGCAAGTATCCTCATGTAAATGCAAAGCTCAACCATACAACAAAGATATCAAAGAACGTACAGTTAGGTAAGAAATTAGAAGTGTGTGGCTCCCTATTTACTCTTTGGGCTGCGACTGAAAAATATGCTATATCTTGTGTCAAACAATACTAAACCTGTATTAAAATTTTGTTCTGAGCAAATATTTAGATAATAAAAGATTTTATCTAATGTGGCCAAACTTCTTTGTTCTTGCACATATTGGTGCTATTGTCTAAAATTTGAGGCATGCAAAGTCTCACATAAGTGAGTACACCCCTCAAAACACAACCATGTCTAAATCCGGGCAACAAAAGT
Organism: Hyla sarda; assembly: GCF_029499605.1. Taxonomy (NCBI): domain Eukaryota; kingdom Metazoa; phylum Chordata; class Amphibia; order Anura; family Hylidae; genus Hyla; species Hyla sarda. Next base: position 69,294,228 of record NC_079192.1, read on the forward strand.
AAGTAACTCTAAGTGGAATTGCTCAAATTGTGCTCACCATTATTTTCCAGCACTGCCTTAAATGGGCACTGTCAGATAAAAAAAAATCTTTTATATGTTGTACATCTTGGCAAAACATTAACCTTTCTAATATACTTCAAAAGAAAAATTTATTTTCTTTTTATAGAAATCATGGCTTATAAAATGATGGCTTTGTCCAAGCTGATAAACAGGCATGGAAAAAGTCTAGTAAGTGAGGGTGGGCTAGCACTCCTCTGTGCTGTCTCCTGTCTGATAGCACTCCTCTGTGCTCTCTCCTGTCTGATAACACTCCTCTGTGCTGTCTCCTGTCTGATAGTACTCCTCTGTGCTCTCTCCTGTCTGATAGTACTCCTCTGTGCTCTCTCCTGTCTGATAACACTCCTCTGTGCTGTCTCCTGTCTGATAGTACTCCTCTGTGCTCTCTCCTGTCTGATAACACTCCTCTGTGCTGTCTCCTGTCTGATAGGACTCCTCTGTGTTCTCTCCTGTCTGGTATTACTCCTCTGTGCTCTCTCCTGTCTGATAGGACTCCTCTGTGCTCTCTCCTGTCTGATAGCACTCCTCTGTGCTCTCTCCTGTCTGATATCACTCCTCTGTGCTCTCTCCTGTCTGATAGCACTCCTCTGTGTTCTCTCCTGTCTGATAGGGCTCCTCTGTACTCTCTCCTGTCTGATAGCACTCCTCTGTGTTCTCTCCTGTCTGATAATACTCCTCTGTGCTCTCTCCTGTCTGATAGCACTCCTCTGTGCTCTCTCCTGTCTGATAGCACTCCTCTGTGTTCTCTCCTGTCTGATAGGACTCCTCTGTGCTCTCTCAAGTCTGATAGCACTTTCTTTGACCTTTCTCCTGTCTGATAGCACTCCTCTGTGCTCTCTCAAGTCTGATAGCACTTCTCTGACCTTTCTCCTGTCTGATAGCACTCCTCTGTGTTCTCTCCTGCACAAGAGAGAGCCAGGAAAAGCAATTGGCTGAACGCTTCACTCCACGCTTCACAGCACGGCTCGTGCTCTCCCTGTATTGTTTCAGAAGTTGGGCTCCATATGTGATAGCCACAGAGGTGTTAGGAAATACTTTGCTTCATGACGCCAGGGCACTGTTATCCTATACATGATCCGAGGTTGGAGACAGCTTCTCCTGGGCCAGACATGGAGAATAAATGAGCACATCGAAGTCAGGCTAAAGACAGATAACTGTCTTTACTGACAGTATGGTGCAGAGTGAGAGGATGCAGGGTAACCTCTTGGGAGCCCTTTTGCCTTGCTGGGACTTGTGGTGCTTTTACCAAATAAATTGATACTGACTTTAAAGACTTGTAGATTGATGCTGGTAGCTAGGGTTCTGTCAAGGTATTGTAGCCTCCTCCGCCAGGGCATGAACTTCCACCATGTGAGTGATCCTTGCAGAATTACCAGATAAAGTACATTTGATTTGGGCCTTCCCTTAGAGCACACAACACACCTTACACCTTTACCACACTTTAATCAGCAGTAAACAACTGGGGCAACTCTTCCCCCTCTACATTATATGGGCTAGAATTTAGGGGTTCCCACAGGCAGGCAGGGTCACATGAGGTTTTACTGCTCCCCTGTTAAGGGTACAGTAACGCATGAATAACATACATTAGAGTAACAATAACAAAATAATTATAAAAAATATATTAATTAGTAATAAAGTGCAAAACAGAATTAATGTGGCAGGAAGTCCTTCAGTGGGACCAACACTGTTGCTGTTGGTCTGCCCAAAGCAGTCTGAAGCCACAGGACAGGCTTTGGTGATGGGACACCACACATAGACTTAGGAGAGAATCCAATTCTTGGCTCTGTCTATTGAGCGGTGGAGATCTGAACCGAGATAAAAACTTTCGACATGTATGTGTGGCAGTAACACTAGAGAAAATTGCATATGAGCTGGAACTAAAGTAAAATAGTAAAAATAAAATGTTATGTGAACGGTGAATGTGATGTCATCACTGTAGACCCAGCGGAGGAGTGGCAGAGGATTTATTAGTGAGAAAACCCTTTATATCTTATTGTACACACATTAGAGAAAAAAAAAAGAATTGGTTGCTAATTTATATATATATCCTATTTACATAAAATTGTAATTTGTATGTAAAATGAAATCCGACTGCAAAATTTCCAATGTGTGAACCCGGCCTGAGAGTTTTCAAAGTCAGATACTTTCCTTCACACTATCCAAACTTGTTTTGAAGACATCAGCTAAACCCAATTTCCATTAAAAAAGGCTCTTTCACAACTTGACATTAAAGAGTAATCCAGTTGCATAGTGTACTTTTACTCCCCTCCTGTTGTGGCGATGGAGGGGTGGGAGGGCGCCTTGCTGTCTTTACGGGTGAACTTGAACTTAAGGAGGACAGATTTTACATTGTCTAGTGAATAGGTCATTCCCATATAAGTTGATCCCAATGTCCTCCCTCGTGACCTCCCACCGAGGCTGAAATCCTTACGAGCAATGTTTGCTAATGAATTGGCATGTAGTCTTTTTTTTTTTTTTTTTTTTTATAGTGTTCCGGTCCACAAAATGGCTGACTTCATTGTGTGTAAGTGACAGATGCATTTTTAAAGGTGCTTTCCATTTAAGTAGTGAAGACCTCAACAAAATGAATATTCATGAGAATGCAGTCTATAAATTCTTTAGAAACTAATGACATCACAGATGCTGCCTTTAATGGCAATGTTTCCAGGGGAATTGCTAGGCTGTATTCTCGGGGAAAATTGGTTTAGCCCAAAAAATGGCTGCTTCCACTGTGTGTAGGCAAGGGGCACACATTCATCACGATTAGAAGCATCGACCTGTAGCGTTCTAGGTATCGTGTGATTGCAGCTCCTCACATGCTCTGGAAGCCTGTGGCATCTCTACAATACTTGGCAAAGGGAATCGTAATCCTGCACATGAAATGTTCTATTTAATGTATTCTGCAGGCGCCAGGAGCTACAGCAGCTGAGAGTGCTGCAGAAGGAAGAGATGAAAGCGCAGAGCCAGCTGGAGCAGCGAATGCAAAGAGAGAGGGAGATCATGTTCCGACACATTGAACAGGAGATTATAGTAAGTGGGGTCGCAAAACAAAGCTGTACTGGAAGCTGTAGACAATAGGGTGGGCAGGGGAACTCGGGAGGACATGCACCAAGTGATGACGGGCGTCTTTACTGAAATCCAAGGAGAATCAGTTCACAGGCATCCCCTCTATTACTTATTGATAACTGGAGGGATCTAATATGGATGACAGGGATACATGCTTGCAATGATAATATCTAATGCTTGTCTTGACACATGAATTGTTAGGGACACGTTGCATTGTAGATGTTCTTACATCAAGGTTGCGACGCCTGACCTGCATGTATTGACACAGAGGTTTGTGTGCGCTTTCAGAGCAAAAAGCAGTATTATGAGCGTGAGATTGAGGCCTTGGAGAGACAGATGGAACAGGCACGAGTACGGAGAGAACAGGAGCACACCAACCGCCTGCAGCAAGATGCCCTCCGAATCAAGGCTCAGCATCAGAAAGAGAGGAGCAAGAGGAAAGTAGAGTTGAGGGACAAAAGGCAAGAGGTAAATTGGTTTTATTTGCTTTCTTAGAGAAACCTAAATGTAATAAAATATATTGAACTTATGTATAGCTTAAAGTCACGAGGCTCTCAAGCCCATTATCTGTCGAATCGTGTCAGCCTACTGTTCTAAAAGTATTACATAAATTGGCTGTTGTAAAGGGGTGTGGGTGGAGAATATCAACTTCCCAGAAGGCACCATATGGGGAGAAGAAGAAAATGTGTCAATGTATCAGAAGTATAAAATAAATGAATATTAATTGACATGTTCCAGGCTTTCCCTTCATGCTGTAGCATGATTTTTGGAGATGGGGTTGCTCCGTGATCATTGTAGGTGCAATAATTTTGTGTTGCTACTGGAAAAAGACAGGGAGAGGAACGTGATGGTGGTAGTGACTACATAGAGCCATACAACCATCAGGGGATGTATGTACAATAAGTACCTTGGCTGGGGAAGATACACTATGTGGCTCAATATTTTCAACATCCAATAACACATCTATTGTGAATTTATAGGGCCTCATGTACGATTGTGCCATCAGTTTCACTCGCACTAACCTGTTCGTACAGGTGTGTAGTGCAGGTGACACTGATGATAATACTTGCCTGTCCCCAATCCATAGTCCTGTTGGCCCGTTATCTTCTTTGTTCAAGCGGAAGGCTTGGTGTGCGGACAGAGCTTCAGGAGCACGTTGACATCACCGGAGCTGCTTCCCTAAGCCCGCTCGCAGCCGGACCCAGCAAGGAGGCAGCAGTGGTAACGTCAGGGTGCTCCTGAAGCTCTGTCCGCGCACCAAGCCTGCCGCCTGAACGAGAAAGATTACAGGCCAACAGGACTACGGATCGGAGACAGGTAAGTATCGTTATTATCAGTGTCACCTGCATATCAGCAGGTTAGTGCAGGTGAAACTGATTACATTTTCCCTTTAAATTCTGGTGAAAAAGGCATTTTATTTGATGACGGCATGTGCAAAACACGCAACAAAGTTAATCCATTTTTTTTTCAATCAGTCCTTTACTTCCTGCTTACTTTGGGTAATATGGGCGTGGTTTAGTTTTTCACTTTTAACAGAGAGGTTAAAAAATCTGGTTCACTTTGGGGCATTTCCGATGCACTAAAGTTTAAAGACATGCGGACCTCACTAATACTTATGTGAAATATAAATGACTATGAAAAGGGAAAAAAAAAAAAGGGAATCAGTCCATGAGGCCCATGATGTTAAAATCATGGGGTTAATATGTGCTTGGCGCCAATCTTTGGCACTTTCAAATATAAGGTTTGAATGCAAAGAAGCGACATTCAGCACAGTATATATATAAAATATTTCAAAGCTTTATTTTAAGCCACAAAAACAGTGACAAAGACGACAGGTGTATGTCATGACATGATATCATGATAATGACCTGTTGTCTTTGTTCTTATGGATTGAAATAACTTTATTGGACTTCCCTTTATTGCATTTAGATCTTTGGGACGCTGCCACATGTCTAGTCTGTGCGTGGCTGTGGGGCTGCTGGGTAAGTTGAACGCTTGATGTGTTCATAACGGTGGGATTTATTTATATTCAGATCACAAGACTTTAAAAATCACATACATTTTTTAATTCCAATGCACTAAGTAGACCGAAGAGAAGAAGGGGGGGGCACACACCAAAACAATGCACACCCAGAATTACGAGAACAATATAAAAAGGAATTTGGTAATTTTGCACCAACATTTAAGGACACCACATAAAAAAAAACACTTAAAATGCGTCAAAGAGCAACACTACAATAAGAGTTGTCATAACAAGTAGAAAATGTCTGCTACCTACTCCAGTGTTTCCCAACCAGTGTGCCTCCAGCTGTTGCTAAACTAAAACTCCAGGTCCAGCAGATCACAGATTTTCAGATTTTATTTATTTATATATTTAGTTATTAAAAAAATTTGGGGAAAAAATGAAGTTTTTGGCAAAATAAAGGGGTAACCATTTTTGGTTTACTTTGGGCAACCACTTTACTTTTAGCTGCACCAGCTGTAATAAATCTTCCCCAACATCTTCCTGCCAAGATGTTACAAATGTTATGACACTAGTTGTTCAGTACATCTACAATGTCAGTATCCATTGCTTCCATCGGATACTTAGGGCTCTGTATGGTTAAATAGTCAAAACCTTTGTTATCTCTCGCCTTTGTGTGTCAAGCAGCTCTCATGTTAGGAGGTATAAGGCTAGGATTCCACTTGGCTTTTTGTGCTGCGTTTTTTGGGATTAAAAAAACGCCTGAAAAAACGCCAGTGCAATGTCCTGTGTCTGGCGTTTTTTCAGGCATTTTTTAATTTGTGTGAAACTTGCATTTTTGGCACCTTTTGGCGTTTTGTTTTTTTTGGTACCCAAAATTTGTTGGGTACCAAAAAAAAAAAAAAGGATGCAGCAGTGATGGAAAACATTTTATTAAACTAAATGTATATATTTTATAACAAACTTTTTATTATTTTTGAATAAAGTGTGTGCGTTTCACTTTTTTTTCTCTAATTTTTACATTTTTTATGTAGTATTACACACTGTTCCATGATGGGAGTAGTACCTGTAATATAGACATATCGCCCCGGGTGTCGGTCCTGACACTCGATGCGATCATCCATAATATAGCAGAGATGCGAGCGGGTCTATACATCGCTCGCCTCTCCGCACTATACTCCGGCCAGTGATGTCAATAAAAATTCATATCACTCATTCATATTTTCCACCCAGAGGTGTGATTGGCCGGATGGTTGCAGCCAATCACAGCTCTGAGTAAAAGATGAATGAATGAGTGGCCGAGTATAGTGCAGACATACGAGTGATGTATACAGCCGCTCTGCATCTCTGCTATAGACAGGATGATCACAGCGGGTGTCAGTAGTTATACCCGCTGTGATCTGTTCTTATCTGCAAGTACTACTACTCCCAACATGGAGCACACTCTGCTCCATGCTGGGAGCTGTAGTACCTGCATTAATAGACAGATTGCAGCGAGTGTAACTTCTGACACCCGCTGCGATCTGTCTATTAATGCAGGTACTACAGCTCCCAGAATGAGGCAGAGTGTGCTCCATGTTGGGAATAGTAGTAGCGGCAGTTAAGTAAAGATCACAGCGGATGTCACTCCTCCTGACACCCGCTGTGATCCTCCTGTATAATGTATAGATGCGACTGCTCTTCTATGGTCCCCTGCACGGCCGTATATATACAAATATTTCTATTTCTCACAGAGAGCTGTGATTGGCTGCAACCATCTGGCCAATCACAGCTCTCTGTGGGAAATATGAATAAGTGTATATATACGTCAGGACAGGGGACCATAGAAGAGCGGCCGGCTACATCTATACATTATACAGGAGAATCGCAATGGGGGATCTGTCTATTAGTACAGGTACTACTACTCCCATCATGGAACAGTGTGTTCCATGCTGGGAGTAGTAGTACTAACTAAAAAAAATGTAAAAAAGAAAGAAAAAAAAGTGAAAAACACACACACAATACATTTTTATAATTGTCGGCTACATTTTTATTTTCCCGCCCACATTAATTAATATCTGTTTAAAAAGTAATAAAAAATGTTTTTATAAAAAATATACATTTCGTTAGATTTTTTCCTTCACTACTGTATCTTTTTTTTAAATTAATTTTAATGGTACCCTACGAAATTTTATTCAAAACAGGTATCTCCATCACTTTTTTGGATCGCTAAAGTCCAAAAAAGATTAAAAAAACGCCTGCAAAAATGCCAAAGTTAAAACCCACATATCGTTTTCTTGGCGTTTTCTCACTCCCATGGACTTCTATTGGAGCAAAACACAACAATTTTGACTAAAAACACCATACAGCGACATACAGCGTTTTTTTCACAATGCCAAGGAGCTGAAAAAAAGTGAAAAAACGCCAAAAGGATTAAAAAAAACACCAAAGTTAAAAAAAAAGGCAAGTGGAATTAGAAATTTGTGATTTCTCATTGATTTACAGCTAACATCTGGCAGCAGCGTTTTTTGACCCAAAAAACGTCATGTGGCAGAATTGGTGTTTTTCTTGGCGTTTTTGCAAAAAAATAAATAAACAAGTGGAATTCCAGCCTAAAAGAAATGGTTCTTTAACAAGATCTTATTTTAAATAGATAGATATGAGATAGATAGATATGTCAAATAGATGATAGATAGATAGACATGTGGTGAGGGTGTGATGAGGGCAGATGTTATTACCCTAGGGGCAGATGATATTAACCCCTTGTATTCGTGATGCCAGTTAACCTCTGCACCACCTGAGGTATGGCTGCTGGATTCTGGGCTAGGCGCAGGGCAAATAATGACTCCAATGCCAAGTTACGGAGCAATGGCAGCCTTACTGAGGCAGACAGATGGAATAGTCTTTACAGCTCAGTTAGGCCCAAGGAGGTGACCAGTGACTTAGGAGACTGAGGGCTCGCTGGGACTTGTAGTGGACTTGGATAGAATGCTGCAGACCCATGCTAAATTTAGACAGACTTGACTGACTTGACTAGGACTGACTAGACTTCACCCCTTGTGTAGCTTATGAGGCTTTGATGTTCCCTTGTGGGGCATTTGGTTGGTGGAAGCGTGGCTGCGTGACTAGGCCTTGGGTTTCCACAGGACTCCAGACACTCTCCAGTCTTGACTGTTCCTCAGTAAACTCTAGACGAGAAGAGACTGAACTAGCTCCTCCATGGGTTTATAAAGGAGTATTTTATAGGGGACTTATAGGTCACCACACAAGTCACCTGGTCACTGACATATTCCCTGGTTATAGGACTTGGTAACAATATAGGTATATAACAGTATAAAGACAATGCAATAAATAACATAGGGTATAATTAACCATTTGAGCTATATATGATAAGGGTGGACTCAGGGGACACTGACATAGAGTCCGCCACACAGGACAGCAAGGGTACAGGAGTGTAACTCCTGTACTGGGCCACCACAGATAGATAGATAGATAGATAGATAGATAGTTAGATAGATAGATAGATAGATAGATAGATGGGAGACAGATAGATAGATAGATAGATAGATGGGAGACAGATAGATAGAAAGAAGATTTTGAATAGAAAGATATGAGATAGAGAGATGATAGATAGCTAGATAGATCGATAGATAAATACAAATACAAGAAGATCACTGCGGCACTCAGAAATAGTGATTCAAGTGAGTAGCATTTATTCCATTCAGAAACACATGACAACGTTTCAGCTGCTACAATGCAGCCTTTCTTTCACTTGAGAAAGTCAGCATTGTAGCAGCTGAAACATTGTCATGTGTTTCTGAATGGAATAAATGTTACCCTCTTGAATCACTATTTTGGAGTGCCGCAGTGATCTTCTTGTATTTGTATGTATCTATGGAAGCCGGCAACCAGGGATTTCTGCTCTGACATGCACCCAGCTTCAGGTCACCTTTGGGAGTGCTGCTACCTTCTTTTGTTTTAGATAGATGTGAGACAGATAGATAGAGAGATACATAAGAAAGGATCACAGCAAGTTGAATAAAGTGCGGTATTTATTGCATCCTCAGCCAACATAAAAAGTGCCACGTTTCAGCAGCCTCACGCGTGGTCAGTGTATATTGGAAGATGCCGACTACAGTGGTGAGTGTCCATCCACTTTATTAATTACTTCAGCATCAATTACCTATGCCCTGCACTATTTATTATACTTGGAGTGAATCTCCTCTTGATAATAGCTTGATGTATATGAGGATGCACTTTGCTGAATATTTCCCTTTTGTAATTTACTACACAGATGTTTATGATGATATGCACTTTATTGATTAATGATATGTACACTGTTACTGTGAACTATTTAAGAACCCCTGTTTTACTCACTTGCTATGCTTGAAAAAGGCGGCGTGAGGCTGCTGAAATGACGCACTTTTTATGTTGGCTGAGGATGCAATAAATACCGTCCTTTATTCAACTTGCTGTGTGCGGCGATCCCTTCTTATGGATGGATGTTGGATTCCCTGACCAGGAACCCTATGATGGCGTGCACCTTACTCTGAAAAAAAGCTGGGCGGGTGTGCTGTTCTTCTGGACCTTGTGTAGATAGATAGATAGATATGAGATAGATATTAGATAGATGGATATGAGATAGATAGATAGATAGATAGATAGATAGATAGATAGGAGATAGACAGACAGACAGACAGATAGATATGAGATAGATATTAGATAGATGGATATGAGATAGATAGATAGATAGATAGATAGATAGATAGGAGATAGATATTAGATAGATGGATATGAGATAGATATGAGATAGATAGATAGATAGATATGAGATAGATAGATAAATGAGATAGATATTAGATAGATGGATATGAGATAGATAGATAGATATGAGACAGATAGATGATAGATAGATATGAGATAGATATGAGACAGATAGATGATAGATAGATATGAGATAGATATGAGATAGATAGATAGATAGATAGATGATAGATAGATATGAGATAGACAGAGACAGATAGAGCTGCCATAGATATAAAGATTATTCCTCTATTTAAAAACTAGGCTAGGTTCACACATAGTATTTTGCCAATAATAATATATACAGTACAACAAATTCTACAGTACTTTACAATTTTGAGGATACAAATAAAGACAAGTATCAGACTAGAGCTGCAACGATTAATCGATAAAATCGATTAAATTCGATAACGGGATTCGTTGTCGACAAATCCCGTTATCAAATAATCGCCCGATTCGTTGTCTGCGGTGGCAGTGAATGAATGAATGAAGCTGACATGTCCCGCATGTAGGCTTCATTCATTCACCGCCGCCGTCCGACATGTCCCTGCTGCTGCTCTACTCCTAGTGCAATTAGCGCAGCACCGGGACATGTCTACTCTTTGCTGCTCATCTCTGCACTCGACGGCGATGAGCAGCAGAGAATAGACATGTCCCGGCGGTGCGCTAATTGCGCTAGAAGTAGAGCAGCAGCAGGGACATGTCGGACGGCGGCGGTGAATGGAAGTATCGGGACAATACTAGCAATTTGCATGGTATCGGTGACTCGTTCAGTGTCCCTGATACCAAAACCGATACCTGCTTCTCCTGTTCTCCCGTCCGCTGTCTAAAGAGGGGTGGCCCTGCTGTCTAAAGGGGGGGGTGGCCCTGCTGTCTAAAGAGGGGTGGCCCTGCTGTCTAAAGGGGGGTGGCCCAGCTGTCTAAAGCGGGGTGGCCCTGCTGTCTAAAGCGGGTTGGCCCTGCTGTCTAAAGCGGGTTGGCCCTGCTGTCTAAAGCGGGGTGGCCCTGCTGTCTAAAGGGGGTGGCCCTGCTGTCTAAAGGGGGTGGCCCTGCTGTCTAAAGCGGGGTGGCGCTTCTGTCTAAAGCGGGTTGGCCCTGCTGTCTAAAGGGGGGTGGCCCTGCTGTCTAAAGGGGGGTGGCCCTGCTGTCTAAAGGGGGGTGGCCCTGCTGTCTAAAGGGGGGTGGCCCTGCTGTCTAAAGGGGGGTGGCCCTGCTGTCTAAAGCGGGGTGGCCCTGCTGTCTAAAGCGGGGTGGACCTTCTGTCTAAAGCGGGGTGGACCTGCTGTCTAAAGCGGGGTGGCCCTGCTGTCTAAAGCGGGGTGGCCCTGCTGTCTAAAGCGGGGTGGCCCTGCTGTCTAAAGCGGGGTGGCCCTGCTCTCCAAAGCGGGGTTGCCCTGCTGTCCAAAGCGGGGTGGCCCTGCTGTCCAAAGCGGGGTGGCCCTGCTGACTAAAGCGGGGTGGCCCTGCTGTCTAAAGCGGGGTGGCCCTGCTGTCTAAAGGGAGTGGCCCTGCTGTCTAAAGGGGGTGGCCCTGCTGTCTAAAGAGGGGTGGCCCTGCTGTCTAAAGCGGGGTGGCCCTGCTGTCTAAAGCGGGGTGGCCCTGCTGTCTAAAGGGGGGTGGCCCTGCTGTCTAAAGGGGGGTGGTCCTGCTGTCTAAAGTGGGGTGGCCCTGCTGTCTAAAGGGGGGTGGCCCTGCTGTCTAAAGGGGGGTGGCCCTGCTGTCTAAAGGGGGGTGGCCCTGCTGTCTAAAGTGGGGTGGCCCTTCTGTCTAAAGTGGGGTGGCCCTGCTGTCTAAAGAGGGGTGGCCCTGCTGTCTAAAGGGGGGTGGCCCTGCGGTCTAAAGCGGGTTGGCCCTGCTGTCTAAAGCGGGGTGGCCCTGCTGTCTAAAGCGGGGTGGCCCTGCTGTCTAAAGTGGGGGCCCTGCTGTCTAAAGAGGGGTGGCCCTGCTGTCTAAAGCGGGGTGGCCCTGCTGTCTAAAGCGGGGTGGACCTGCTGTCTAAAGCGGGGTGGACCTGCTGTCTAAAGCGGGGTGGCCCTGCTGTCTAAAGCGGGGTGGCCCTGCTGTCTAAAGCGGGGTGGCCCTGCTGTCTAAAGCGGGGTGGCCCTGCTGTCCAAAGCGGGGTTGCCCTGCTGTCCAAAGCGGGGTGGCCCTGCTGTCCAAAGCGGGGTGGCCCTGCTGACTAAAGCGGGGTGGCCCTGCTGTCTAAAGCGGGGTGGCCCTGCTGTCTAAAGGGAGTGGCCCTGCTGTCTAAAGGGGGTGGCCCTGCTGTCTAAAGAGGGGTGGCCCTGCTGTCTAAAGCGGGGTGGCCCTGCTGTCTAAAGCGGGGTGGCCCTGCTGTCTAAAGGGGGGTGGCCCTGCTGTCTAAAGGAGGGTGGCCCTGCTGTCTAAAGGGGGGTGGCCCTGCTGTCTAAAGGGGGGTGGCCCTGCTGTCTAAAGTGGGGTGGCCCTGCTGTCTAAAGAGGGGTGGCCCTGCTGTCTAAAGGGGGGTGGCCCTGCTGTCTAAAGCGGGTTGGCCCTGCTGTCTAAAACGGGGTGGCCCTGCTGTCTAAAGCGGGGTGGCCCTGCTGTCTAAAGTGGGGGCCCTGCTGTCTAAAGAGGGGTGGCCCTGCTGTCTAAAGGGGGTGGCCCTGCTGTCTAAAGGGGGGTGGCCCTGCTGTCTAAAGTGAGGTGGCCCTGCTGTCTAAAGGGGGGTAGCCCTGCTGTCTAAAGGGGGGTGACCCTGCTGTCTAAAGGGGGGCTTGCTGCCTAAAGGGGGGAACAAGGGTGCAATGCTCTGCACATACCCCCATCTGTACAGGAATGTACATACACTGCTATACACGTGGGGGGGGGGGGAGGTATGTGCAGACGGCATAGCATTGCACCCTAGGGTCTGTAAAAGCAATGCTCTGCAGTCTGCACATACCCCCATGTGTATAGGAGTGCTATATAAAAAATAAAAAAAAATTTTAATTAACCGCTCCTCCAATAAAATTTAGCTCCCCCTTTTCCTATTGCTATAAAAAAAAAGTAAAATAACTTTTTCTTTTCCATATTTGATACTACCGTATGGGTAACTGTCTGAACTATTAAAATATTAGTGAATCATTAACATTTTATTTTAATAGTTCAGACAGTTACCCATGCGGCAGTATCAAATTAATAATTACAGCACCCGGCGTATGCTAAAGAGAAATCCAAAAAAAGAAATGCATTTCCTGTGATGTCATGACCACAGTGCTCTCTGCTGACCTCTTCTGTCCATTTTAGGAACTGTCCAGAGAAGAAGAACATCCCCATAGCAAACATATGCTTCTCTGGACAGTTCCTAAAATGGACAGCAGAGGTCAGCAGAGAGCACTGTGGTCAGGACATCACAGGAAATGAATTTATTTTTGGATTTCTCTTTAGTATACAGCCCCTAAAAAGTACTGGAAGGATTAAGATTTTTTTAATAGAAGTGATTTACAAATCTGTTTAACTTTCTGGCACCAGTTGATTTAAAGGGGTACTCCGGTGAAAACCTTTTTTCTTTTAAATCAGCTGGTGGCAGAAAGTTAAACATATTTGTAAATTACTTCTATTAAAAAATCTTAATCCTTCCTTTACTTATTAGCAGCTAAATACTACAGAGGAAATTCTTTTCTTTTTGGAATGCTCTCTGATGACATCACGACCACAGTTCTCTCTGCTGACATTATTATAATAATAATAACGCTTTATTTATTGTTGTCCTTAGTGGGATTAGAACCCAAGTCCCCAGCACTGCAAGGCAGCAGTGCTAATCACTGAGCCACCATGCTGCCCTTAGCATACATCTGCTATGCATGGTTGCTAAAATGGACAGAGATGTCAGCAGAGAGCACTGTGTTCGTGATGTCATCAGTGTTCCAAAAAGAAAGGAATTTCCTCTGTAGCATTCAGCAGCTAATAAGTACTGGAAGGATTAAGATTTTTTAATAGAAGTAATTTACAAATATGTTTAACTTTCTGCCACCAGTTGATTTAAAAGAAAAAAGGTTTTCACCGGAGTACCCCTTTAAAGCAAAATCCTTCCCAAAATACTATGTGTGAACATAGCCCTAATGTTCACCTCTTCTGCTGAGCCTTTGAGAAGCGCAATGGAGAGTCAGTTCCTGCTGCTTTCTGCTTTCCTGGTGGCCCAATCTGATCCTGTTTCACAAGTTCTTATTTTTAGTCTACATTTTATATGTATACATGTTTTATATATTGGGGGAATTGTTTCCTTACTTTTCTGTAAAAACTTATAAACTGAATACACATAAAAAAAAGTGCTACAATAGATACACAATGAGAAAGCAGATTACAAGCACCACACTCGCCCTCCCACTGATCCCCGTTATTCAGAGATATGTGCAACTACTGAAAGGTTGTTCTCTTTACAGGAGAAATTCCTTGTAGAGCAACAGCAGGAGCTGAACTCCGCTTTACAGAAAGTAGTGAATGAACATAAGAAGAAGGTGATAAGCATAGAGAGAGAAAACCTCTGCAAAATCCACAGCCTCAAGAAAGGTAAGTGCCCGCCAGTGCAGCTGGTAAACCTTTTGTCTTGTCTCCAATACTTGGTCTCAAGGAATGTGACCATACAGGCTTATCAAAATGGATACATATATCAGTGTTTCCCAACCAGGGTGCCTCCAGATGTTGCAAAACTACAACTCCCAGCATGCCTGGACAGCCTTTAGGCTGTCCAGGCATGCTGGGAGTTGTAGTTTTGCAACACCTGGAGGCCCTCTGGTTGGGAAACACTGGTATATATAAACAATCACCATTTGGATACATAGCTGGAGATCTACAGAGCGGCCCTTAGTGATTTTATGTTGCAATGTCTGATCACATCTACCACTATTTTTTTTTTTAAACTGTTTATGAATTTTTAACAATGTTCCAGTAAAAGAAACATTAAAACAGATAAGAAAATAAGACATACAAAGAAAAATAAAAACAATGAACAGGAAAATTTAAATAAATAAATATGTCATGTCCCGATACCGTATTGCATACCGTACCTAGTGTGATGGTCCCCAAAGCCAGAGTTACTACGTTCAGGTAGTGTCCCCTAGGTGGGACAGCCCCTAGTCGCCTCCTTAACTTCTAATGCTAAGATGTTTATATGTATATATTTAATAGTGTGTATATTTAATATAAGGTATATTAGTCTACTTACCTTGTTAGTGTCGCAGGACCTTCGGTCATGTGACTGTGTTGATTCCTCTATGGTATGTTAGAGGACCTTGGAGGTCCTCAGGTCACATGGTAACCCATAATTCTCTGTACAGGAGATTGACAGTTGTATGGACCAGTGAGCTTAAGTCCAGCCCCTGCCCATATAAGGGAGCTGTAGCCAGTAATCGCTCTCTTGGGTTGCTGCTCTAGTGGATGCCGGACTAGCAGGACGGATCTGCGCAACTTTCAAAGACAAGCTAGGCCTAAAACCTGCCGGCCTCAGCCTAAACTAAACTGTGAGTTAACATCTAAATCCCCGCTAAAGCTAGCGTGATTACTGGACCGAATCTAAACCCTTAAATCCAGTGGATCACCGTAACAATTAGCTTCTTAAGCTCAATAGACTCACGAGGTCCCAACCACTTGTCAAGCTCTAATAGACTCTGTTGTATGGACTGTTCCTGTTCATTATTGCCTAAAATCTTCAGTAAAAGTTCTGACAAGTTTCTGCAAATCTCCGGTTGTGGACAATCAATTATTTCCCTATCTCCCTATCACTCTTGGGACGGGTGGCAGTAGGACAAGTATACAGAGAATAGCCCTCACCCTGGCGTCACGAATGGAAAGGGTTGAGCAAGCACCCTTAGTAACCGCACAGCTACATCCCATATACCCTACTCCCCCAGGCTATCACAAATAAAAGAAATGTAGATATAATGTGTGACTGTATTGGTAATGGCTGACCATTGAGAATAAGGATCCATATCAGTTTCAAACATAATAGTCAGAATCAAAACAAGACTATATTATTTGAGCGATAAATAAAACACCACAATGTTATCCTGACGTGGCATTTCAAAGTCAGTATCTAACAATATATGTTAAAAAAACAAAAAACAATATGACACGGTCAAAATAGGAATGACAACGGTAGATTTGTATCTACCACTATTTCTATATATCCCTGTAATGTTGTATCTAAAATATGCTCTTTCTGCAGCTCGTGAGTCTGTGATCCTTAGACTTGAAGAGCGACATCTACAGGAGAAATATCAACTTTTCCGACATCAGGTGATTGAACAATATTCTCTGCAGAAGCATCAGCTGCGCAAAAGGCACGAGAAGGTAAAAAAAATCATTATTGCTCATGGAGTGATCGAAATGACTGCTGCTGCCCAATGTTGTCATCATGCCAGACGTGCATGATTTATCTCCAGGCTTGTGCATTCGCTGTTTAACCCCATAAAACACCTTCTTCCTCTGTTTTGTTTTTCTACTTATTGTACTTCTGGTTAATAAAAGTTTGTTCTATGAGGAAAGGAGTTGGTTCTTTTTACTTTGGATATATACATACTGTATATTAATACATTTTATGTAATTTTTTTTTATTTTTTATGTCCCACTTGGGAAGTTCATCATTTTTTGGTTCCTATTATAATAATAAACTGACATGTAGCTTTTAGGCTCTACCTAATAATATACATATTAGGCCCCCTACTTCCATGCCAACCCAAGGGGTTAAACAGCTGGGGAAATTATTTTCTCTGATTTCAGCCATTGTAGCTGGATGTCAACTATGTATAACAACTGATGGGACACACCATCCATTTGAAGCAATGTTCGCTATTTCCTTCCTAACATGTTATAAAAGAATGGTGTGGCTCCATGCCTTTTGGTAAATTTAGCAACGTGGTTGCTGCCTTTGCATCTGGCGCAGAAATATAACCCTGCTAGGAACGGGTGTAAACTCCTGCCACCTTCAGTGTCACAAATTGACCCAAAAGTCGCATAGCCACCTTCCAGCCTTCTTCATCTACCCTTCATAAATTTTTGGCACAGGCAGTGTACATACTCCAAATTACATACATTTTTGTACATAAATGGCGATTTTGCTAAAAAGAAAAAAAAAAAGCCATTTATTCGCAAAAATAAGCGACATTTGGACAACTGTGCAAAAATGTTGCCATAAATGTACTTCAACAATTTCTTTAGCATCCCACCGGTTTCTGACTGTAAGGCAATAAACCACCGAAGAAGCCTTCCCTCCACATGTTCTTTTGGCAATTGGTGTCCTAATATTTAACCGTTCACTCTGCTTCCACTGGGGGTGAGGAGAACTCCAGAATAGAAAAATTGTCCCCCATACTGCCGACAGTAAAAAAAATAAATAGATACATACCTTCCTCCGCTCCCCCGGTGCCTTTGGTAACCCGCTCCGGTCTCCGCCGAGATCCTCTTCCTTGTTGCTGGTGGTCGGTGAGTCATACTGCACTCAGCCAATCACCGGCCGCAGTGAAGTCCCGACTCGGCCGGCAATAGGTTGAGCGGCAGTGTGACGTTTTTGGCCCCGGCAGCAGGTGCTGGTGTAGTGAAGGATTTTGTATCTTGAAGCGTTCTCACACTTCCGCTCAGCCTAACCATTTAAAAGTGAGGATGCAAACTTTTTGGAAAGCCACACGCTGCGCTGATAGGACTCTGGGAACATAATGGTGTTGCTTTACTGAGATGACGACTGAGTTAGAAGTTCCTGAGGACAGCCATCTTAGTTTGTGGTGCCACATAATTTTTTAAGGCTAGCCACAGGTCCTCTTTAGGTAGCAAGAAGCACCTGTAGGGTTTCCTTCAACAAGTGTTTATCCCATACAGTTGATTCTATTTCTTACCCTCTCACGCATTCACTGTGCCTACAGATTTTAGCTCAGAGACCTCCTGATCTTCAAGCCAATGTTTAAATAGAAAATCTATGAGCCCATCTTTAGCGAGTGAATACAGACAACGCTCAGCAGACTACTACTCCTTCCTGCTCACTTTAGTGATCAATAGGGGTCCAGGATGTGAATCCCCACCGATCAAAACCTCTGATGTGTCTTTATGACTTGTCAAATGTCTTTTAAATGACAGCTAAACTTTAAAGGGGTACTCCGCTGGAAAAAAAAATGTAATTCATGTCAACTGGCTCCAGAAAGTTAAACAGATTTGTAAATTACTTCTAATAAAAATGTTTTAATTTTTTTAGTACTGCTGTTTACTACATTGGAAGCTGAGTTGTTTTTATCTGTCTGACCACAGTGCTCTCTGCTGACACCTCTGTGCATGTCAGGAACTATCCAGAGCAGGAGCAAATCCCCATACCAAACCTATCCTGCTCTGGATAGTTCCTGACACGGCCAGAAGTGTCAGCAGAGAGCACTGTGGTCAGACACAAAAGAAAAACTCAACTTCCTCTGTAGTATACAGCAGCTGATAAGTACTGGAAGGATTAAGATTTTTTTCATAGAGAAGTAATTTACATATCTGTTTAACTTTCTGGCACCAGTTGATTTGAAAACATTTTCAGAGTACCCCTTTAAACTCTTTGATAGAAGATTGTTGAAAATGTCACCTACATTCCTTAAAGGATTTTTTTTAATCAACTGGTGCAAGAAAGTTAAACAGATTTGTAAATGACTTCTATTTAAAAATCGTAATCCTTCCAGTAGTTATCAGCTGCTGTATACTACAGAGGAAGTAGTGTAGTTCTTTCCAGTCTTACCACAGTGCTCTCTGCTGACACCTTTGTGTCTGTGTAAAGAATCCCTATCTATGATGATACATGTATAGGGGGTGACTTGAGTAACTGAAGTAATTATAGAATTACAGTGATCCCTCAACTTACAATGGCCTCAACATACAATAGTTTCAACATACAAGGGTCTTTTCTGGACCATTGTAAGTTGAAACCAGACTCAACATACAATGCTACGGACAGTCCAGATCTGTGAAACATGTCAATGGCCAAGAGAACTGACCAATCAGAACGGGCAATTTACTGGTAAAACCCCTGTATTACTGAAGTGTATGCACTGACTGATGTCTGGTACAGGGAGGTATTACATGTTCTGTACTACTTTTTACCTGTATTACTGATACTGAACTGTATGCACTGACTGGTGTCTGGTAGCACCCTCTACAGTACAGGGAGGTATTACATGTTCTGTACTACTCTTTACCTGTATTACTGAAGTGTATGCACTGAGTGGTGTCTGGTAGCGCCCCCTACAGTACAGGGAGGCATTACATGTTCTGTACACTTTACCTGTACCAGGGTTACCTGCTCCTTTGGACACCAGGTGAGGGAGACTCCATGTTACTTTTTTAGGACACTGTGTACTGTACAGGACCCCGCAGAAGATGCTGTCCTCTACATAGACCAGCGTTTCCCAAGCAGGGTGCCCGCAGCTGTTGCAAAACTACAGCTCCCAGCATGCCCGGACAGCCTTTGGCTGTCCGGGCATGCTGGGAGTTGTAGTTTTGCAACAGCTGGAGGCTCCCTGCTTGGAAAAGACTGACATAGACAGTGATTTACAGCTCCCAGCAGATCCTTATTACTTTT
The DNA here is from genome assembly GCF_029499605.1 of Hyla sarda. Lineage (NCBI taxonomy): Eukaryota > Metazoa > Chordata > Amphibia > Anura > Hylidae > Hyla > Hyla sarda. The sequence continues at coordinate 69,313,634 of NC_079192.1, forward strand.
ATATGTAAGGAATTGCTACATATATATTCGTTTTCTACTTATTTTTATTTAATCCTCACTTTTTACTATTTTTGGATGACATTTTGGGGCTTCAGAACCAATTACCAGGTTTCCATAGAGTTCTGGTCTCAACATACAATGGTTTCAACATACAATGGTCGTCCTGGGACCAATTAATATTGTATCTTGAGGGACCACTGTATACCAATATCCTATAGGCTTAAAGTAGCAACAAAGTGGAACTTTACAGGTCACATGTTATACAGGGTGCAGAATAATAACGGCATTTATGTCCAACCCAGGAAATGGAGCGGCTCAAACACTATCAGGGAATCTTATTGGAAGAGCTGAAGAGTCAGCAGCTGCAAGAAAAAGTACGTAGTCAAAAGGCACAGCGTGCAGAAGCTAGAAACCGCCAGACAATGTTCAAAGAGCGACTGAAAAACCAAGGACTGAGTGCTTCAGTACAGAAAGAACGGAACAAGCAGGTGAATAGCACAGAATAATTCTTTGTCAAGTGGTTCGTAAATTCTATTCATACGTCTATCTATATTCTATTTATGGTAAAGGCGGGTGATCTCTGCTGGAGTTGTCATCCTGCTTACCAAGACTCCCATTGGAGAAATCTGCCTGGATACACAGTGAAATACTGCTCGCTCCCATTCTATTATAGTCCAGAATGTGGTTTTAGGCTGGGTTTGGATTTTGTGGGGTTTCTTTTATGTGTAAACAGACAAGAAAATAGTATTGTACAGCTCACCTCCACCAATTTCTGTGCACGGGTCCACACTCGGCAAAGTGCTGATATTCCAGGCAGAAGAACAAACGATGATCCGGCACCAGATATAAGACTTGCAGCTTTATTTTCTCGGTATCAAAAATGAACAAACAATACACAGTAAAACCGACTCCCTCCACAGTCATACGCGTTTCAAGCGCATGCGCGCTCTTCCTCAGTGACAACGTCACTGAGGAAGAGCGCGCATGCGCTTGAAACGCGTATGACTGTGGAGGGAGTTGGTTTTACTGTGTATTGTTTGTTCATTTTTGATTCGGAGAAAATAAAGCTGCAAGTCTTATATCTGGTGCCGGATCATCGTTTGTTCTTCTTTCTTTTATGTGTGTCATCTTTTATATGTTATTTACTAATGTAAGGCTTTTGTTGGGAAAGTTTTGGCGCACGTGACAATCGGCCTTTCCCCTCATTCAGCATTTGGCAACTTGACAACAATTTATGTCACAATGGAAATTTCATGACAGTTCTATTAAGTTTACATTTTGAGCATCTAATGGGGTACTCCACTGGCCAGAGTTCGGAACAAAATGTTCCGAACGCTGTTTTTGTCCTGCGGGGGTCGGCCACGACCCCTCAATGCAAGTCTATGGGGGGGAGCAGAAGAAGTACATGGCTGTGTACGAAAGCAGTTGGTAGCCTCTGAGCGCCCCTGCAATATCCTGAAGAAAAGAACAGTGGCATAAAGTGTCTTACTGCTCCATTATAAGTCTATGGGACAGGAACACAAAAAGGAGTGAGATCTGGGGTACAGAGCATGCTGCCATGCTCTTAATGAAAAGATGGATGATCCAGCACTGAAGTAATAGCAGCTTTCTTGTAAATCCTCGAGAAAAACAGCATACCAACATTTCACAACATCTGCAATTTTTGCCATGCTCTTATACCTGCTCTTTTTCCTGTTAGGTGGGGGTCTCAGCACCGAGACCCCGATCGATCAAACCTTTAACATATTCCTATGACATGTCAATAGTTTTTTCAAGTGAGTTTCCATTTAAAGAAATAAATGTAAATAGTTTTTCAAATTGTAGAAGTTTTTTTTTTTCTTCTAAATCTGCCACATAAATCCAGATCTTTTTAGCTTTGATTATCCATTAAAAATATGTGCTAGTAGACATAGATTTAAAGGCTTTGGACACCATTGAAAGACATTTTTATTATTGCATTTTTTTTTTATTTGGCCATGGGTCTTTATTAAAGTATACCTGTATGTATATTTTTGTCCCTGCAGCTATTGTCTGTGTATCTCTGTGAGGAGTCCAAATAAAGAAAGTGTGGGTGGACAAGCAGGGCTCTGTACACTGAGGACAAGCAGGGCTCTGTACACTGAGGACAAGCGGGGCTCTGTACACTGAGGACAAGCGGGGCTCTGTACACTGAGGACAAGCGGGGCTCTGTACACTGAGGACAAGCGGGGCTCTGTGCACTGAGGACAAGCGGGGCTCTGTGCACTGAGGACAAGCGGGGCTCTGTGCACTGAGGACAAGCGGGGCTCTGTGCACTGAGGACAAGCGGGGCTCTGTGCACTGAGGACAAGCGGGGCTCTGTGCACTGAGGACAAGCGGGTCTCTGTGCACTGAGGACAAGCTGGGCTCTGTGCACTGAGGACAAGCTGGGCTCTGTGCACTGAGGACAAGCGGGGCTCTGTGCACTGAGGACAAGCGGGGCTCTGTGCACTGAGGACAAGCCGGGCTCTGTGCACTGAGGACAAGCCGGGCTCTGTGCACTGAGGACAAGCTGGGCTCTGTGCACTGAGGACAAGCTGGGCTCTGTGCACTGAGGACAAGCTGGGCTCTGTGCACTGAGGACAAGCTGGGCTCTGTGCACTGAGGACAAGCTGGGCTCTGTGCACTGAGGACAAGCGGGGCTCTGTGCACTGAGGACAAGCCGGGCTCTGTGCACTGAGGACAAGCCGGGCTCTGTGCACTGAGGACAAGCCGGGCTCTGTGCACTGAGGACAAGCTGGGCTCTGTGCACTGAGGACAAGCTGGGCTCTGTGCACTGAGGACAAGCTGGGCTCTGTGCACTGAGGACAAGCTGGGCTCTGTGCACTGAGGACAAGCTGGGCTCTGTGCACTGAGGACATGCAGGGCTCTATACACAGAGGACAAGCAGGGCTCTGTACACTGAGGACAAGCGGGGCTGTGTACACTGAGGACATGCAGGGCTCTATACACAGAGGACAAGCAGGGCTCTGTACAGAGGACAAGCAGTGCTCTGTACACTGAGGACAAGCAGGGCTCTGTACACTGAGGACAAGCAGGGCTCTGTACTCTGAGGACAAGCGGGGCTGTGTACACTGAGGACAAGCGGGGCTCTGTACACTGAGGACAAGCAGGGCTCTGTGCACTGAGGACAAGCAGGGCTCTGTGCACTGAGGACAAGCTGGGCTCTGTGCACTGAGGACATGCAGGGCTCTATACACAGAGGACAAGCAGGGCTCTATACACTGAGGACAAGCAGGGCTCTATACACTGAGGACTAGCAGGGCTCTGTACACTGAGCACTAGCATTGGCTCTGTACACTGAGGACTAGCTGGGCTCTGTGCACTGAGGACAAGCAGGGCTCTGTACACTGAGGACAAGCAGGGCTCTGTACACTGAGGACAAGAAGGGCTCTGTACACTGAGGACTAGCAGGGTTCTGTACACTGAGGACAAGCAGGGCTCTGTACACTGAGGACAAGCAGGGCTCTGTACACTGAGGACAAGCAGGGCTCTGTACACTGAGGACAAGCAGGGCTCTGTACACTGAGGACAAGCAGGGCTCTGTACACTGAGGACAAGCAGGGCTCTGTACACTGAGGACAAGCAGGGCTCTGTACACTGAGGACAAGCAGGGCTCTGTACACTGAGGACAAGCAGGGCTCTGTACACTGAGGACAAGCAGGGCTCTGTACACTGAGGACAAGCAGGGCTCTGTACACTGAGGACAAGCAGGACTCTGTAGACTGAGGACAAGCAGGGCTCTGTACACTGAGGACAAGCAGGGCTCTGTGCAGTGAGGACAAGCAGGGCTCTGTACACTGAGGACAAGCAGGGTTCTGTGCAGTGAGGCTCTATGACATGCCCCCTATCTCACACATCAGGATGATTGACAAGCCAGGAGCCTGCACAGATCCCTGCTTCTCCTGCCCTCACTTCCTGTATTTGGTCTCCCCAGAGAGACACACAGGGAATAGCTGCAGGGACAGCATTTTTTTCACCCAAAAACACACACATTTTTTTAAATCAATGTATATTACAACTCTACATATAATTGTATTATCTACATTATATCAAAAGTATTTGTTTATGACAGGTACACTTCAAACATTTCCCTAAATTTAGCTTTATGAGCTCTATCCTTGTACACAGCCTATTTGGTCTTCTCCTGCAGGCTGCCTTGTATGTGCTCTTCTCTCCAAAGAAAATCAGGGCAAAGGTGTCCAAAAGCTTTTAAGTAGAACTACACAATTTTGCACATTTTTTACTTTTCTTTTTTTTGGAGAGGCCGTGCATTTAATCAGACTTTTAGGGCACAAACAATGAAATTTTACTCTGAAAATGTTCTTTCATTGATTTCAAGGGAACATGTAACAACTAACAAATAGCAAGTAACAAATAACAGATGGCTCCCTTAAAAACCTACCTGAGACAATGAAGACATTTAGACGTACTTAGCAACAATTTTCTATGCTATGGAGGTGGCGACATAAATTGCAGGCTGAGATCTTGCAAGGTTAGAAATTGAAGCCTGTTTTTGTTTTTACAGCTTTTAAAACCTTTATGGCTATAGTAAAAGCACCTCTCTATTAAAGCCTTACTGCAGGGATTTCAGCATGATCAGAGGATTGGTAATTGATATAGACTAGTACCATTTCTGAAAAGTCCTCCAACCTTGATAATAGACATTGATGGTATTTGGCCTTTAGGATCAGTAGCAGGAATCAATTGTATCCACTTCTTAGCCTCCAAGTCATCAAATAAAGTTGTGCCGGATGTGGTTGGATATTTATCTTATTAGCAAGGTCTTGGTGGGCAGGAAATTCCATTGAAGAGAGGAAGACCGGGCCAAAATAAATTTACTGCTATTAGTAATATTTGCTTTGACCATTTGGAGAATCTTTCGTACTAGAAAAAAGGGATAAGGGCTTACGTAAACTAGATAAAAAAATAAATAATTATATTAAAGCCCCTAGAAATCTTATCCCCTATTCAAAAGGAAAGGGGATAAGATGTCTGATCGTGGGGGTCCCGCCGCTGGGGACCTATGTGATCTCCCTGCTGCACCCGGCATTCCTTTAGAGAGTCGGGTGCAGCGCTGGAAGCTCGTGATGTCATGGCCGTCCCCCGCTCTTAACGTCATGGCCATGCCCCCTCAAAGCAAGTCTATGGGAGGGGGCATAACTACATGCACGGAAATTTATACGATTAAAATTGTCATCTTCTGACCCCTATAACTTTATTTTTCTGCGTATGGGGCGGTATGAGGGCTCATTTTTTGTGCCGTGATCTGACGTTTTTAGCGGTACAATTTTTATATTGATAGGACTTTTTGATCGCTTTTTATTCATTTTTTCATGATATAAAAAGAGACCAAAAATACGTTATTTTGGAATTAGGAATTTTTTTGCGCGTAAGCCATTGACCGTGCGGTTTAATTAATTTATATATTTTTATAGTTCGGACATTTACGCACGCGGCGATACCACATATGTTTATTTTTATTTACACAGTTGTTTTTTTTATGGGAAAAGGGGGGTGATTTGAACTTTTGTTAGGGAAGGGGTTAAATGACCTTTGTTAACTTTTTTTTTTTTTCACTTTTTTTTTTGCAGTGCTATAGCTCTGCAAATAGCTCTGCACGGATCAGCTAGATAGGGGCTCGATTGCTCAAGCCTGTAGTTCAGGCTTGGGCAATCAAACCCCGATCGGACGCTGCGGACACAGGTAAGGAGACCTCCGCCTGCGTCCCAGCTGATCTGACTGAGCTGCGGGGAAGCGCTTACTTTCGTTTTCAGACGCGGCGATCAACTTTGATCGCCGCGTCTGAAGGGTTAACAGCGTGCGGCACAACGATCGGTGCTGCTCACTGTTAGCCCGGGGTTCCGGCTTTGATTAGCAGCCGGGACCGACCCGGTGTTATGCGGGGTCACGGCGTGACCCTGTTTTTAACACCGGGAGCGGGCTCAGGACGTACTGGTACGTCCTAAGTCCTTAAGGGGTTAAGTTTAATTGAATTCAATGCAAAAACGGCTGGCAATTCCCTTTCAGTAAAATGTTTATGGATGTAATATTACAGCCAAAAATTTTCCCTTTTTTTTGGTCTAGTGTTACAGCTCAAAAAACTTTGTTTTTCACACCTTTTTTTTATAATAGCATTTGCTGCTTCAAAAAGAGGACAAAAATGTCTGAAATTCTTTAAAGGGGTACTCTGGTAGAAAGCTTTATTTTTTTTTAATCAACTGGTGCCAGAAAGTTAAACAGATTTGTAAATTACTTCTATTAAAAAATTTTTAATCCTTCCAGTACTTATTAGCTGCTGAATACTACAGAGGAAATTATTTTCTTTTCTGTTCGGAACACAGTGCTCTCTGCTGACATCTCTGTCCATTTTAGGAACTGTCCAGAGCAGCATATGTTTGCTATTGGGGATTTTCTCCTACTCTGGACAGTTCTTAAAATGGACAGAGGTGTCATCAGAGAGCAGTGTGTTCATTATGTCAGCAGAGAGCTCTGGGTTCCAAAAAGAAAATAATTTCCTCTGAAGTATTCAGCAGCTAATAAGTACTGGAAGGATTAAGATTTTTTAATAGAGGTAATTTACAAATCTGTTTAACTTTCTAGCACCAGTTGATTTAAAGAAAAAAATAATTCCACCGGATTACCCCTTTAACTCCTTGGGGACGGAGGGGGTACCTGTACGCCCTCAGTCCGCCCTGTCTATAACGCAGGGCCACGCCGTGGCCCCGTGTCATAGCGGGTCGGGCCCGGCCTCTAATAACGGCCGGGACCCGTGGCTAACAGCGCGCGGCATTGATCGCAGTGCCGCGCGCTATTAACCCTTTAGACGTGGCGTTCAAAGTTGAACGCCGCGTCTAAAGTGAAAATACAGCACTGTCTGTTAGCTCAGGGTGCTGTTCGGGATGTCCGCAGTGAAATCGCAGCATTCCGAACAGTTGGAACATACAAGGAGGGCCCCTACCTTCTTCCTGCGTGTCCGATCGCCGAATGACTGCTCAATGCCTGAGATCCAGGCATGAGCAGTCAAGCGGCAGAATCATTGATCAATGGTTTCCTATGAGAAACCATTGATCAATGTAAAAGATAAGTGTGTGTGCAGTGTTATAGCCCCCTATGGGAGCTATACCATTGCAAAAAACAATAAGTCAGATCAATACATAAATGGTACCGCTAAAAACTTCAGATCACGGTGCAAAAAATTTGCCCTCATCCCGCCCTGTACGTGGAAAAATAAAAATTTAGAGGTCAGAAGATGACAATTTTAAATGTATACATTTTCCTGCATGCAGTTATGATTTTTTCCAGAAGTACTACATAATCAAACCTATATAAGTAGGATATCATTTTAATCGTATGGACCTACAGAAGAAAGATAAGGTGTCATTTTTACGGAAAAATGTACTGCGTAGAAACGGAAGCCCGCAAAAATTACTAAATTGCATTTATTCTTCAATTTTGTTGCACAATGATTTTTTTTTCTGTTTCGCCGTCGATTTTTTGGTAAAATGACTGATATCATTACAAAGTAGAATTTGTCGCACAAATAATAAGCCATCATATGGATTTTTAGCTGCAAAATTGAAAGGGTTATGATTTTTAAAAGGTAAGGAGGAAAAAACGTAAGTGCGAAAACTGGAAACCCTCCATCCCCAAGGGGTTAATGTTTGAGAAGCAAACCAACAAGCCTAAAAAAAAAAATGTGGTAAAATGGAGGCAGGTTTGGAGACTGTGCAACATTTATGCCAGCCCCTGAGTCCCATTCATGCCGCCCTATTAATAAATATGCTTGCCCTCATCTCTCCCACGTCTCCATGATGTAAGAGTCTTACTGTGACCAAGAAACTTTGTCAAATTAGTCATCATTTAAGTCTGTTATAGCTACAATCTGTTAGGGCACAATTCTAGTAAGTTAAAGGGTTTTCTCATTTCAAATAGTTATCCTCTATCCATAGACTAGTGGATTACTAAGGGATCTGACCAATCAGACTCACAATATGACCACCGAAAAATGCTGGACTGCTGAACTTAAAGGGGTACTCAGCCCTAGACATCTTAGCCCCTATCCAAAGGGCTCCTGCTGCCATGGCAATCATCAGGACCCTAGGATCACATTACGGGGTCACCGATGGGAGGCAAGGGGAGCCCCCTCCCCTTGTCAATCTTACAGATACCATGATGAGTACTGACCATGGCATCTATGTCGTTAACACTACAGAGTCCTATGCAATCTTGGTCTCGGCAGCTGCGGCGGGATACTGGCTGTGGTTGACAGCTAGGTTCTGCGGCCCATCTTCTGTGCCTCATCCTGGAGTGCAGGAGATCAATAGGACATATGCATACGTCCAAATGCGAGAATGTATCCGGTGATTGGACGTATGCATACATACATACATACATAGCAAGACAGGGTTAAAATACTTCAGGGTCATTAATGAGACTGGCAGACTCATGCCTTAAACCAGCAGATCAGCATTCATTTTAGGGGTTATCCAGGATTAGAAAAACAGAATTGAAGTGAATAGAGTCAAGTTGTAATACCCCACACAACCTGAGGACAGATGTGGTGCTGTTTTTGGAATAAATTATCTAATTTTCTATTCCTGGATAATCCCTTTAAACAAGCCTTTACACTGGTCATTTATTGTGTGGCCTGGACTATAAGAACGATCGCCTGATTTGTTTGTGCAGCCTTTCACATACATCACTGTTGGCTGCACGTATGGTTTACATAGTGAGATATGTGGCCAATGGGCAACTACTTAAAAAAAAAAAAAAAAATTGATACATGTGGATTAATCAATAACTAACACCACAGATAAAGCCAGCAATACTGAGGGTGTTTTCACACATTCAGGTTTACAAAAGCAATAATTGAAAACAAAGCCTGTTAACCACTAGCACTAGCAATTCCCCGATAATTGCGGCTGACACCTGAACTTGCTACTGCTTTAAGTGGCACCCCGAGGTGCCAGCTGCAATACAGAAACGCAGCGTGTAAGAGCGGCCTTTAGAGAACATCGCATACATAGACAGGCACACATGGTGCTAATTTGATGAAAAGTGTGCCTCCAGCTGTTGCAAAACTACAACTCTCAGCATGCCCGGACATGCTGTGAGTTGTAGTTTTGCAACAGCTGGAGGTGTACTGGTTGAAAACACTGCTCTACAGTGTATCATAAAGGCTAGGATCATACTGTGTTTAGGGCTTCTGTGACATGTATCCATAGGCATCCTGCCAAGAACGGGATGCAACGTAAACCATAGGGGAAAGCAGCGGATGCCAATCATCGCTTGAACTTGGCGACTCCATTCCTGTGGACAACACTGCACTTTTAAGCCTGCTGCGTATACAGCCTAAGGGTAGGGTCACACGTGCCGTATTTTGCTGCTGCTGCATATATTCCTACCCATTGAAGGCAACGGGTAGCAAAATCAGCTGCAAAATAAATACACAGCAAAATATGTCACGTGTGACCCTACCCTTAACCTGGATTTACTAGGGTACTCTGTTTGGGCTCTTTACTAGGGTACTCTTCCGCTGCTCTCTGCCACAGTATAGGATGCTGACGGATACCTATGGCAGAAGCCCTAAATGTGGAATGAACCTGGTTTTACATGTGCCCTAAAAGCCCCATTCAGACAGCCGTGCTGTAGTAGTATTTTCCTACAGTCATATTTCCTTTTCCTTAAGTTAGAGATCATTTTTATTATTATTTTTTTGTTTTTGTGATTCATGGTTTTAGGTTTCCTTTCCCATAGCGAGACTACACAAAACTCAAGAAAGAAGCTCCTCAATTGCTCAACAATAGAATGTTAGTTCATGCATGGGCAGTTACAGCCAATTTAATCAAAGAGTACCTGTCATCAAACCATATTTTCTAAACTAACTCAGATCATATTCCCTAATTACTCCTAACACCCCTCCCTTAATAATAATAATAATAATAATAATTTTTCGAGCATTTAAAAGCTCTGTATCATACCTATCCCCTTGCTCACATTGTGTGAGCTCCTGGCAGGAGAAAGTGGGCGTTCCCCAGCAGGCGTGACGTCACTGAAGCCTGTGAGAGCTGTGACTCGCCATGCCCTGCACGCACTTCCTGAGTTTGTTTTCCTGCCAGGCCGGGAGGAAACCAAGCTAACTGTTTGCACAGCAGCAGGAAACAGAACAGAGCCACCTAGTGGCCATTTATTCAAATTAAAAACATATAAAGGTTGAGAATTTTAACTGCAAGTAAATAGCAAAGTGTCTTATAATAACATAAGGAACAACATCTTAAAAGTTTAGTTTGGTGACAGGTGCTCTTCAAACTATCTTTTAGATTTCTTTGTATTACCATAGAACTTTGAATCATGTTTTTAAAGTGTTTAATATATCTATATCTAACACAGCATGACACCATCATGACCCCCTCCATGCATCTCTATGGGAGAGCCAGAGATACAGCGTTCGTGTAGATAGTTCGTGTCTATAGAGATGCATGGAGTACTAAACAGGAGTACCCTTTTAAAATAAATGCTTAGATGTGCTGATGATACAATGTATATGGGAATTTCAACCTCCTTTGTTCTGCACTCACCCCATAAAAAAAAAAAAAAAAGAGGTGAAGTCTGATGTCAGGCAGCAGGCTCATCCCCCTCTGCCTTGTTTATAAGAAAACATGTACAGTCAGATCTCAGGGGAGATAGTGATTGCTAACTGCAGTCACGAGAAATGATTTTTCTTCCAATTTTTTTAACCTCAAGGTAACGCATTGAATAGAATGCAGAACCTAACAAAGGAAGTCAAACAAAGAGGAGAAGGAGACTATACATTTCTATGACAACTGACTAAATCATAACGTCACAGCTGCTGCAATGGCTGCTTTACCTCCGCTTCTTCCTAGACCCAGACACAAGCACAAGGGCAATCAAAAAACACTAAAGAAAAAGCAGTAAAAGCAAAGTACCACGACAGCTAAGGTCTCTAAAAGGGGTCACAAAGTTACCGCTTTCTAAATGAGTCTGGCTTCTCTAAAATTGGGCATACATCACTAAAGTCTGCGATTTCGGTAGGATTGGCTGACCAGCTAATGTGCTGTCCCTAGGGGGATAAGCAACCGCTAGGTGTCCGGCAGCAGTATTTTTCTCCTCTCCCTACTCAAACAAATAAATAGATATCTATATATTCACTGAACCACTTTTTTTTTTTTTTTTTTTTATCTGTTTCAGTTTTCTACCATCTTGTCCGAGCAATTTTTAAAAGTATATTTAGAGATATGATTTACAGCTAGCCTTATGGATATAGGTGACAATAGACAGGAACGGTCCCTTTTACGTGAATTAGAAACATTACTGGGCATTCTCTGTGACCTTTTCAGAGGTCATTCTACAGGGAGGGCAACAGCTATTGTGTGTATTATCTATACAATACATTAACATATATAAAAATTGAAGTGAAGTACTCCCCTTTGTTATGGTGCAATAAATGACGATATATTTCATACTCCAACAGTGGTGCACATAGCGGGGAAGGAAAGAGAAAACAGAGCTCCGCAGAGCTCACTATGGTCCCGTTTTGCAGGTGATCAATTTTTTTCCAGTGTTTTTAACGTCAATGTAACACATTAACCAAGTGGATCAACTGCGGAATGGGACAGTCGTGGAGGTCTTGTTTCTTTTCCTCCTTCCCCGCTATGTGCACTACCGTTAGGAGTATAAGAAATAAAGCGTAATTTACTGCAAAGGGTTAGTGCCTCACTTCCATATGTTAACCCTTGCAGAACTCAGGGTTTTTCCATTTTTGCACTTTCGTTTTTTCTTCCTCACCTTCTAAAAATCATAACGCTTTCAGTTTTCCACCTACAGACCTATATGAGGGCTTGTTTTATGCACGATCAATTTTACTTTATAATTACATAAGTCATTTTTCCACAAAATCTATGGCAAAAGCAAAAAATAAATAAAAATTATTTGCAGGACAAAATTGAAAAAACCCACCCTTTTGTAATTTTTAGCAGCTTCTGTTTCTATGCAGTGCAATTTTTGGTAAAAATGACACCTTATATTTATTTTGTAGGTCCATAAGGTTACAAGGATACCCAATTTATGTAGGTTTTATTTTATGACAAAAAAAACAAAAAACTAAACTATAACTACATGCACCAAAATTAGTATGTTTAAAATTGTCATTTTCTGACCCCTATAACTTTTTTCTTTTTCTGCATACGGCATACTTTTGATGGGACTTTTTGATCGCTTTTTATACATTTTTTAGCGTATACAAAATGACCAAAAATATGCAATTATGGACTATGTATACGCCATTGACTGTGTGGTTTAATTAACATAATATTTTTATGGTTCGGATGTTTATGCATGCGGCGATACCACACGTTTATTTTCATTATGTTTACATATTTTTTATGGAATTTGGGAAAAGGGGGGTGATTTAAACTTTTAGTATGGAATGGGTTAATTCACATTTATAAAAAAAAAATTCTTTGCACCATTACATGCAATCTTCTGATTGCACACACTGTTCAATGCTATGCCATAGCATAGCATTGATCAGTGTTATCTGTGCTCGATTGCTCCAGCCTGCTGAGCAAGGCTGGAGTATCACAAAAGAGATCGGAGGGCAAGGAGGCAGGTAAGGGCCCTCCCCTAAGCTGATTGGGAAACCGCGGTGATCCCGATCAGCCCGACTGAGCTGCCGGGAATGCTTTATTTTTTATATTTTTGATGCGGCAATCAACTTTGATCGCCGCGTCTAAAGGGTTAATGCCAGGCATCGGCGCGATCAGCGATGTACAGCATTAGACATGGCTCCTGGCCGTTGATAGCCGCTGGGACCACCCTGCTATGACGCTGGGTCAGCTCGAGACTCCGCGTCATAGCAGGGGAGTGGACGCAGGGCGTACAGGTACACCCTGCATCCTTAAAAGGTTAATGTATTACTGCATTGTTTGTTCCAAGTAAGAGCACTGTTTTACCTTTCCATTATCTATACAATGGAGTCACCTTTCACTGTATTCCTGTTTGTGATGATAAGTGCACTGCTGGGAAGTCATCTGTACAGAACAGGAAGTCTCACATTAGTTTTAGGAGGAAACGGCTGGTTCTGGGATAACCTGGCGAGGCTACCGCAGTATTCGGGCAGAAAAATCCGATTTCGGCTAGAAGGCGCACACCAAAGAGTTGTGAACAATAGCAGACTTTATTAAGCTGTATAACTTGCAGTGCAAATGGGACAACGCGTTTCAAAGGTTCATCCTTCAGGTCCTTTTCCAAGGACATGAAGAAGGATGAACCTTTGAAACGCAAGTAATACAACTTAATAAAGTCTGCTATTGTTCACTACTCTCGGGTGTGCGCCTTCTAGCCGAAATCGGATTTTTCAGCCTGAATAGGTTATCCCAGAACCAGCCGTTTCCTCCTGTATCTTAACCGCTGGCACAGCGGGACAGACGGCCGGTAGCCTCCCGATACTGCAACCTGTTACATGCGATCGCCAGTGTTGTGCCTGCCTGCACAACACCCATAGGTGAGCAATTTTCCGGTTATGGAACAACTGTCCAACCCCAAAAATTGGGATTAACAGCACTATATAGCGCCATCTCTCTTTTTTCCCCCCCTCACATTAGTTTTAGGCCTAGTGGCCAGAATGGAAACTGCAAGATTTCGGGATTTCAAAATATAGATAGTAAAATGGAAAACTAGAAAAAATTAATCAAAAATTCTTTAAAAATATGGATACCAAACATAGAAATTAAGCACTCACCAGGTCAAGAGGTGTTGAACAAGCCTAGCGTAAAGAGTTAAATAGTGGAGGTGCAATGCTGGGCATAGACTGTTTTGGACTGTGTCTTTAAAAATATGGTTAACATAAAAAGCACGCCCCCTTTTCCCAACAACCTTGCCCCTTTTTCGGGTTTTCTCAGTAAAAAGGAGAGTTGGTTGTTTTGTTTTTTTCTCCAATTCTGGCGGGTTTACAATAGTAAATCAGGGCCATTGTATGGACCTACCTACTTCTGGACTTCAGCCTCTATTTACTGTATATGCAGGTGCTGGGTGTTGATCCCTACCAAACACAAATGGATAGCCTTCCCTCGGGATAGGTCATCAATGAAGTCTTGAGAAAGTACTGCATTCAACTGTTTTCCCTAACCAGACATGTACCCTACAGCAGAACCGCATTACAGAGTGGCCTTTCAAACTAATGAATGTCCATATTATGCAAGGATGGTCAAGGCTGGCAGAGGGTCGTTTTGTTTTGGCACATGGGTCCACAAAAAGAGCTCCTCTCTATGATGTTAATATGTCCTGCTAGTAGGGGTGTCGCGATACCAGGGTGGCGATTCGATATATTGCAATATATCGCGATACTGTCATGTTGGCGATATATCACGATATATCGCGATATTCCCTATTAAAAGCTTGGGAAAACTTATTCTAGCTGAGAAAGAACAAGGTCCCGCAAGAGTTGTCCTGTGAGTGCGTACGTTCTCCTTTCTGTTTGTAGTCTGTAGTCTCGCGGTAGCAGCCTGTGAGTGGGACAGAGCTGATAACAGGTACACTGCCAACTAGTGGTCAGGAGTTTAAGTGTTATAAAAAAAAAAAATAAGACAGACAAATAGGACTGCGACTCAGTGAGTGAAATACAGTAAATGTTAATTATAATTTATAAAAAAATCGATTCTCAGAATTTTAAAATCGATTCAGTATCGCGGAACAAAAAATCGCGATAATCGCGCGAATCGATTTTTTTCTTACATCCCTACCTGCTAGGGTAGAGTTTCCCAACCAGGGAGCCTCCAGCTGTTGCAAAACTACAACTCCCAGTATGCCCGGACAGCCTTTGGCTGTCCGGGCATACTGGAAGTTGTAGTTTTGCAACAGCTGAAGGCACCCTAGTTGGGAAACACTGTCCTAGGGGATAAGGACAGAAGGAATCTTGACTTAGCCCTTTTAAAGGAAGCAAAATACATAACTGGCATTCACAGCGAACTCCATATTTCTGTACTGCAATATTCATACTGTTATATTTGGAAATGAAAATATAATAAAACTGACAAAACAATTACCAAGATGTTAAAGGTGGAATATGAGCAAATGATAATCAAGAAAACGGCTGCTCCCATATTCCAGTTGTATCAAGTATTAAAGAATAAAATCAAAATGCTCTGCACATAGTATGTAAAGACTACATATAGGATATATAACTACGGTAGCTCAAATGTTAGGGTGCATTCACATCACGATTTTACCATCCTATTTCTTCTCCCGATTTTTAACTTTGAAATCGTACAAATCTGCATGCCAAGTCATATCCATTGACTTCCATTCATTAACGATGGACAACAAATGCATCCGTTTTGATTCGCATCCGATTTTGCACGATTTAAGGTCCGAGGTAAAATTGTGGTTGACCACGATTTTTCGGCCAGATTCAAAATCGGATCGAAATCGCGTCCGTTTTTTTTTTTTTTATTGATGTCTATGTAAATCGCATGGAATCGTGTGACTGTGCGATTCTATCAGATTAATCGCATACGATTTTTTTGCACGCATGTACAAAACATACACTTCAAATATATAAAACTTTATTGCCATTGGCATACATATTAATTTTAAAAAAAAGATAAGATTTTTATTGAAAATCGGATGGAATTTTCATCTGTACGATTTTTTTTTTTTTTGTATGATTTTAAATCGGATAGCAAAGAAATTTTTACATACGATTGCATACGATTTTTTTCCGGTCCAATAATCGGATGGTTAAATCGTGATGTGAACCTAGCCTTAGTGCTGTAAATAGAGATGAGCGAACTTACAGTAAATTCAATTCGTCACGAACTTCTCGGCTCGGCAGTTGATGACTTTTCCTGCATTAATTAGTTCAGCTTTCAGGTGCTCCGGTGGGCTGGAAAAGGTGGATACAGTCCTAGGAGACTCTTTCCTAGTAATGTATCCACCTTTTCCAGCCCACCGGAGCACCGGAAAGCTGACCTAATTTATGCAGATAAAGTCAGCAACCGCCGAGCCGAGAAGTTCGTGATGAATCGAATTTACTGTAAGTTCGCTCATCTCTAGCTGTAAAGCCTGAGAGCAACTATGTATAAAAGAGAGAAAACATATTCAACACAAAGACCAAGCTACATATTATTGACAAGAGAATTGTATCCCTTTAGTTCTTGCAACAAGAAGCGGTCAGACAAAAGGAAGAGTCTCAAAAACTGCAGAAGAAGCAAGAACAAGAGCTTCAGAAGTTTAAGGAACATCTAGAGGAGACGTGCAGGGAGCTGGTGCAGATACAGGTAAAGCATTGATTCTTATTCATAGAAGTCCCCCCACCTTTCCTTGTATGAAATCACCCCCACCCCCAAAAAAAAGAATAAAATCAGGAGCTCTTTATTACGGATCAATGGATACACACAGGAGCAATCTCCATTTTGGATCAGATTGTATCCTTAAAGGGGTACTCCGGTGGAAAACTTTTTTTTTTTTTTTTTTTTAAATCAACTGATGCCAGAAAGTTAAACAGATTTGTAAATTACTTCTATTAAAAAAAAATCTTAATCCTTAATCTTAACTGCTGAATACTACAGAGGAAATTCTTTTCGTTTTGGAACACAGTGCTCTCTGCTGACATCTCTGTCCATTTTAGGAACTGTCCAGAGCAGCATGTTTGCTATGGGGATTTTCTCCTACTCTGGACAGTTCTTAAAATGGACAGAGATGTCAGCAGAGAGCACTGTGCTTGTGATGTCAGCAGAGAGCTCTGTGTTCCAAAAAGAAAATAATGTCTTCTGTAGTATTCAACAGCTAATAAGTACTGGAAGGATTAAGATTAGAAGTAATTTACAAATCTAGAAAAAATAGTTAATAAAACAACTAGAAACCAGTCCTCAAGGTATATTTAAGGGTAAAGTAAAGGTAAGGTAACGAATAGAGAATGATCCAGATATCAATTAAATCAATGTATTTATTAGAAAGTATAGGGTGGTTACTGGTGTCCAATGTCCCTGCAGGACCCCTGCATGGGACGCAAAACACAGCATAGAAGATAAAATTAGAATAAAACAGTTAGATAAAATAAAAATAATGAATAAATAAATAAAAATAGGGAAAACTTGCATCTATACTTCAGTATCGTATATTAAATATTATAATCAATAATTGTCAATGTGCTTTCACTGCTCAGTTGGTCAAATGTCTCTTAAAAGAACAAAAAGAGATTCCAATAGCTAGATACGCTATGCTGACAGCGGATTGTCCTGTATTGTAACAGTCACAGTATGTAGTAATAGCCTTTCAATGCTATGTATCCAGTGTTGGTGATAGTTTCAATATACGGTGTATCAGCCATTGGTGGTAGAGTATTGCAAACTGTATCACAGATGAAGAGAATAAAGAGAATAGCAGTCCGGTGCACAGCACCACTCACCGCCCTTGTGACCGCTGGTTCAGTAATGTAGCACGGAGGTATCAGGCCTCCGGCAGTATCGGTCTCTGTCTCCGGTATCCGGATAGGGGATAAGATGTCAGATCGCCGCGGTCCCGCTGCTGGGGATCCCCGCTGCAGCACCACGCTATCATTACAGCACAGAGCGAGTTCGCTCTGCACGTAATGATGGGCGGTACAGGGGCCGGAGCATCGTGATGTCACGGCTCCGCCCCTCGTGATGTCACGGCCCGCCCCTTTCAATACAAGTCTATGGGAGGGGGCGTGGCGGTTGTCACGCCCCCTCCCATAGATTTGCATTAAGGGGACGGGCCGTGATGTCACGAGGGGCGGCGCCATGACGTCACGCTGCTCCGTCCCCCATATCGCCCGTCACTACGCACAGAGCGAACTCGCTCTGTGCTGTAATGATAGCGCGGTGCCGCAGCGGGGATCCCCAGCAGCGGGACCGCGGCGATCTGACATCTTATCCCCTATCCTTTGGATAGGGGATAAGATGTCTAGGGGCGAAGTACCCCTTTAAGGATCCCCCATCTGATCCGAAACGCATTGGCGATTGCTTGTGTGTATCCATTGATCGGTAATAAAGAGATGATTTTACTCCTTTATTTACTACTTCTTTTTGTTGGATCCTGCTTACTTGGTCCAGAGAGGCTGGCGGCCATCCGGGCGCAGCTGATTGGAGTTAGAAGTGGTGAGCTGTCGTTCATACCATGTTGTGTTTCCATGTCTGAGACATCTAAGCATTAGGGCAGCAGATACTATGAAGTTTCTTCTTTGACTGCTTTTTGGTATGTAGAAACTCATCATAACCAAGACTAAGGTCACAACTGGCACCTCTTTCTTAAAGGATACCTTTCAACAACAAAAAACTTTTGCTATATTATAGATTAATGTATGCAGAATAACTTTCCAATAGCATGTTATTAATTTTCCACTTTGAAAAAATAACCACTAGAGGTCTTCCTACCAGTCCTGGCCGCAAGCCCTTTTTTTTTTAATTATAGATTTCAGACTCCTGCTGGAGTCCTAAATCTCAGACTGCAGCTGGGACACAGACAAGCTCAGCTGGCAGCTCCGAATCTTCTCCTCTCTGTTTACAACTGCATGTGCAGAGAGAAGAAAGATAGGAGCTCAGATAGTGAAATGAATGAGGGCATGCAGTAAGGCAGAGTCAGGAGTATGCCCTGCTGTGCTATGAGCACATTGCTGGCTCCTACCTGTCTGATTGACAGGCAGGGAGCAGTGCTGAGCTTGTCTGTGTCCCGGCTCCAGTCTGAGATTTAGGATTCCAGCATGAGTCTGAAATCTATAAAAAAAAAAAAAAGGGCTTGTGGCCAGGACTGGTAGGGAGACCTCTAGTGGTCATTTTTTCAAAGTGGAAAATTTAATAGAAAAAAGCATATATATTTTTTTTATAACATGCAATTGGAAAGTTATTCAGCATAAATTAATCTATAATATATCAAGTTATTTTTTTCAAGTTATACCCTTTAATTCATAGGCATATAAACATATATATAGGCATACAGTAGGATGTCATTGAGGCCGATAGGCGCAATATTGTAAACATTTTTATGTCATGTGACAGCAGAGGTGGCTTTAGACTTTGTGAAGTCATAGGGAAAAGTTGAACATGATGAACTCACTAACTAACTCACTAACACTGATAGGAACCCTCACATTTTAGGTAGAAGCCCCCAGAAGATAGGCAAGTAAGGAATACCCCTATTAGGCTGAAGCCCTCCAGCAGGTAGGTAGGTAACCCTCCCATTTTAGACAGAAGACCCCTGTAGATAGGAAGTCAGGTAGGTAGGGAACCTTCTATTAGGTGAATGTCCCCATTAGATTACTCCCCAATAAGTTCCCCCCAAAAGAAAATAAAAAAAATCCCACTCACCTCTGCTCCTGAGCTGAAGCCTCTGCATCCTCTGCTCGTGGTGCAGGACCTTCTCCTGTCCCCAGCAAGATGACATTATTTCATCGCACAGCAGGTCCTCCCTCAAACAAAGCGAGCGGCAAAGAGGCCTCATCACTGGAGTGGAGGGACGATGAGAGTGATTTTTTTAAATGTATTTATTTATGGTCTGCAGGTATAGATATGTATATTGGGGCATTTTCAAGGGTACAAGTACTATTGAAAACGTCTAGTATCGGGAGATCCCTAGTTAATACAATTCAGTACTTGCAGAAAACCGTAATACAGCTATGTGCATTAGACCTTGAATAAAATTCATCATGTAATCGCTAGGGCAATGAGGATCGAAAGATTTATTGGATTAAACAAGGTTTCAAAGAGAAATGGTTGTAATGAGAAACTAAAAACAAGAAGAAGAGGGCACAATCTGAGATAAGCAATGTCATAAATTGACAAAAAGAGTAGTAGACACTGTGCATTCATTACTGCACAGCTCTTCTTAAAAGGGGTATTCCGGCCAAATACATCTTAACCTCTTTGTTTCCGGGACGGGAGACGTGACGTTACCACCACGCCCCCTCCATTCATGTCTATGGTAGGGGGCGCGACGACCGTCACGCCCCCTAACATAGACAAGAATGGAGGGGACGTGGCA